>NW_006261964.1:17058570-17060283 GCF_000493195.1 Citrus x clementina
ACCGACATTCTAGTAGAATCCCTTGTTTTTAATTTATTAATTATAATTTATCTTAGTCTAATATAAAATCATAGTTAACCACTATGAACAATTTTTTTTTTTTGAATTAAACCAGTTTGAACATTCAAGTACACATATAGGATAAATTTATGACTTGGTCGGTTGGTCCTACCTGGCTAAAGATCCTGAGTTTGAGTTGCCCCAGAAAGTGCATGTATATATATATATGCGATATTCGATATTCTTCTAATCGTCACCTTTTGAATGCGCTGAAAGGAAGCAGGTGATAAGCCCATACATGTGCGTGGGCCTCCCATCACATGATTCAAAATATTCACGTCTCTTTCCATGTTGCCTTTGTCAAATTGACTCCAAAAAAAAAAAAAAAAAAAAAAAAAAAAATGAAAGTGAAAGTGAACTGGGAAACAATTATTATTGACTCATTTTGATATCTAAAAGAAATTAATAGACAAAAGAAAGTTACTCCATTGTCATAAACTATTTGGAGCTTTTCCTTTTTATATACTTATTACGTTTAAAACAATTGCTTTACTTTACGTGTGTCATCAATTCTCCTTCGCATGCTGAATTCATGCACGTTAAATATATAATAAGCTCTGGTCAGCTAGGTAAAACCAGATTCCGTTTATGTATAAAATCTATTTTAATTTTTTTCTTGAATTTTTGGCTCACATTTCTGTCTATTCCCTTTTTGCCATATGTGAGTTTTTATCTTATGTATTAGTCAACATGTCACCTAGGTTAAATATTAAGACTTATCTTTAATACTATTATTGTGTCATTATTTATAAGCTTAAGCTTGATTTTAGGTCAAATAATAAATTCTTGATTTTAGGTAATAAATTAACTGTCACTTAGTTAAGGTTAGCTTATCCGTATTTTTCCTCACCAATTACAGTATTACTCTCATTTGAGTCATTTTCTTTTTCCCCTTTATCTACAGTGATTATATTACGAGGTCTTCGACACCAAGACTAAAATAAAGCTGATTTTTTAATATAATAAACAGCTTAAATTGTGTCATTCAGAAAAAAGATCTTAACTTGTTTCAAGCAGTGTTTACTTTTCTCAGCCAAAAAAAAAAAAAAGCAGTGTTTACTTTTCTCATCACTTCACAGTTCACAGCCATATGATAATTCATAATTTGTATGAAAACCACTTGAATGCCATAATAATTTAGATATAAAGTTTGTATTTCAATTATATAAATGTTGTTTTACTCGTAAAAATGTAAGCAAAATATAGGTTGAAGAAACTATTAAAGAATTAAGCAAGACTTCTGCCTTTAAAGATCTGGGGAATTTGAAATTCCTTTTTAGGATATGAGTCATCAAAAACGAAGTTAAACTAGTTCTCTCGCAATCCAAGCATTTCTAATATCTGCACAACAATGCTGGATTTCTTAACAGCAAAGGTTCATTTATACCCCTTAGAACCATGTCGGGATGGCAAAATTCCGGATCCAAATTTCATATGCTTCAATAATCATTCTTAGTGACAGCATAAGTGAAACAGTAACATTAGCAAATCTAGTGTATCACTCTTCAAAGAAAACACATTGATTTTGATCTTCATTTTCTTATAGAGAAAGTGGGCAAATCAAGAAGTTGAGATTGCCTGTCTCCCAATTGAATATCAAATTGCTAATGCTTTAACTAAACGTCCCTTGGCTGACATCCCTAGAGGCCTCAA
>NW_006261964.1:17061321-17067660 GCF_000493195.1 Citrus x clementina
GACTCAATACTGATTATTTTATTTTATTTTATATATTTAGTTTTTCAAAGAATAAATATAATAATAAGCCTATGACTAAATAATATAAAATAAAATAAAAATATAAAATATAAAAAATAATATTTATTTTTAAGGCTCATATTGATTATTTTATTTTATTTAATATTATTTAATTTTTTGAAATAATAAATATAGTAATAAGCCTTAAATAATATTAAATAAAATCAAAATAAATAATATTTATTTAAAAAATAAGTAACATTAAAAAATTATTCTTTTAAATAAAATGGATAATATTAAAAATAAAATTTATTTTTTAAGACTCACTACTAATTAAATAATATAAAATTGAAACAATTCGGACTTATGTGCTAAAAATTTTAACTCGTTAATTTTTTTGAGTTTTTAATAAATATCAGGGAATATAATGTTAATAATAATATTCAAATACACAAATCTCCACCATTGAAATCATCTTTTTATTAAATCCAATAATTAAGGATTGAAATCACAAAAAAATAAAATTAGTGGTACCTTGCAACTGTTGCGAGTTAGGTGGACCAATTTCTTGTAAATAATGAGCATAAAAGTACTTTGTAAAATGATAATGGGAACGAAAAAAAAAAAACCAATTGCGGCAGAGATGAGGAATAACTTTAAGGGAGTCCCACCAATTAACACAATGCTTCAATTGATAGGGGAAACAAAGAAAAAGGTCAAAAAGTTAAAAATGACTCCACATGGCATCTACTCTTCTTCTTTTTTTTCAACTTTTGAAAAGCATAATATAAATCATTGAGACTTAAATTTTATAATATCCTTGCATGTAATAAAAGCATTGACCTACAAAAATACTATCAAGTTTCTCAATACATCTATTACTAAATTTTAAAAATCATATTTTTCCTTTTAAGATTGATTGAATGTTAAAAGTAATTCCGATTTACCCCTTTATTCATATTTTTTCTTTCTTCTCAAAGACTCAATCCATGCGTGGATTTTTTTTTTTGGTTTCCTTGCCATTTAAAACAAATTGCTGTTAGTGGAAAGTTGGAATTAAAAATGGTCATAAAAACTCTTTTATATCATCCGAAAATACATTAAAATTTTGAGTTGATCCCCATCATTTGATTGAAGAGAAAAAAAGAAAGGAAAAAAAATTCTTGTCGAGGTGCACAATAGTAAGATAGTGATGATATAACTATGAGGAAGAGAAAATTCATTATTCATCAAACCATGTTTAAATTTTGTAACTTCAAAAGCATGAAAAGATCAAAGGACTTTATTTGCATATCCTTTCCTCTTGCATCTGAATGACTGTATCTTTACACCAAGTGCACGCATAGGGATACTAACTATTAGTAACTAATTCCCAGAAACACAATGATTATATTTTTGAATACATGATTAATTAACAAGATTATTAACATTAAACTTTTTTCTCTTTACTTTCGTCAAAAATTTATGAAAAGAAAATCAATAGATTTATGAAATGTGATGGACTGGATGTATATATTATTTTAATTCATTTTGTCCTTCTAACTTTTGAGTATTTTCACTCAAGGTTATTAAAGTAATAAAAAATTATAGAAAATGAGTATCGAGAGTAGTATTGTGAGTTTTATTAGTATTACCCTAAAAGCATAATTATCTTGTCTAGTGGTGAAAATAACTAAAATTGCGTGTCTTTTTATTACCATTATCAAACATTTCCTTATCACCCACATGATTGTGTCACATTTCTTGCCTTCTTTAAGGCTCATCAAATTCCCTTACTTTCCCTTATTTTAACTTTTTTATGCTGTCTTTCCTATATTCAATAGCCTGCGCATACACATACAAACATATATATAGAAATGAAATGTTCCAATCTAAATTTTTAGATTTGTTGAAGTCCACAAAAGTTATTAAACCATATAAATTAATCGTATAATAGTATTATATTATTAAATTATATAACTTAATAATTTTTTCTGAACTTTAATAAAATCTAAGATCTTAGATTAAATCATCATTGCTATATTTATAATATTATAAACTAAAGAAAATGCAAGGGGTCCATAAAACATTTTAGTTGAACACCGAAAAGCTTTAGTAAGTAACGGCCTATCAAACCATTGATTAGACAAATCTTAATAAGTAATTTGCAGACACCGGAGCCTTAATCGCAATTTTAGTTATACATATATATATTCATATTTTGGCCCCTTTATCTTTAATGATATTATGCCATTCTCGCTCGTCTTATATTCATTTATTACAGATTGGCCCATTATCTTTTCCGCTTTGATATTTGGTCCTCTCAATAAGTTTCTCTCTCTTAACTCTGCCTCTTTCTACAAGAGCTTAAAAATAAGCCACAAAATACTTCCGCTTATAATTGTGCCATGAAAGAAAGTTCAGCCACGGATCTTACCTTAGTAGAATTGGTTGACCCACAAAATAAAACTATTAAATAAGGGCTGAAGAACAAGCCCTTACAACTCAAATTTATAATTTTATCAAAGCGAGTTAACATTGAAAATATTGAAGTGAACACTTATACATAGAAAATCAATCATATCCTTTAACAAATTTTTGAACTACTTAATTAGTTAATATTCTATTGGCGATGCTACATTGTCAACCCCTTCTCCAAATTCTCCCATGTCACTTAATTATTTAAAAAAAAAACCAAAAATATAAGAATGAAATTTTTTTTAAAAAAAAGGAAGAAAAAAACAAAGAAACAGAAGGCAATCTACATGATTTCAAATTAATTTTTAAACAACTAAAATTTCCATTGACTTTGAACGGTTACGGTGTTGAACTAGTCCTCCCTCCAAACGCTCATACCAACTCAAAAAGTTGGAATCCCAAACAAAAACTTAAAAAATAAAATAAAAATATTATTAATTAGTCAAGAAAGTCTTCGCAAAGAATGTGAAACCCTAAATTAGAATGTAATATATATATATATATATGTAATTTGTGAGGGTGGGGTGTGGATGAATGATGCCATTCCACTTTCGTTAGCAAGGCATGCATGGCAACTCTCCACATGTCATTCCAAAGTAATGTAAATATATAATCACAAATAATTATCAAATAGAATATAATATATAGAATCATATGTGTGAGTTAAAATGTCAAAGCCTATGGCCCTCTGTCCCTCTTCCCATGTGATAAAGAGACCTAAGTCTCGCGGAATGATATGGAAGGGAGAGTCACATTTCACATTCGTTAGATTAATTATTAGGATATAAACTATAGGTCCCACTACGTGGTTCACATTTTACACAACATCTACCATCCACGTCCACTATATATTACCAAAATAAATATAATCCATTTGCACTATATATATGTGTGTGTGTGTATTATAAATATTGAGTGTACACTATACATCTGTAATCTATTAATTATATGAAACATCATCTGAAGTCTATGCTTATCAATATTCCTTTTTATCAATAATAAATGATTTCTTGTAATTTTCTTATGATTTTTCTTTTTAATGGATTTTGTTAAATGGTAATGTTAGAATTCTCAAGTAATCATCCATTAAGTGGTATGATTCTGAATTTTGATTATTACGCCCTTCAACTCATACGTTTTTACTAATTTTTAGTTATAAAATTAAATCATGTGACAATTAAAAACAAGTAACGGCATCACTTAGATTCCAAATGTTACTATTTACAATAACAAACACCAATCTTTTTATGTATGTTTTTTGGTTAAATTTTTACAGCTAAATAAATCTGTATTTTTTTATTTAAATTTAAGGGTATGAATTTAATTTTTAAGTAAATAATAAAATTAAATCAAGTTTTTATTTTCATCGGTTATATAATTAAGTGTGAGGTCGGGATAGCAATTAAGATTTTAGCACAACGAATTTTCTAGTTAAAGTAACCTTTAATTTAACCGAAATTACGATTATATCCACCTAACCGTTAAGGGGAGTGGTCGGTGGCCAATTCAGAGACACATGTACTGCTAAATAAATATGCAGTCAATGTGTTAGTAGACTTTGACGTGGTAATTAAGATTAAAGAAATAATAAGTTCACAAAAAAAAAACTATAGAAAATGATATTTGGAAGTATCATCATAACATACAGTACTGTTATTTTGTGCGCTATAGTGGTATTGTAACATGAACACTATCTCATTTTATATTTTGGTGGTTTTCAAAAATCAATGCTCGAATCATATGCACTCCCACAAAAAAAACTCCATCTCAACTCTAACAAGAAAAATTTTTAGGTAAATTTTGTCAATTATTCAAAAATTGTGACAACTTTACTATTAGTTCAATTTTTATTCACTCTTATATGGAATGAGGCCAAGTTGGAGTGGATATTCTGTCATTTCTCTATGTTCACACACTTTAGTTGAAATGTAATTACTTATTCTCATTAGTTTTAACAAGTGTATTAACTCTAGAAAAAAGTAAGCTTATTAAATTGAAAACCTCTAATAAATTTGCCCTTTAATTTTAACAAATGTATTAACTCTTAAAAAAAAAAGACTAAGATTATTAAACTAAAAACTTCTAATAACTATGCCCTTTAAAGGAAACCACTTGAGTGGTGGACACCTTGCCTTATGTTTTAAGTTGAGGATTTGATTTGCTTAGGTTGATTTTTTTTAAATATTTAGAAGTAAATTCAATTTATTTTGGGTCTACTATAGAGCTGGCCCAAATTGAGACATTATAGAGTTATTTTAAAAAATACTTAAAAGTAGATTCAGTTCATAATCAAAATCTTCATTATCCAGACTGTAGTATCGCATAATTAAATTAAGAAGTTCAAGAAGATGTCTAATTACAATAATCAATTTTTAAAGCTGGAATATAAAATTTATATCTCCATGAATGTGATAGATGATGTGGTATTATCTCATATAGTCTAGTAATTAGTTTTTGGTCTAAATATGATAGAGTTAGACCAAACTGAAACACTATAGAACTAATTTAAGAGGTATATGAAAGTGACTCAATTTATAAACACTGCAACACTACATAAATAAATTAAGAGGTTTAGTAAGACTTCTGATTTGGTTTGTAAAGTTGGAATATAAAATTTATATGCCTACAAATGTGATAGATGACATGAAATTATCACCTATATATAATCCTGATAATTAGTTATTAAGAGTTATAAGCGATGAACACCTTTATTTTATAATTCTATTACCACTAAAAAACAAAAAATAGTTTGTGCCTATCCATTGCCGAAGTATCCTTTCAAAAATAGGGCCAACTAGTTCTGTAAACTGACAAAAATGGGACAAAGCTCCAAATCCAGCTCACCGATTGCATTATAAAAGTTGATGATGAGAGGATTTAGATCACCGACGCGCAATTTCTCTATTCATTGCAGAAACTTTCAAGGAAATTATGGGCAGTCGGCAACAGTTTCTGACTTTAATTCAATCTTGATTTATTAACTAACTCTTCGTTAACTAAATTAATTTAAGCAAAAATCATGCACATTAACTGCATAATCTGTTACCATTACAGAGCTTTTAAGCACCTTCGTAAATTAATGAAGACAAGTCAACCCACTTGTGCAAAATTATTTTTTAACCTATAACCATTAAAACTTTTTTTTTTCCTTCTAAGAACATATTATAGGGCAAACCCATGTTGCATTTTTGTCGGTCGAAGGCACGAAAATGGAAAATTATAATTAAGTGACCCAGAAGTAGATAGGAAGATTCTATGAAATTTTGGTCACATGATTACATTAATTACTGTTCAAAATGGTGTCCCTGTATTGTGTATGATGAAATGAGTGGGCAATATAGCCTATAAATTTAGCAAATATCAGAAATATTCAATTAATATTTTTACATCAGAACACGTTTGTATCACATGGAAGCCAGTTTTTCTACAGACCAAGATAGCTGGCAACATTTTCACAATTCCATTAAAATACAAAAACGCATTGACATTTCTGTAATTATTGGGAAATTTATGAAAATAACCATAAAATTTTTGCTATTTTCACAATTAACCCTCTCAACTTTTTTCTATCAACATTAGCCAAACACACGCTTTTCTCTCCAAATTACCATTCTTTACAAACCAAAAGCAACTTTCTTTCTCTCATTTCGTCAAACTAAAGTCAACTTTCCACTCTTGAATCATCAACCAACGACGACGACAAAAGGCAACGATAAAAGTGAAATCCGATCATAATCTATCCGGATCCAACATTAATCGGCATCACATAGTGGTATGAGTTATTTTCTGAACTTGCTTGAGAGTTTCAGTGAACTGCCAGTCGTGGCTGAATCTGACGACATGCAGGAGGGAGGACAAAGTTCACAAAAGAGGAGACCTAGA
>NW_006261964.1:17067760-17086603 GCF_000493195.1 Citrus x clementina
TTGGTGCGACAGGCACCTGTCGCCAGATTCACCCACGACTTGCAGTTCACTGAAACTCTCGAGCAAGTTCAGAAAATAACTCATACCACTATGTATTAATGAAAATAAATAAAATAGATAACCTAGGTTTTGTTGAAGACTGTAGATGGTAGATCGGATGCCGATGAGGGATGAAGCCGCCGCCGACGAGGGCTGATGTTACCGCCGATGATGGGAGTTTGTTCGGTTTGGGAGAGATGGGTGAAAGAGAGTGTTGGGGAAGAGATGAGAGAGAGGGGTATTTTGGTCTCAAAGGTTATTTTATGGCTAATTTTGATAGAAATTTGTTTGGGGGGTTCAGATGGAAAAAATCAAAATTTTTATGGCTATTGGTGTAAATTTCCCGTAATTATTCTCGAAAAACTAAGGTTATTATTACTCAAGCTGAGGTTATTAAGACAAGCGAAAATGACAGTGATAACCCCCATAATTTAGTAAAATAGTAATAGAGATTTATTTATTCTTAAAAATAGTCAACCATGCCCTTTAAGACTGTAGTAATTCAATTATATTGCAAATCATTTTTGGGATATTTACAAAAATAATCTTAAAACTTTTTTAATTTTTGAATTTAACTCACCTAATTTTTTTCTATCATAACTAGTCAAACATCTTATTTTTGGACTAAATTACTCTCACCACTTTCATCAAATTTACAAATGCATGCCACTCGATAAAATCCAACACAACTATAATGATCTCAACCCTAAACAACTTAACAAACATTCATCACTCTCAACAAACTTCATCACTCTCAATAAACCAACAAATTCCATCAAACAAACATTGCATAATTGAAGATATAATCATCAATTGGAGAGCTTCTTAAAGTTAGTTTATGCTCTTACACAATATAAACCTTTAATCTATTGATTTTATCAACTAAGTTCGAAATTAAAGTGGGTTTTGTTGCAAATGTTGTTATTTTTCATTCATAAAATAATGTGATTTGTTAAAGTACTTAGTTTGAGTTGAGAAATGAAGAAAAATCATTGAAAACACAGAAAAATCGGGCAAAAAATGAAGCCCAGAACAAGTGAGACAGACACATATCCCACTGCCTGTCTCACCAAATTTAGTGAGACAAGCAGTGGGACAGGGGCCTATCTCACTAAATTTCAGATATTTTCCAAAAGTCATAACTTAAGCTACATGTGTCCGTTTATAATATACCGTTTCGAAGCTTACAACGAGACAAATAAAATCCAAAATCATATACTCTATAAAACCATTGGGTTTATGTGTGACAAACACTTGTCCCAATACTTGTCGCACTAAATTTGGTGAGACAGGCAGTGGGACAGATGCATATCTCACTAAATTTCAGATATTTTTCGAAAGCCGTAATTTGGGATACATGTGTCTGTTTTAGACGTATAATATACAATTTCGAAGCTTACGACGAGACAAATCATATACTCCATAAACCTAGTGGATTTATGTGCGACATGCAGTAGGATAGGTGCCTGTCGCACATAAATGCAGTGTGTTTATGTGAGACAGGCACCTGTTTCACTACCTGTCTCACTTGTTCTGAACTTGATTTTTTGCCCCATTTTTTGTGTTTTCAATGATTTTTCTTCATTTCTCAACTCAAACTAAGTACTTTAACAAATCACATTATTTTATGAATGAAAAATAACGACATTTGCAACAAAATCCACTTTAATTTCGAACTTAGTTGATAAAATCAATAGATTAAAGGTTTATATCGTGTAAGAGTATAAACTAATTTTAAGAAGCTCTCCAATTGATGATTATATCTTCAATTATGCAATGTTTGTTTGATGGAATTTGTTGATTTATTGAGAGTGATGAAGGTTTGTTAAGTTGTTTAGGGTTGAGAACATTATAGTTGTGTTGGATTTTATCGAGTGGCGTGCATTTGTAAATTTGATGAAAGTGGTGAGGGTAATTTAGTCCAAAAATAAGATATTTGGCTAGTTATGATAGAAAAAAAATTAGGTGGGTTAAATTCAAAAATTACAAAAATTTTAAGGTTATTCTTGTAAATTTCCCATCATTTTTCAAAACAAGGAAGTCTATGTAACTATTTCGCTAAACTACGAAGACGATTGTTATTTTCCCTTAAAAATAACAAAGGAAAGGAGAAAAGAAGAAAGGACATGTTATACTCTCATGACATACATGTCATATACATATTATTAATTAAAATAACTTGTCATACATCATAACCGGCATGTTATATATATGTAATTCAGTAAATTAAATAATCATACATTTTTAAAAACTCAAATTTTGGGGCATCTAGGATCCTGATAAAAATTTTCAGATATCCCAAATATTGACCAAATAGTAAATTGAGATAAAATTTTATCTCGAATTCATCCTAAATGGGTCGGGATCCCGAATCTTGATCAGAATTTGGGAAATTTTACCAATCCTATTTGAGATTACAGTGATTCAACTTTATTGCAGATCATTTCTAAAAGTAAGGAAGTCTCTGTAGCTATTTTGTTAAACTGCGAGGGGGCAATTGTTATTTTCCCTTAAAAGTAGCAAAGGAAATGAGGAAAAGGAAAGTGGTCTCCAACCCATTTTGGTCCACCACACTCGTCGGTCACTTTATAATATAATCTTGTTAGCGAGAGGCTCTCTCACAAAGTTTAGAACAAAGCAATAAACCCAACAAACAAAATCCCAATAATGGCTTCTCCGCCAGACACAAGCAAAACCATTAAGCTAGAACGCTACAACAGTTACCTCCGGAGGCTACATGTCACAAAAATGTTGCACTCTTCTTCAAAACTCTTTTTTCGTGCCACAATTCTGATTGCACTTGTTCTAATCCTTTTCTTCACACTCAATCACCCTCCACTTTCTGACAATACTGGTGAGAGTGGTGACAATAACAGTAATAATAAAAATAACCCACGTAATTTATTCACTCATCAGCACAGTCTTCTCTCCTCTTCGTTCTTCTCCTCTTCCTTTTCCACTGGCGGGGCAGAGTGGGAGAAGCAGGTCCGCCACTCTGCCACCCCTCGCCGCCCCAACGGGATGACCGTTTTGGTCACCGGAGCTGCCGGTTTCGTCGGATCTCACTGCTCCCTCGCTCTCAAAAAGCGAGGCGACGGCGTTTTGGGGTTGGATAATTTCAACAGTTATTACGATCCGTCGCTTAAGCGGGCGAGGCAAAAGCTGCTTCAAAAGCATCAAGTCTTCATCGTCGAAGGGGACCTGAATGACGCTCCCCTGTTAACAAAGCTTTTCGACGTTGTACCTTTCACCCACGTACTGCACTTAGCAGCACAGGCCGGGGTTCGTTACGCCATGCAGAATCCGCAATCTTACGTGGCATCCAACATCGCTGGATTCGTCAACCTGCTCGAAGTTTGCAAATCGGTGAATCCTCAGCCGTCGATCGTGTGGGCCTCATCGAGCTCGGTGTACGGCCTCAACACCCAGGTCCCCTTCTCCGAGTCGCACAGAACCGACCAGCCCGCGAGTTTGTACGCGGCGACTAAGAAAGCCGGGGAGGAAATCGCCCACACTTACAACCATATTTACGGTCTTGCCCTCACGGGCCTAAGGTTCTTCACCGTGTACGGCCCCTGGGGGAGACCCGACATGGCTTACTTCTTCTTCACCAAAGATATCTTACAGGGCAAAACCATTGACGTGTACAAGACGCAAGATGACAGGGAGGTGGCGCGTGACTTCACATACATAGATGACGTAGTGAAGGGCTGTGTCGGGGCGTTGGACACGGCGGGGAAGAGCACGGGGAGCAGGGGGAAGAAGCGGGGCCCCGCTCAGCTGAGAGTTTACAATCTCGGAAACACGTCGCCAGTGCCCGTGGGGAGATTGGTGTCGATATTGGAGAATCTGTTGAACACTAAGGCCAAAAAGCATGTGATAAGAATGCCGAGAAACGGGGACGTGCCGTATACACATGCCAACGTGAGCTTGGCTTACAAAGACTTCGGGTACAAGCCCACCACTGATCTGGCCGCCGGCCTGAGGAAGTTCGTCAAATGGTACGTTAGTTATTATGGGATTCAACCGAGGGTAAAAAAGGAAAATGGTTTTAGTACTACTACTTCTACTATTCAGCATCCCGATGAGTCCGCTTGATAATCAATCATATGGCTGTTTTTTTTTTTCTAAATTTTTTGGGTGAATTAAATTATATTGTTGTGGTGATCAATCGTTGGAAGCTGTTGATGGTGTGTAGCAGAATAGATGTAGATGTTATGATGCTGATGATATATACATACAACAGATAACTGTGTATTAAATCTGTGAAATCAAGTGTAATAATGTGGTGTGGGGTCTGCTAGAATGGGTGCAGATCTTAGCCGTTGGATTTATATTTAGAAAAAAGAATTTGTATGAACAACAGTCATTAATTACATCAAGAATCAAGATTCTTCTTTGCCTTTATATATATATATATATATATATAAAATTTATTTTTGCATTTGCTTAGCTTGCTTGCTAGTTTGCTTACTGCCTTTTGGTTTATTAGTTGTTAGTTCATAATTGATTGAGCTTTTTTTGGAGTACAAGTGGGTGAGATGTTGAATATATTTAGCTTTTGAAGATGCTGTTCTCATGAATGAAGAAGATTGAAGCAAGGATATGGATAGGGATATTTCCATACAATTATATGGAACTTAACCCTCGTAGTCAAAGTGGGTCACGATCAAAGACGACAAAAGAATTTCTTATAATTAATTATTATTAAGTTAAAAGTAATTTAGACGATAAAATCAAATACTATACGTAAAAGAGGGACATAATCAAAATTTTGGATTGATTGTGTTTTAAAGCCTTCACTCAAAAGTTAATTGCTTTCATGTCATGTAGCTTTAGCCGTAATTATGTATTGCGTGAGCTACATGCTTGTTTTTATATAGTTGTTTTTCTTTTCAACGAGACAAATTACTTTTAGGTTTTAATTCTACATTTTTCAACCTACGTTAATCATAATTCAGGGAAAGAGACTCGTGAGTCGTGTTGATCTTTATATATTTCGTCGTGTTCAAGATCGAAAATTGAAGCGTTTGGATATATAGAGAGGATTATCGCGGAAAGAGAATGGAGAGAAAAAAAAAAAAACCATTAATTGCAAATAAATAATAATAAGGTTAATATAATAAAGGGTAAATGTTAGTTTTATTCTCAAGTGTTTATTTTATTTAATCTTTATATTCTAAAAGTTATCTTAAAATATTATTACTGTTAAATATAGGACGCTTTTAACTTTAATTTTTCTTTGTCGGTACTATAATAACACCCTTGGAACGAAGCATTAATCAATTTATTCATAAAAAAGTTAATTAATAAATTGACTGGTAATTACCAATCCAAAAGTATCCTTATGAAAATCTTTCTAATAATTATTTATAAATAAATTAATACCAGTCAACTGAAAACTACGTTTAATATCCTACCGTTTTGCTAATAATTAGTAATTAAAAAAATTTTAAGTTACCAAATTAACTCAAAAAGTAAAATAATAATAAAAATTTACTTTAATTTTAATTTTAATTTTAATTTTAGTGTTAGTTTGAGTAATCAACTTTTTTTTTTCTTTTCATTATTGTCATTAAGAATATTCTTATAAGGGTATTATTGTAAAAGTAAAGAAAAATGAAGGTAAAAATATCATATATTTAATAGAGTGATGATACAATTACGAACTCTTGTATAAACTTATCTTGTACAAACTGATGTGTCATTAATTCATTGGTTGAATGAAAATATAAAATAATATAAATAAATCATGTGAGTCAAGTGATATTTAATTCAACTAATTTTATCATGTCACATCAGTTTGTATAAAATAAGTTTGTACGAGAGTTTGTACCTATATCATTACTCTATTTAATATTAGGGATGTCTTGATGTATTTTTTAAAATACAAGAATTAAACAGTCAGTTAACTAAAAAAATATATAAACTAAACTAACATTTATCCTAACAAATAAGGTGTCGAGATTATTATTAATCATCCTTTTCAAGTATACATTGGTTTTTTTTTACCTCCCCAGAAATTTTGTTCCCGTTCCAAAGTTAAGAAAGCTAAGACGATCTTCACTTATAATGTTACCGTTCCAAGAAAGGAGTAAAAACCCCAAGGTTCACAAGAATAACATCAAATCTCCAATTCAATGTAAAATCCTGCAAGATTTATAAGAATTCAAACACAAAATCTAACAGACAAATCTCTCTTACAAGTAACAATGATATTGTTGACGAGTAAACAAAAGAATAACATCAAACTGAAACAAATGTACAAACTCTTTAATATTTACGAGAACAACATTAAACCTAATTTCAACGCGCGTATCTCATTTACAGCAATATTGTAAAAGTGAACCCAAAATTTTACATCAGTAAAACTCAAATCCTATCCAATTTATAAGTCCCAAAGTTTTTCAAAAATGACATTGAATCTCATATTCAATGTACAGATCCCAAGTATTAAGGGAATAAATCAACCGCTAGTCGTAACTTATAAATCTCATTTACAACAATATTATCCCCACAATGATGAGTAAACCTTTAGGTGTACAAAATTAAAAATTAAACCTAGTTTCAATATACAAATTTCCAGATTTTACAAGGATAAACACATTCACTGTCACCTTATGAATTATGAGTCATCAAAATTATATTTATTCCACAGGGATGTCTAATTTCGCTAGATCTTTCTCAAGCAAAGATTAAATACAATCGGAAGCTTGTAAGTTGAAAGATGTAATGTAAGGACATCATTAAATTTTTAATAACATTATAATAAGTGCATAATCGGCATGCTGTACCTCCATAACCCTTTAAACACAATCGGAAGTTTTCACTTTGAGCCGATAAAAATTCACAAATATTTTTTGAATTTAAAATTTAAAATAATTAAACCTATAAATTCTTATATAAATTATTTTTGTACAAATTAATGTGACATAACATGGTTGGTTGAATAAAAACACTACATAGTTCAAATGAATTACTTTTATTATTTTATATTTTCACTTAACCAATGATATGCCACATTAATTTGTACAAAAATAATTTGTACAAGAACTTATAGCTATCATATTACTCTTAATTCTTAATTACTGATACTACTACAAACTTTCATACAAATTAATGTGACATGACTTTTTATATTTTCACTCAACTAATGATATGGTGCTACATCAATTTATATAAAAATTAATTTATAAGTGTAATATTACTCAAAAACAATAAGCAATAAGTATGTAATGTTCAAACAACAATTACCGAAAGACTAGAATCCTTCCCCTAACGGACAAGGAGAGGGGTGATAACATGCCCAACTAGAGTTATCACAGATACTTTACATAGTTAATTATCAAAAAGATCATCGTTCTTCATGTAATTATGCCACAATTTAGGGATGGTCAAAGCAAATTCCCATCCATTCTTTTTCAGTCAGCTTGCACACTTTATCAATTGATAACGAGTATAATGTAAGATCAAGGGTTCAAAATCTTGAACCAACACAAGAACATTAGATATTGATTAATGAACAATCTTTAAATCAAACAACCAATATAATACTTTGGCAGAAGCAACCAATATAATACATTACTGCTTTGATGTTGGTTAGGTGATAGTTTGCTAACGAAATTAACGACTGAAAATGATTAACGAGGATGAATTCTATAGGAACAATAAAAAGTTTTTAACCTAAATAGAAACTTGCAAATACATAATTAATGAACAGTTCTTTTACCAAAAAAAAAAAAACATGTAGATCAAAACCCCAAAAAAACCCAGTGTACTTTGCAACAAAAGAAGCAGAGGGCGGCACAGAAACATGAATCAAATCAATTACACAGTTAGCAAAATGTATATAATGTGTTAGATTTATACAACTTACGCACTGAAGCTATGCTACATGACCATTGCAGTATTCAGAAATGAAAAACTTATGTAATGATGACCAATTTATTACTTCCAACCACCTGGAACTAAGGGCATGTAACAAGTTCTTAGTAACCATGAGAAGATTAGGTAGAAACTTCTATAAACGTTTTGCTGGGTTTTAACACTTTGATCATCAAAGTGTGAGTTGCTCCATATTCTTAGCATTTCTGGACATTCCAAGGCCCGACCTTTTATCTTCCTGCTCTTCATATGGGTTTGCCCTATAACTTGAACTTGCCTCTTCATTATCTGAAGAACCTGGTCGCTCCGTAAGGAATTGTTCCCAAAATACATCATTTACTCGAACTGGGGCAGCTGCAGGTGCTGGATTGTTGTTTGGGGCCTCCTGAGGAGAAACTATAGAGGCATCCTCATGACCCAGATTCCTGTTGCTAGGAAATGGTCTAGTATCAGATTCCTCGTCATTAGAATTGTACCTCAATTCTGTAGTTTTGGCAATATCCTTACTTGGCTGGGGCATCCTAGATGAATGAAGCCCTCTGTTGATTTGCAGAGGAGAAGATGCCAGAGTTAAATTCAAGTGGCAAGAAACATGGCCATCAACCTCTTCATTAGAAGTCGATCTCCGCTGCAACGAATAAACTCTCGAGCTATCATTTGCTGGTACTTTTCTCGAGAAAGTTGAGTCCATTTTAAATGTAAAAGATGTCCCAGTATCTGAAAGTTCAAATGTTTCGGGCACATATAAATTGCCTTCTGTTCTTGTGTGTGCAACTTTTGGTTCCACCTCAGAAATTTTCTTCTGCGGACTTCCCCTATCTTCAGTGGAACTCTGTGTGCTATGTGAAACCAAATTAATATCAGAAACAGCTGGTGATAATTCTAACCTGAGCTTATTTGAGAAATCTTGGTGGAAAATATTCCCAGACTCAGGTCTGGAAGTAGAACAGCTATTGTTGTCCAAAAGACTACTTTCCACGATTGGCTTTGATTGATCAACTTGTGGTTTTCGTCGTTTCTTATTGTATGCTGAGATATCCATAGACTCAATTTTTCGGGCAAGATGATCAACAAAAGTAGGATTCTGAACAGCCTTTTGCAAGAAGGTCAACAAATTCTCCTGCCTCTGCTCCATACTATCAATTCGCTGTGCAAGGTCTTCTAACTGAATCTTTGCAGTTGACCGCTGCTGTTTTAATCTTACAATATTTGCCTCCAGTGCAGATTTCTCATGTGAAAGCCTCTCCATTTGTTCCTCAAATGTTGCTCTCTCAGGATCCACTGATGAACCCTGAGTCTGAGGGTGACTGTGGCTGTGAATAGGTTTCCTGCGGTGGATATTCTTAAGAAGATGCCTTTTATCCTTGACAAAATCATCATTTGAAAATTCCCACTTCTCAGGATCAATTTTTCGGAATCCCTGTCATTGAATAACATCCACATTGGCACAGTTAAATCATACTTATCCTAATTGAAAACTCAAACTACAATTTATCCACATTTGCCAACCAAGAAAGCGTAAGAGTAGAAAACAAAAGGATGACCTAGATATCATTACTATCCATGATGAAGTATGAGGAATAAATTTCACTTCATTAAATGAGAGGCCAGAAAATCCAGAATATTGACTAACAATTTAATTTTAATGTCAAGGGACATGCACACATTCAGAAAATGGATCAATCTGAGTAAATTTGCTAGGTAAACAACTATACATTATTTAAGAGAACAAAAATGGAGCTCCAAAGAAAATAAAACAACAAAAGAAAATAAAACAACAAAGTTTTTATTTTTAAATTTCAGTTAAACATTGTTTTCCCAAGTTCATGCAAAGTTACTTCTGGTGTCATTTTCAATCGATTTCAGGATCCGAAAGGGAGGTGAAAAAGGGCTGCTGGTGGAGCCACTTTGCCACAAAGACGTATGGCTTATTAAATTCATTGTAATCTTATGAGAAACTGAAATTATCTTTACTGTCTTTAATTTGTTGATCCTGTAAGAAAATTATGCACATGACAAAGTAGCGACTACAACAATAGTATGATAAATCTGCCTCCTGATTGGACTAACATAAATTCATCCAAGTTTTATTAATATTTTACTAAAATATCAAAACTTACCATAGATGATCCTGGATTGCCCAAATGATCCACAATCAGCAAGTAAAGTTGAACTAAACAATACAAATTTGTAATAGAGCAACATAGCAACGTAAAAGAAATCCAATAAACCAACCTACGGAGAAACCAAATAAAACCAACTGTTGAAAGTCAGAGATTGTAGCCTAATTTTGTGTACATATATTTATTCTTTCCTTGCATAGTCTATTTTTCTTAATTTCCTATAACTTCCTTATATAGCCTAGTGAGAGTAGCGTACAATGTAAAGATTGCAAGTTCTATGAATTAGAAATATTTTCTCAATATTTTTTCTCATGGTATCAGAGCCCACGTTGGGGTTCCTGGGCATCTTTTTTGTAAACAAATTTTTTAGCCACCAATACCTTTAGGGTTTTATCTTGTTCTGTGACTTCAAAATTCTGATTTAAAATGTCAGATGTGAGCGAATCCAGCTCTGGTGTCAACGTTAAACATGTTCAGGCCAATAGTTCTGTTGACAATCCGTCATTGCAGATTAAACTCACAAATTGAATGGCCAAAACTTTCTGCAGTGGTCACAGTCCATGAAGTCTCACAGTTGTATGTGAAGGAAAAAGGTAAAAGTGGGCTCTCTAGATGGGTCAATAGACATACCAAGGCTGACGACCCTTTGTATAAAATCTGGGATGAACAGAACTCTATGGTAATGTAGTGGACCCTCACATTAGTCAGCATTTCTTTTCTTACCATCAGCACAAGATTTATGGGATGCAGTCACAGAGACATATACTGATATTGGAAAATACATATACTGATATTGGAAAATACTACACAGTTGTATGAACTTAAGTGTCTTATTCATGAAACCAAACAAGGAAGTGACACTATAACAGTATATTACAATATCATGAATAGCTTATGGCAAGAAATGGAGTTGTACTTTGATGGAGAATGGAAGTGTGGAGATGACAGTAAAAAATTTAAGAGGTTACAGGAGAAGGAGAGGGTGTTTGAGTTTTTGGATGGATTGAATCCAGATTTGGATGAAGTTAGGGAACGAGCACTAAGCAAAGAACCTCTTCCTGCAATTAGGGAAGCCTATGCATATGTCGGAAGGGAAGAAAGTAGATGAAAGGTAATGATGAGCAGCCCTAATACTGATAATTCTGCCTTGATTAATGTGCTACTGATTCAGCATTAGTAGGTGAATAAAAGAATATGAGCAAGAAGAAAGATGACAAGAATAAACTTTGGTGTGATATATCGCCATAAGCCAAGAAATACCAACGGGTTTTGCTGGAAGCTCCATGGAAGGCCAAAACACTTGGGGAAGGATAACAAGTCTTCTGGACAAAATTCAAAGGGTTTTCAAGCTGCAACTGATAACGCCAATGCAAACTCATGGAATCAAGGATCAAATCTGTTCACTAAGGACCAACTTAAGCAACTTGTCAGGTTCATGAGTCAAAACCTCTTCTTCTGATCTAGCGCAATCAGATAATTTTTTAAATGCTTTCAGTATCTCTTCAACTACTACTTGCCCTTGGATCATTGATTGAGAGGCAACCGATCATACGATTACTTTGTCCAACTTATTCTCTACTTACACGCCTCTTTCTAGTAAAGAAAAGGCAAAAATCACTGATGGGTCTCTTTCTTCAGTTGCAGGAAAAGATTCAATTTCAGCTTCTAAAACAATGATCTTAAAATCAGTGTTGCACGTCCCTAATTTGTCTTGTAATCTTTTGTCTGTCAGTAAGCTTACAAAAGACTTTAACTGTATGGCTAAATTTTCTCCTTCCAATTGTGAATTTCAGGACCTATGTACGGGGAAGAAGATTGGCAGTGCTAAGGAGGATGATGGACTTTATTATTTGGAAGAGGAGCCTGAAGCTTTGAGTAATCTATCCTTAGTTGACAAAATTGTTTCTCAAGTGCCTAGTGAGCATGACACTAGTTTGTTGCAAATCAGATTAGGAAATCCAAATTTTTCATATTTAAAGTTGTTGTTCCCAACATTATTTAAATGTGAAGTGTGTGAATTGTCCAAGCATCATCGCACACATTTTCCTGCCCAAACTTATAAAGTTTCTCTCTTATACATAGTGATGTATGGGGTCCTCTCTGTGCCAATAATTTTGGAGCTAAGTGGTTTGTCACTTTTATTAATGATCATACTCCAGCTTGTTGGGTGTATTTATTAAAAGAAAAATCTGAAGTTCCTAAAACTATTCAAATCTTCCATAAAGTGGTTCAAACCCAATCTCAAGCGAAAAATAGGAGTGTTTTAAACTAACAATGGCAAAGAATTTTTTTCTTCTATCTCGGGAAACTATTTGACTGAGAATGGAATTGTTCATCAATCCTCTTGTGTTGATACTCCCCAACAAAATGGAGTCACACAAAGAAAAAATATACAGTTACTTGAAGTTGCTCGATCTTTGATGTTTACTATGGGGGTACCAAATTATTTGTGGGGTGAAGCGGTTTTAACTGCCTGTTATCTCATAAATAGATTCCCTACTAGTACTTTGAAGTTTAAAACCCCAATCAAACTTCTTCAGCAACTTTATCCCATGTCTCGGTTCTTTAGTTCTTTCTCCTAAATTGTTTGGTGTGTTGCTTTTGTTCATCATAAGAATCATGACAAAAGTAAGCTTGATCCTAGGTCTCTCAAGTTGTGTTTTTAGGTTATTCTCCTACACAAAAAGGGTACAAATGTTTTCATTCTCCAACTAGGAAATATTTTGTAACCACGGATGTGATTTTTTTTTTCTTTTGAAACTAAGACTTATTTCTCCAAAACCTATCTTCAGGGGGAGGAATATAATATGGAAGATCAGTTTTGCAAGTTTTTTCCAAAATCCACATACTCAGGTGAGACATCTTTTAGAGATAATATCACAAATTCAACTTCTCCTTTTGACAGTTTGCTCTCCACAAAATCTGCCACCTTCCAATAACAATCAGCAAGAGGAACAAGATTGCTCTTCCCCACAGAAACAATCTAACCCAAGTGATGACCAGCAAGTGCCTTCACAAATTCAACCATCCACCACACAAAATCTAGAGGATGCTCAAAAGCCAAAGGCGTATTCTCAACAATATAAAACAATTTTTACATCTCCCGACTGCCAGAATTCTGAATCGAACATAGAGTTGTTGGAAGACACCGGTATTGTTCAATCTGAGTCTAAATTACATTTAAACTCTCTCCCATCATTTCATTTGGATTTAGATTTGCCTATCGCTCATATAAAAAGTGTTGGAACTTGCACTAAACATCCTATTTCTAAGTTTGTCTCTTATCATAGATTGTCACCATCATTTAAAGCTTTTGCTACTAATCTGTCATCTGTAACTACTCCTAGAACAGTACAGGATGCTCTTGCAAATCCAAAGTGGAGAGAAGCGATTTGTGAAGAACTGAGAGCATTGTATAAAAATAGAACTTGTGCTCTTGCAGACTTGCCTTCTGGAAAGAAAACCGTGGGTTGTAAATGGGTATTCATGGTTAAGCATAAGGCTGATGGATCAATTGAGAGATTCAAGGTTGGACTGGTGGCTAAGGAATATACTCAGACATATGGAATTGATTACCGAAAGACATTCGCCCCTGTTGCAAAAATTAACTCTTTTCAGGTCCTGTTGTCACTTGCTGCAAATTTAAAATGGCCATTACAGCAGCTAAATGTGTAGAATGCATTTTTCCATGGAGATTCAGAAGAGGAGGTGTATATGAATCCACCACCAGGGTTTGAGAATATTTTGAAAGAAGAAAAGTTTGCAAGCTGAAAAAGTCTTTATATGGGCTCCAGCAATCACCTAGAGCCTAGTTTGACAGATTTGTGAGATTTATTCGCAAATGTGGATATTTACAAAGCCATAGTGATCATACCATGCTTCCCAAGCATGGTTAAGAAGATAAGCTTGCTATCCTTATCGTGTATGTGGATGATATTATCTTGACTGGAAATGACAGAGATGAAATTGAAAGACTTAAGAGGTTGTTAACCAAAGAGTTTGAAACTAAAGACCTAGGTTCTCTGAAATATTTCCTCAGAATTGAAGTGGCCAGGTCTCGGAAAGGGATATTTTTGTCACAAAGGAAATATATTTTGGATCTCTTGAAAGAAACTGGGATGTTAGGATGCAAACCTAGCGATGTTCCTATAGAATCCAATCATAGACTTGGGGTAAGTACTAAAAGTAGTTTGGTTAATAAGGAACAGTACCAAAGCTTAGTTGGAAAGCTAATCTATTTGTGTCATACTTGTCCAGACATTACATTTGCAGTACGCGTTGTGAGTCAATTTATGCATTCCCCAAATGTAGAGCACGTGGAAGCTGTGTTTAGGATACTGAAATATTTGATGGCATCTCCAGGAAAAGGCAATTTATTCTCTAAGAATAATCACCTAAGGTTTGAGGCATATACAGATGCGGATTGGACTGGATCCTTTGTTGATAGAAAGTCAATATCAGGTTATTGTACATTTGTTGGGGGAAATCTAGTTACTTGGAGAAGCAAGGAACAATCAGTGGTTCCAAGATCAAGTGCTGAAGCTGAGTTTAGAGCAATGGCATTGGGGATTTGTGAGCTTATGCAGCTGACAATGTTTCTAATGAGTTGAAGATGTGGAAAGCTGGATAAATGACTGTACTCTGATCATAAAGTTGCCATTAGCATTGCTCATAATGCAGTCCAACATGATAGGACAAAACATATTGAGATTGCTAGGCACTTCTATCAAAGAGAAGCTGCAGAGAGGTCTGATATGCATACCATATGTTACTACTCAAAAGCAAGTAGCTGATATTCTCAACAAGGGACTATCAAAACAAGTCTTTCAATCACTGAATTCCAAGCTGGGAACAATAGATATCTTCAAGCCAGCTTGAGGAGTGTTGAAAGTCAGAGATTGTAGCCTAAGTTTGTGTACATATATTTATTCTTTCCTTGTATAGTTTATTTTTCTTAATTTCCTATAACTTCCTTATATAGCCTAGTCAGAGTAGTATATAATGTAAAGATTGCAACTTCTATGAATTAGAAATATTTTCCCAATATTTTTTCTCACCAACCTAAGGAGTCATGTTCCGGTGGAAACAAGGAGTCATAGAGGAGTTTCTGAAATCAAAATAAATGGATGGCCTGAAAGAACTGTTTTCAATATTATGTAGATCACAGACATCAATACATGTCTTGACTCTTGAGCATGAGTGTGGACTACACATGGATCCAGCTCCAGAGTCTGAAATAACTATACAGTGAGCTACAGTTACTGTTGCAGAATACATACAGCGGGACACAACAGCAGGCAGAGCTAAATGTGATAAAAATGCCTCTCAAGAAAGGCTTTATTATGGTTTGATTGAGACTAATAGTTCCTAAGACGTTACCGAAACCACATCCAAAATTCCAATGTAAGAGTTACAATAATCTGTAAACTCAAGCTATAGTACATTGCTTCTACATAATGGCAACATAGTGTTACTGTTATTCTCTAAATATCATAACTAACTTTCACAATGCAGCAACAGCTCACTACCAGCAGGTAAAGCCATAAAGGTACATACAAATGCTTATGTATAATAACTAAAAGTGGAAAGTTTGGAGATAGGACCACAAACTTATTGATATTGACAAACCAATGCTTCGTTATGCAAAGGAAATAAAGAAAGAAGCCATCACAAGCTTAACATTTGTCTTTCTAGTGGGATCATAAGCATTAGTTTAAGAAGTCATTTTTCAGCTCAAATGCAAACCCTTTTGTTGCCATATTTTTAGAAGGCAATGGTACCCTAGTAGTAACCTAACAAAACTTGGATTGCAAATAAATTGCTTGTATGTAGTGAATAATATACTATGGAAAATTCACATGCACCAGCTCATATACGAACAAGAAGGATAGTATATTTTATTTTGTCTAACTTTCAACAAGAGGAAAAAAATGAATAAAAATTAAAAGGTCTTACTTTTACATACCTTTTTCCACTCATAAATCCAGTATAAGATTATTAAATTATATAAAAATGCTTCTATTGAATTTTGTGACACAAGAAAACAAGATTTTCCGAGATCACTTTAATGAAACAAACTTTCCGAGACTTCTATTAAGCATAGAGTTGACCAAACAACATATGCAAACCATGTGTTAGATTATTTACATCTACAGCCACATGGATATATGTGGGATGCTGACCTCCAACATGCTTAAAGGAGGCCAAATGAGCTAGTCACCACCACTCATCAACCAAGTCATAAAATTAATTATTTGTAATTTTTATCAGACTTCAGCTACAGAAACCATAACTGATTGCCAGACTATGTATGCTGCACTAAGATCTAAGGACTTAACTTCAAATTTTTGAAACTATCATCTAATTGAACCCAAAAAAAAAAAAATGAGAAAAGAGCCAGTTCAAAGTTACAGCTGTCCATACAATGTACATTGCAATACAGTTATTTCCCAATTAAAGGAATCTACATTAAAGTTAGGACCTGTTGCGTGGTGTGCATGCTTATGGGAATATACATATCTATCATCCAATATAACTGAAACAAATTATCACATTTCATAGTACAAAACAAACTTATTGTAACTTTTTCATCAGCAAGGTCTTATAAGAAATGTTCCTTTTACACAAAAACTAAGGTGGAACCTAGAACACCCCATCTTCATCATTGAAGATCTGAAAACTTACCACATAACCAAAAGGAATACAACTTCGAGAAAGGACACAAATACACCAAGTGAAAATAAAGAAGAGTATGAACGGAAAAATTCTGTTAGAACTACATATGACATGATGTCTTAGCAGTCACCACCACACACCCCAACCTTAGCAGCTCCAAGCAAATTTTCACAAACTCATACTGCATTATCATGGTTCCATAGAAATGACTTGTTGATAATAATTTGCACCTACCAGATCATACATTTAGCTACCAAATAAAAAATTATTTCTGATTGCAAATTATAATTTAAGAGCCTTTTAAAGCGTTGACCAACTTTTTTTTTCCCCATGTAAATTCATAACAATTGCAGCAATTTATGCACAGAGTTATGAAATTATCAAATAGCTTGGTATAAGTAATATGATAGAATCATAACGAAACCAAAAAAAAAAAACAAAATTAAATATAAAAAATTGAGACTGATATTGAAACTGAAAAAAAGAAATAAATTGAAAATGAACTCACATAGGTATTGAGCTGTCGAATGAAGCTAGAGAAATTGTTATGCTTGAAAAAAGTTGGAAGCAGAAGACGAGCGAATTCAGGTGGGTTCCAAACAACAAAACTGTTTTTGTTGTCGCTCCAAGACACGATCTCGTCCGTTGATGAATCGTCAACCATGTCGTAAGTCTTTATAAGAAACGGCGCCGGCCCTCCTCCTACTCCGCCGGGGCCACCTGACGCCGCCGATGTCTCCATTCTCGTTGATTTTTCGGGTCAATTGGCGTCCGAGAGACAAGAGAGAAGAAAATCTCTTCGTTTCGAGTTGAATTTTCAATCGCATAGTCGAGTAATTTCCATTGCCACGTCATCCTGAGGTTTTGGGAAGAAAAAATAAAATAAGCTGCCGTAAAATGTACAAACTGCTTGTTTGCTTAAAATTAAATACGGAGTAATTTCACATACCTCCCCTCAGGTTTTGACAAACTCAACATAATTCAGAAGTTACATGAAATTTTGAAACCGCGTGATGATTATCTAACCTACCATAAGCAAACTAAGGGATCTAGGATCGAGATTTAGATCATATTCTGTTGTTTGTGTAGGGGTATAAAGTTGGGTTTGATGATGAAGCTTAGATCAGTGAAAAAGAGCTATGAACTTAGGGGTGGAGTTAAGAAAATTGACTATAAGGGACAACAAGATAACTCCCTTTTTATACGATTTATTATATATCACTAAAAGGAAGAAATAATTTTGAGCAGAAATTATATAACTTGTTTTAATATTTAATATTTTATTTGGTGTATTTTAAAAAAATTAATCAAAAATAAATTTTTAAGAAAGTTATAGGGTCAATTGTCTATTTACCCATTCCGGTAGATATGTCCTCGATAAATGAGAAAAAATTATATAGGATAAGCCTACCACATGATTCACCATGCTAAGATCATCCAACCAATCTTTACTACATGAAAGAGAGAGATGATTTTTTAATTTAAAATGATAGGTTTATGCGTCAAAGGTTTGCTGGATGATACTTATTATATCTATACGGTCACGTGATAAAACTGTCTTACATAAGTTTTTTTTCTTCATAAAAATGATGAGTTGTATCTATTTATAGAAATGCACTCCACTTAAAAGAATTAATTATAAAAACTGTATTATTTTAAAAAATTCACATTTAGAAGAAATTTACACAATCAATTAGCTAAATCATGATTATCTAATTTATTTTTTTTAATTTAGGACTATTTACCACATTTGATATTAAGATTGGAAGAACATTAAGAAAAATTAATTATTTAAGGTAAAAGTATGAAAATACCCACAAAATTATTTTAAAAAATAAAGTTTTTAACAAAATTTAAATTTTTGTAAATGATTTATTAACACTAATTATTAGTATAATTATAATTTTTCGATTAAATTAAGAAAATCTCCTTGAAATGATATATCTTGTGAAATATATCAGGATTTCAAATTTTTAATCCATCTTAATCATTCCTAGAACTTTTTTTTTTTTTTTTAACCTTTTTTTAGCTGGCAGTGTCTTGGGCCGCCCTAGAGATACCAATAGCTTCGCTCTGATTATTTAGGTAACATCTAAATTATTATGAAATAATAGCACATGTT
>NW_006261964.1:17088182-17112175 GCF_000493195.1 Citrus x clementina
GTATACCGCACGCGGCTCCACACTAAGCGTATCATTTCCCATCAGTAACATTTTGTTTCTTTATTCTAAAAGAATGAGACCAACCCATTGAACTACATTGACAAGAAACTAACCAAATTGAAATTAAAGTAGGATTGATTTTGTTGTTAATTATGTTTTCATCTACTAAACTATAAGCTCAATAGCAATTATTTTTAACCACAACTCAGCTATAAAAGAAAATTTTATTAAAGACTATAGCAATGTATTTGCTAAGAGCCAGCATAAGCATACCTTAAAATTGTCAAGTATGGTAAAACTTTACGAGCTAAAATGATAAATTTTAATTGTGTTGGAATGAAAATTATCTGGTACTTTAGAACATATTTTGTGTATGAAAAATCTTATTAACAACATTTTGAAAGGAGATTTTGAATTTTTTAGGATGCTGGACCTAAACCTTATTGACTGATCCACCAAAAAACCGAAAACTATTACTTTATATTTATATTGACCTTTTAAACACAAGATTTTCTTTCTTTCAAATGAAACATAAATAGAAGCAAACAAAAAAAAAAAACAAAAACACAAGAATTTCTCTCTATATGTATCTTTCATTAATGGAAAAAAAAATGTAGAAAGACAACACAAATTTTCTTTTACATACAAGAAACGTATTTGGAATTTAACTCGATATAATTTAAAATTTTCTTAAGGTAATGGCTCAGAGCACCGCTTCCCACATCCCAATCACCTCACCTCGTCCTTCCCCTTGCAAACAAATAAATCAAGAATATGTGCAAAAGAGATATTAATTAAATTTGATAAAGAGACATGATAGAGAAAAATTAATTAAATTTGATGAAAAGATATGTACTGTTATAATATTAATGCACGAAGTATTAGCTACGATGTAGTTTTAATAAACTATAAACTAAAAAGGAGCTTGATAATATTAACCAAAAACAAAGTGATGACTTAGCCATATCTATACAGTGATCAATAGCTAAAATTGAGAGTTTGAAATTTATTGTACAGGTGCCAAAAGCTTAATAACTAATACCTTGAGGCATGGGGTATTCTAAAATATATATGGAGGACACCATCCGACAAATTAGACCAAACCTTAAAAACTAAATTAAAGGAGCACTTATAGTTATTATCATAGCTTGATCTTCAAGTCATTCTGCTCATCAAACCCAATAGTGGGATCTTTTCCCTCACAAATTAATTGCCCCACGAAGTTTTTCCACTCTCTCAAGAACACCCTTCACGGCCAAATCAAATGCATCTTCTAACTTAGATTTATGATCTCCGTATACCGTCCTTGGAATCAGCCTTATCACTTCTTCCCTCATTGCTTCTTCTTCAACCTTGGAAACTCCAAGTAATGTCTCATTAATCCTGAATCTTCTATCCCTTAATTTCTTCTCGGGTATGAACACCGAATACTTTGTATGATTCTTCGGTAAGTGCCATTTATATTGTGTATAAGCACTGCCCGGATGGAAAAAAACAGGAATGCAACCAGCCAAAATAGAATCAAATGTTGATCTTCGAGTGGGCGTATCCCCTGGAGGCTGTAAACAGAACACTGAGCTCTCAAAAGCCTTCATCACGTTAACAGGATTATAGCAATTGGTTGTTTTGTCACCACAATCTAGCAATTTACATGAGCTTGAGTCTTTGCATTGGCCAATGATACTGCCCCGGATTGAGCCTCCATAGTTTCTTGTAGCACCGACAAAGCAGAAGAGATATTCCCTCTTCTGTCTTCTCATCCTTTCTTGCCATTCTGAGACTTCGGTTTGCTTTGAAGGATGAAAGTACGTTGGATATGGTATTGCCAAGTCATTGCTCCAGGATTGTGAATCGACTGACAGCATCGTCATGTTCTGAGATTCAGGCAAAATCCTGAACATGCTACCCCATTTACTGTTTGATTGCCTCCTGAAATCCAAAGAAGGTCTCCCAGAAACTAAGAAATGATCCAGACCCCGCATTTTTTCCCATTCAGGTTTTTCCAAAAGCCACTTGATCAAGTTTTTGCCTGACGAATCTCTCACTGATGGCTTAAAACCCCAGAGATGACGCCGGAGATCTAGACCAGCGTAGAATGGTACATATATTGCTGATGCAAGCGAGGAATCATTCGTTAAGCATTCATAGTTTTTCATCCTGTTATGGAAAATGACTTCTAAAAAAAAATGGTCAGTGATAAACCAACTTGTACTGTTTGATAAAATCCCGTTGGAATTTTCAATTCGTGGACCAAAACCTGAGTTCAAAGTGTACATACACGTATCATACTTATCAATCTTTCTGGTAATCAATTGACAATTTTCGAGCACGTCTTCATTGAATTGCTTGGGCAGATCATGAATGTAAATATATCGACCTAAGCACGCATTAACTTGTTTGCTATTTACTTTAATGCCGTCAATCTTAGTGCTACCAATTATTGATGAATAACAATTACGCAGCAACAAGAGACAAATCATAGTATAAAAAATAAAAACGAACCCGAGTATGGTACTGCGGCTGGGCTTCCCCATTTGAAATTTAGATTCAGTGCTGCGGTGATCTTCTTATCTGAGCTCTCGTTTCAGCATGGAATAAGAGGGAGGCGAGCAGAAATCTGCTGTGTATTATAAGAAAAGAGAGGCTGCTGTTCTATTTTAGCGTACAACATACTCATGGCAGAGAAAATTAAGTCCTGATTGGAGGCTCTCTCACCAAGTCTCTGCGCGTTAGGTGGCCAACAGATTTAGGTAATTAAGAAAAAAAAAATCCTTAATCATTAAGTTTTTACGTTGAAAATAATGCATGGGATCATCAAAATGTGAAAGTGTTATTGTTCAGGTCTGATTATAATAATAATTTTTTTTTTTGTGTCTTTCTTGGAGCTTTCTCCCAGAAAAGCCGCCAGTACCAAGACTCCATAAATGTTTTCTTTCTGTAAAATTTCACTTATATCCCTGATGTTTGATAAGGTTGTCAATTGACTAATGCAATAAGCAAATTAAATCATGTCAGCATTATTAATTTAATGAATTAAGCATTTTCGGTGTTACTAGCAAATTTAGTACAGGTTATGTATGTAACAACTATCAAGGAGTGACATGTTGTGCACATAAAATAACGAGTAACATGCGCTGTATACATGATATAAAATTTTATTGAAGGATTTTAATTTCATCCCAACAAAAGTATTCACTAAATCTATTTTCTACACATCGATTTTAATTTGAACCCATCAAAGTAGAGTCTTACTTTTTCCAAAACATTCTGTTTGGGTTCGTCATATCCTAAGGGTTCATAATTCAATAGTGGATGACATGCATTAACAAAATATTTTGTCCGTTGTAGGGATTCTTATGTTTGGTTGGAAGATTTTCGATCGCACCTATGTTGTTATCTTTAAGAATTATAGTTCCTAATGATTAATGAAAATATTTCTTTTAAAACAAAGAAAACTACTACAAAATTTGAAAATGAAAATTTTACTCTATAAACCCATTAAACACCAAATATCTCATTTAACACTAAATTCTTATTTTTGATATTTTTTGGCCAAAGAAACCCGCTAAAGTCTAAAACAATTTGCAGCCATTGATTTACATACCGAGTTCAATTTACATATGTGATAATTGATATCAAGCGACCAATCATTTGTTCAAATAGAACTAACTGCAGAATACCTTAGAACTTATTTTAATTAATAATTTAATATTATGTTTAACTTGTTAGTTATGCGAGTATTTATACAAATAATGGTGAAAATACTTTTCTTCACTACAAGAAAGAAGAAAAGTGGCCTTCAGGGACATAGAAATAGTGTTCTAGGTACTTTCGGTTACATTTACTAATTATGTTATAGATATGAGAGTTAGAATCTACTGATACTAATTTGTGATGTCACAATTAATGTGTAATTAAGTGATTATTGTTACTATAATATCACTAAAATTATGACACTGTAGTATCAGAATGTCACAATACTAAATTAATGTCTGTTATTTTTATTATTATGTTTAGGGTTGACAAATTAAGAGTTTGAGTCAGGTTTTTTCAAGCCAAGGCCCAATCCCATTAGATAAAAAGTGCAAGGGTTAGGCTTGGGCCGGGCCCACTGCGGGCTTGGACTGGGCTTGTGTTTTTAGTTATTTTTTCAAAAATTTTAAAAATTATTATAAACTTAAAATGAGTTAATAATAATAGAGTTGTTATAATCAATAATGAATTAAAAAAATAAAAATTTTAAAATAAAATAATAAATAAAGAAATAAAAGTAAATAAAAGTTACAGATTTAATTTTTTAGTAATGAATTATCTAATTCAAGCACTCTCATAGCATTATAATTTAAGTTTTGTGATTCATTATTGACATATAAATTAGGAATTTAAGCTAAATTTTCTTTCCATTATTTTTCAAATTTTAATTTATTATTCTAATTTATAATTTTTTTTTAAAAAATAGAGGGCTTGGGTCTGGCCTAGACTTTTTTTTCTAAGCCCTTGTTTAGGCTCTCATGTGCGAAACCCAGGCAAAAGCCTGTGAGAATGGGCCAAGCCAGCTCAGGCTTTTTGGCCAGCCTTAACTATGTTATCAAATTAGATTTATTATTAAAAAATATAAATTTGAATATTATCCATTTGCAACTGTGAGTATAATGTACTATAAAATTCATACTAAACATTAAAAAATAACTAAATTAACTTTTAATTACATGAAAAATGAGTGTAATACAAGAATGTGAGTATTGATTACAAGCTAACGAGAAAATAAGTTTTAAGAACTTGTTACATCAAACAAAAATAAATCAAATAAGTTTGAAGCTTCCAAAAGTTAAACCTTAAATATTATGGTTAAAGTTGCAAAGTTATGACCAATTTAGATTGCAAATGGTGTTTGCATAAAAAGAAAAAAAAAGATATTAGAAAATATCTTATGCTAGACACGTGAAACGACTCAGGTTCACAACATAATCATTATACAGTACAACTAATTTCATTGAGATGCATCACCATATAAGTACTGGCAAAAATTTAATCCTGTAATTCAACTCATGGTAAAAAAATTGATATATTTCATAAGTGAATAAAAATTGAATTCCTAGCAACTATGTACCCAACATCCAAATCAAATATAAGATTTTTTAAATAAAAATAAAATCCAAATTAATGCATACATAAAGTAGAAAAATATATGATAATTAATGTGGCGACCAACTAACCTTGGCATTGATTAAATAGGAGACAAAAATATACTTTAAGGCAATACCTCAAGAGAGATTCTTTAAGCAATCTCTTTTGCACATTTCTTTATAAAATATTCATATTTGACATGAAAATGTTCTCAACTTTATTAGCTTTAGCATTCATGGTTCAATTGCAATGCATAGATCAAAGATAAGATGAGACTAGCTAAGTAGAACAAAAGGCTCAGAATTTTAATATATTCAATCTAGCTATTTCTATCCAAATAAAAACATAAAATCTCAATGTATATATGAATTTAGGGTTCGCCTATGTTGAAACAGTTGCAACATACAACAATTTTTGTTTTTTTGTGTTTGATTACACTACACGGCTTTATATTTTTTGTAAAATTCAATAGGCACTAAAAGTTACAAACTTTTACATAAAAGTCCATTTTTAGGATAAAATGGCATTTGAAAAGAATTTTAATTTGTTATTATTATTATTATTATTATTATCATTATTATTATTATATAAGATTATTGCTATTATTTTTTATTATTTTTATTTATTTTAATTATTATTATTTATGATTATTACTGTCATTATTATTATTATGAAAATTCATTACTTTTATTATTTTAATTGTTATTATACCGTAATTAATTCGTTATTATTAATATTTATCTTGTTATGATTAAAATTATTGTTATTATAAAAATATATTAACTTTATTATTTTATTTATTATTAATTATTGTTGTTATTATTTTGCTTAATATTATTATTATGAAAACTTATTAATAATTTTTATTATTTTTATTATTTTCATTATTTAATATTATTAATTCAGTTAATTTTGTTGTTGTTATTATTATTATTATTATTGTTAAATTTATTAATTTTTATAATTAACATTATTGTCATAATTATTATTTTTAGTTTATTATTATTATTATTGTTTTAATTATAATATATACAAATAATATTAGGGACACAATTAACAAAGGACATTTTAATAACTTGTAATAGTCTAGTCCAATTCTAAAATAAAGTAAACACATCAATAGGAATGTTGTTCATTCTAATTCCAATTCTTACAGCTCAAGTAAACAACTTATTCTTGTTCAAATTCCTTATTACGATTCTAGCTCATTTCGATTCTTATTTAATAAATGCACCATTAGAATGTGTTTGGAACATAGTATTGTATATTGTTATAATATTGTTCACATTAATTTATTCTTTACCTATATTTAGAAGTTTTGAAAGCTAGATTGTGGTTAATTATATAATTCACTACAATGTGCTAACTTTTGCCTTAATTGAAACATTAAATATATTTAAATTATATTTTTATTTTTACTATAATAATTATAATATTAAAAATAAATTATGTTATAATATTATTTTATTATATCATAGTATATTTATATATTAATAATTAATATAAAAATAATTAAATATAATTAATAATAATTTTAAATAATGAGAGTATATTTAGAAATGATAGTAATAATTAGATAATTATGAAATATTTATGAATTGTAGAATAAATAAACATATTTATCTTTTTGAAGTTAGGAAGCAAACATAGGCTTTATTTTATATTTAATGGATTGTGGCTCTTATAAAAGAATATTGAATCATGCATTGTAATTGCCTAATATCAATAATAAAAGTTCTCTTAAAATTTCCTATTTCTTCCTTATTCATATTATTTAACAACTGAGCCAATAAATAAAATAATAATTATTATATTTTTTCCTGACATTTCATAAAATAAGAGGGATTGCAATGAAAATAACCTAAATAAATACATCCATGCCGTTGCATCATTCTTGCCTTGAATCCGATGGTTAGATTACAAAAGGACAAAAGTAGTGGTATGTTGCAACTGTTGCAACATAGGTGGCCCCATGAATTTAATAAACATATACATTTACTTTTGAAATAAATATAGTTGAATATTTATATAATAAGAAATTAGCTCAACAATAAAATTAATTTGTCAATTAGTTGATTCCACAACTAAGAAACTTTATATTTAAGAATAAGAATGGTTACTTGTCCTTAATTTCCAGCCAGAGATATTGGCCACCACTTCTGCACCTTTTTTGTGTTGTCCCTCTAATTAAAAAAAAATTTCTTAAAAACTAAGTTTACATTAACCAATAGAGAAAAAAAGAAAAAAGAAAAATACAAGAGTTATGATTCATAAAAATTAATTCAACTAAGCTAGGATTAATAAAACTAAAATGGAATTTGGACATAGCAAGCAACCAAATTGGAACATAGATCAATTAGAAGCAAATCCATAAAAAAGGTCAAATTTAGATCAATGTTATGCAAGTAATTAAATTAAAAAGTTATTCAGAGTCACATTTATCTAAAAGTCAATGCAAAAAGAATTATACCCATATTGACAAGTAAATACCATTAAAAAAAGGATGAAAGAAAGACCTTTGGAAAGGTCTAATAGTTGTTTTTTTATTCTTCTCGATATTGAGCCCCTCATCATGGTATAGAAAGTCTATCACTAGTCAAATTTAACAAGAAACATTGACAATATGAGTTTTAGATTTTCTTCAACATTCAATATTATTCATAATTTTATGAAAACTTTCAAAATATAATTAAACACATAAATACACCACATATAAAAATTTCAAGTCATTTGGACAACTTTACATTAGGTTCTTATATGATAAAACTATATAAGTCAAAACTACCTATAAAACCACCACAACAGTAAAAAGTAGTTGAATATTTAACTACACATGAATCAACAACATATTAAAATTTAAGGTCATTATGATATCATTAGGCAAGTGTTTTATAAGATCAAAAGTTAACAAACAATTCTGTTAATAGAACTTGCTGTAGAGGCGGTAAAGTTTGAAACATCATTAAAAAAAAGCTATAAGTTCAATCAACATGAAAGTTTTCAGATTTGGAGTATGCATATACAAGTTTAGTTTATACAAATTTCAACTCATTGCAATGCTATTAGACTATTCATTTGATACACCAAACATGGTACATGAGTAATATATGATAAAATTAAACATCAACCAACCATTTTGAAAATTTATTAAAAATCAAACATAAACCCAATTTATTCCTAAATATTCAGGACTAAATCACACACATTTAACTTTAGTTTCTCAGAGTTTCTAGGCAATCAAAAATCATCTAGTCAAGTTTTCAAACAACTAAGATTACAACAAGAATCCTCTAATCCTCATAGAAATTTCATACTTTTCGCTTTAAAATTCTTTCTTTTTCCACCCAAACAAACACCAAAACAACATAAGTTAATCTAAAAAATCATCATCCTCAACTATAAGCATATCTACAAAAATATTAAAATTTGCATTCATAAAAAAGATTAATCATTCAAGTGTTAATAACCAATCTAGTCATATATACAAATTAAGTACCCATCCTATTTACATGCTATAGTTTTTCTTGATTGTTTGGTCAATAAAAATTAATAACTTCAATCTTTCAAAAACAAAACAATTCACAAAAATTTCATAGTTACAATAAATGTAAGAATTGAACCCCATAATACCATAACATGATTATAAGTTTAACTAAAAAATCAGTTTAGCCACAACTCAAGTATAACAAAATAAACACAATACAATTCAAGGCATTAATTTTCCAATTAGATAAATAAAGTTAAAATCTCAACAGAGGCTAAAATAGTAATATGACCTTTAACGGTAGTGTCTTGAGCCTCGCACATGATTTCTCCACCATGATGGAGTTTGAAGCTCGAAATAGAACACTGACTCACCGATTCGAACAAGAAAACTGGTCTGATCATAATCCCTTGAATTTGGAGAGTTAATTTACGACATCGAAGATTGAATTAATAAAAGAAGATGAAAGTTTAGCTAATGAGAAATCCGGAGAAGCTAAAGCACGACGAGTGATGCACACTTGAGCATGGTGGCCATCGGGGCAAAAGGTGGAGATTTAAAGAGGGTTTCGTGAGCTTTTAGCGTAGCGGCATGTAGGGGTGGGCAATTTCGGTTTGGATCGGTTTGAGACATATTATCAAACCGATCCAAACTTATCGGTTTGAAATATTTTCAAACCGATATCAACCTAAAATTTTTTCAAATCGAATCGATCCAAACTGACTGGATCGGTTTGGATCATCGGTTTGAGCTTATTAGCTAAAAGCCTACTTCTTTTATATTATTTTACCTAAATTATTTGTTATTTTTTTGTGTCCGTAATCTAAATTGATACCTTTGTTATATTATGCATATCTACTTTGATATCTACATAACAATTCAAAGATACATCCATACAAGTTCACAACATAATACATCATAATATATAAGTTCTTAACCTGTTCATTCAAAACAAACTCACAGATTAAAATAAACTTGAACAACATTTGACAATTAAAATATTGTGCATCTTGTCCGTCAAAACTTATGGCCTAATTGCTTTTGATTTGTCAAAATCTGCATAAAATGGTAAATATAATTAGTTAGATTGCTTAACTTAGAATATAATGTAATTATATAATATTTCTGGATTGGATCGATTTGAATCAATTTGGAATCCTTCCAAACTGAGTGATGTCGGTTTGCAATCCAATAAACCGAAACTAATTTTTTTTACTAATGAAACCGATCCAAATCGATCCAAATGGTCGGTTTGGATTGGTTTGGTTAAAATATGCCCACCCCTAGCGGCATGGTGGATATTTTGCAACATGATGTAGCCTCGTTAGGGTTTCGTATGATATGGGTCTTAGAATTTGAGAGATGGTTAGAGAGATGAGGTGGCTAACCCAGAATTAAAAGTTAGAGAAGTTTAGGTTTATGTTGATTTTAGTTTTTTTTTGTTTTTAGTTTTTTTTTTGTTTTTGCTTTTATATTGTTGTTTCTTTATATCAATTTAATATAATATTTATAACATAAAATAAATTATTACTTTGGCCTGGTGGTTTGTTGTTTAAACAAAAAAAAAATTTTAGTTTGGAGGTATTTTATTTATTTGATACTAATAATCTAGTGACAATAATTTTTGACATTTAATCTATAGATACCATAGAATCAGTAATTTATGATACTTTTATGTTATTCACAGAAACTGACTTAAATGTATGTAACTACTGATACTTGTTAACAAAGTGTTGCAACACAAGTGTCACTGAAGACCATTTTTCTTGTAATACTTTCTTTCTCTAGTTGTTCTTTCTTCAATTTGCAAATGATATCAAAATCCAAGTTGAAATACCCATTGAAGAAAATTGGCGGCACGACAAGAAAACTGACAATATATGACAATCATTTTATGATAAAAATCATTTTATCATATAAGTATGATGTAATCGTGATAGAATTTTAGTTTATTAAACAACTAATGATGTACTTATGATATATTTTTTTATCTATTAAGAGTTTATGATAGAGTAGTGATAGAAATTTACTTCACAAAAAAAAAATTTTGATCGAAATTTAATATTGACCGTGTTTGAATTCATATTTTATTAAAAAATAATCAAAGTTCCATGTTTTAAATGGTCAAATAATTTAATATATATATAAAGAAAACCACAACGGTGTGTTTAAACCAAAACGTAACAAAAACAAAAAAAAATTTCTTAAGTACCCAAACCTATCACACAACACTCAAATTTTTCTCAATACCCAAACTCATCACACAACACTCACCAATAATAAAACCAATCACCTGCAGTCAATCATCACTAACCCTCACTCTCTCAAACCACCATTTGATGAACTAAAGGACCAAGTCTAAAAAACAACATACCGTTGTCATGTTCGAAGCTGTTGCCTAAAGAACGAGATTTGTGTGAATGGTTAATTAAACTTCCATCTACTACCTCTCAATTTTTCACATCTTCAAAACCCTAGGTGTGATTTCTAGTTGATACTATTTGATTTTGAATTGAATTTTGCACGATCTCAAACTTCTCTATTCATTTTCATTTTCATTTTCATCTTCAAATCCCTAGGTGTGTGATTTCTAGTAGCCTTTGGCTTCAATTTGTGTGATTTTTTTAATAAAACTAGGAATAATATATTTTTCCTGAATTTGTTTGCTTTTTAATTTGCTTCCGGATTGCTTGAATTAAGGATAATTTAGATCATAATTTATTTTTATAAGTATATATTATTATTCCTTCACTTTACTAACATAATAACACTAGATTTTATTTTCATGTCTTGTTTTCTATGTCATATAAAACACATAAAAGAAAAAAAAGGATAGGCATTGAGGCAAAAGGTGATTGTTGATACAAATACATGGTGTTGGTTTTTGCTCTTAGTTTGGTTTCTCTTTTCATATATTATTAATCTACTTGTAGCTTTGAGTTTCTAGGTTATGTGCTTAGATGGAAAATCTTTTGATGCAGTTGAAATGCTTGATGATTTGACTATGAGTATTTTGGGTAGCAACGCGTGCGGCACTTACACAACTTTTAGCACAAAAGTTGTTAATTAAGCTTAAAGAATTTCTCAAGCTAGCCAAGCAAGGATGATTGCGAAAATGCTAGAGAGAAGAATGAGCAATATGACCAAATATAATTTTATTACTCAAATGAGAAAATATACAAGAGAGCTTTTTACAAGGGTGCTTGAGATGCTTGTGTGTTGTGTGTGTGTGCTGGTGTGGTGTTCTGTGTTGTGTTGAGAAAAATGGTGGGTGCTACGTCTTATTTATAGAGTTGGATACCTAGCTCACGAATCTTCCTAACAAGTAGGCAAGTTGCCTAAAAATCTAGCAATTAAGGACTAGAATGCAAAAGTGTAGAAATTTCTAGGTAATTACAAATTGTAGAGAAGTCTAGAATCAAACTGAGCTTCTAAGTGTACTCGCGTTTTGGCAGCCCATTACTGAGTACATCCGCCACTAAGCGCATCACTGGTCGCTAGTTGTATGAACATACTTTGCTATTAAGCTTACTTACTGTTGGACGAACTTTTACTGAGCGTACCCGTGCGGGCCATTTTAGCCTCCGTTGGTGGCAAGTTTGAGCGGTCTGTGACATTATAGTGCCCTTATTAGCCTGTAGGCAACTTTGATTCTTTCTCTCGTATCTAATATGAATTGTCAATTATGTTGATTAACATGTTAATTTATGTTGTTACTGGTGATAAGGCTATTTTTTGGATTATATTTATTTTGTGGAGTTTTAAGTCTAGTTGACTATTATGTTTATAAAGTCATTTTTTATTTATGGTGGTTTAGTTGGTTTGTAATTATATACTATGCTAATTTGTAGCTATGAAGTTGTTAGTTTAATTATGTTATTAATCTGCTGATGTGGCAAGTTGAGCTGGTAATATGGGCCCGTTGTTAGTTAAAAGCCGTTATAATTTATGACTGATTCCAGAAATAGAGGCATGCACATATAAGTGCTGACTTGTGGCAGAGTTAACGAGTGATTTTGTGTAAGATATAGTGAGAGATAGTAAATTCTGTAAACAAAAGATTTAATCTCTGCACTCTATAGATTATTTGTGTAATCATCTCCATTAATAAAGCTTTAGCCTCCTGTTGTTTTTCAACCGTGGATGTAGGTACCTTGGTACTGAACCAAATTAGTTCTTCTGTATTTTTCTTCTTGCTTTCTTTTTTGTTCTTGGTGAATCTTGCTAGTGTTGTTGGGTTCTATTCCTTGTTCTTGGTCGCACTTAGTCAATTCAAATTGGTTAACTAGTTTGCGTAATTTGTAATTCACTATTTTTGTCAACAAACTGGTATCAAAGCATGTTTCTTAGGGTTGTTCTTGATCTGAAATGACTACCACCAAATTTGATCTCGAAAAATTTAATGGTAATAATGACTTCTACCTTTGGAGTCTCAAGATGAGAGCAATCCTCATCCATCAAGGGCTTGATAGTGCTCTTGATGATGAAGATGAAGATCCAAAGGGCAAGAAAGAACATACAAAGGGTTCCTCGAGATCAGGAGGAGATCAGAAAACCATTAATAACAAAGCTCACAGCACCATTATCCTACATCTCTATGATGAAGTGCTGAGAGAGGTTGCAAAAGACAGGATTGCATCAGGATTATAGTCTAAGCTTGAAGACTTGTATTTGAAGAAGTCACTGGCCAAGAGATTATATATGAAAAAGAGACTATATACGTTCTCCATGAAAGATGGAGTAGCTGTAAAGGATCATCTGGATGAATTCAATAAGCTGATCTTGGATCTTGAAAATGTGAACATCGATTTGGAAGATGAAGATAGGGCACTAGTTTTGCTGAGTTCTCTGCCTTGAGCATTTTGTTGATACAGTCCTATATGGAAGACAGACCCTCACATTAAAAGATGTCAAGAGTGCTTTGGAATTAAATGACTTGAAAAAGAGATCAAATGGGAAAGATAAAAACTCCGGGGAAGGATTGACAGTCAAGTCAAAGCCAAAGAAAAAAAAGCAATAAAAGAAAAATGCTAGCCAGAAAAATAAAACAAAGAAAAAGAAAAAGAAAAGAAAATGCTATTTTTGCCAGAAATAAGGGCATTATATAAAGGATTTTTTTGAGAAGAAAAAGCTTGAAAAGCTTTAAAAGGAATCAAATGGAAAGGCTACCATTGTATCGGAGGATAAAGGAGACTCAGAGGGTGCTGATGTCCTAGTAGCAACAGAAAAACACCCAATTGGTGTGTGGATACTTGACTCTAGATGCTCTTTCCATATGTGCCCAAATAAGCATTTCTTTAAGACATTCAAAATTGTTGAAGGTGGTAAAGTTTTGCTGGGAAGTGACTTAACTTGTAAAGTTGCTAGAATTGGGACCATTGATATAAAAATGTTTGATAGTGAAATCAGAAACTTAGATCAAGTCAGATATGTACCAGAACTTAAAAGAAACCTTATATTACTAGACATGTTTGATTAACTTGGCTGTAGTATTAAAGATGAAAATGGTGAGATTCATGTGATTCAAAATGGTACTACCATCATGAAAGGAGTTAGAAGGAATGACCTTTATGCTCTAATAGGATCTTGTCTTTAGCCTGAAATTACAGCTACTGTGAGCAATGATAAAACCAAGCTGTGGCACATGAGGTTAGCACACATAAGTGAAAGTGGTTTAAAAGAATTAGAGAAACAAGGTTGGTTTGGTGAAGACCACATATCCTCATTAGAATTTTGTGAAAAATGTGTTTTTGGTAAAGCAACAAGACAAAAATTCAATACATGAAGAAAAGAAACAAAACAGACCTTGGACTACATTCATACAGACCTATGGGGACCATCACAGGTTCCCTCTCATGGTGGAGCTAGGCATTTCATAACTTTCATTGATGACTACTCAAGAAATGTTTGGGTCTGTGAATTAAGACAGAAGAGTGAGGCCTTGGAGAAGTTTAAAGAATGGTCAACACTTACAAAAAAATCAGACTGGTAAGAAGATAAAAAAGCTAAGGACAGACAATGGATTGGAGTACTGCAACAATTAATTTGATGAGTTTTGCAAGAACAAGGGCATAGCAAGGCACAGAACAGTAAGACACACCCCACAATAAAATGGATTTGCCGAGAGGATGAATAGAACCTTAACAAAGTCAGGTGTATGATGTTCAATGCAAATCTATCTAAGCATTTCTGGGCTGAGGCAGTCACAACAGCAGCTTATTTGGTGAATAGAAGCCCCTTATTAGCCTTAAACTTTAGAACTCCATAAGAAGTCTGGTTTACAAATCTTAGTAACCTCAGAATTTTTGGCTGCATTGCATATGCTCATGTTAGTCATGGCAAATTAGAACCAAGAGTAGTGAAATGGTACTTTATATGATATCCAGAAGGCACCAAGGGGTATAAAATCCGGTGCATAAATGGCAAGCCCTCAAGGACTCTAATTAGTAGGGATGTGGTGTTTGATAATGACTCAATGTTGTTTTCCAAAGTAGAGACTGAGGTGATGTCTACTGGTTTAAATGGGAAACATGATGCTGAGTTGAAGGTGGAGTATACTGATGGCTATCAACCTGCAGAAAAGACTCTAGGAAAATCTAAAAAGGAGCCCAAATCCTCTGAGTTGGACAATTATCAACTTGCAAGGGATAGAGAAATGAGAACTATTAGAATGCCTAAGAAATATGGCATTACCGACCTTATCTCATATGCACTAAGTATTACTGGAGAACTAAGTGGTAAAGAACCCATGAGCTACAAGGAAGCCATGTGCAGAAGTGATAAAACTAAGTGACTTGCTGCAATTGAAGAATAATTAGCCTCTCTTAGGAAAAACAGCAATTGGATTTTGGTTGATAAACCCTTAAATAAAAGACAAGTGGGCTGTAAATGGATTTATAAACTCAAGGATGGAGAGTCTGGTGATAAACAATCTAGGTATAAGGCAAGACTGGTAGCTAAAGGCTTCACACAGAAAGAAGGGGTAGACTTTAATGAGGTGTTCTCACTAGTAGTGAAACAGCTCCGTAAGGTTGTTACTTGCTGTTACTGTTTTCCTTGATATGGAATTAGACCAAATGGATGTAAGAACTGCCTTATTAAATGGTAACCTTGATGAAGAAATCTTTATGATATAACCTGAGGGTTTCATAGAAAAAGGGACTGAAGATATGGTGTATTTACTTAAGAAAAGTTTATATGGCTTAAAGCAGTCTCCAAGGCAGTGGTATTTAAGGTTTGACCAGTTCACGAGCAGTTATGGTTACAACAGAAGTCAGTATGACAGTTGTGTGTACTACAGAAACTTAGTTACAAACAACTACATCTACTTACTTTTCTATATGGATGACATGCTTATTGCATGTAATTAGAAGGAAGCCATCAAGGAACTCAAAATGTAGCTCATCACTGAGTTTGAAATGAAAGACTTAAGTATTGCAACAAAAATTCTGGGTATGCAAATTGTAAGAGATAGACCAGCAAAAATTTTGTTTCTTGCTCAAGCTGGTTATGTAAAAAGAGTGTTGAATAGGTTCATTATGGACAATGCTAAACCTGTGTTGACACCTCTGTCAGCTCACTTTAAGCTCTCTAAGCTTCAAGAACGTACAACTGATGCAGACATAGAATACATGAAGAAAATTCCTTATTCAAATGCAGTGGGGAGTGTTATGTATGCTATGGTCTGTTCCAGGACTGATATAACATATAGTGTTGGGGTTGTCAGTAGGTTTATGGGAAATCCAGGGAAAGAGCATTGGATTGGAGTTAAGTGGATATTGAGATATCTTAAGGGGGCTTCTAATCATGGCATTCTATTTGGGAATGTTAATGGAGCCACCTGTAAGGTTACTGGTTTTGTAGACTCAGACTTTGCAGGTGATCTAGACAAAAGAAGATCCATAACTGATTTTGTTTTTACCATGTGTGGAGGTGCTATTAGTTGGAAGGCATCCCTGTAGTCTATTGTTGCCTTTTCAAAAACTAAAGCATAGTACATTGCACTGACAGAAGCAGTAAAAGAGGCAATCTGGCTAAGAGGTTTAGTCTTTGAGTTGGATTTCAAGCAAGAGACAGTCACAATTAGTTGTGATAGCTCGAGTGCTATACAACTAAGTAAGAATCCTAAATATCATGAGAGAACTAAGCATATAGATGTGAGATTGCACTTTAAAAGAGAAGAGATTAGTAGTGGCATAATGAATGTTGTCAAGATACCTTATGAGGTAAATTCAGCTGACATACTTACTAAGCTATTACCAGCAGTCAAGTTCATGAATTCTTTGAACATGATTAAACTCGGTAACATGTGAACTAAGTTTTCAAAATGCTGAAGCAGAGTTGGGGGAAAACTTAAATATCATAATAAACTAAGGTGGAAATTTGTGAAGCTGTTAGTTTAATTTTGTTATTAATTTGCTGAAGTGGCAAGCTGAGCTGGTAATGTGGGCCCGCTGTTAGTTAAAAGCCGTTATAACTTATGGCTGATTCCAGAAACAGAGGCATGCATATATAAGTGCTGGCTTGTGGCAGAGTTAACGGGTGATTTTGTGTGAGATAGAGTGAGAGATAGTAAATTCCGTAAACAAGAGATTTAATCTCTGCACTTTATAGATTCTTTGTGTAATCATCTCCATTAATAAAGCTTTAGCCTCCTACTGTTTTTCAGTTGTGGATGTAGGTACCTTAGTACCGAACCACGTTAGTTCTTCTGTGTTCTTCTTCTTGCTTTCTTCTTTGTTCTTGGTGAATCTTGCTACTGTTGTTGGGTTCTGTTCCTTGTTCTTTGTTGCACTTAGTCAATTCAGATTAGTTAACTGGTTCGAGTCATTTGTGATTAACCATTTTCGTCAATAGTAGCAAATTTGGAACTGTGCGTATTAAGATATGAATTAGGTGATTGTTTATGTTTTTTTTTTCATTGGTTTTCTATCTGAAGTGAATCAATGTGCTAACTGTTAGTGATATACCCTAAAGGCCAATTGAATGATGTTTGCTTTTGGAAATTATTGTATTTGATTAGCATTTTGATATCTATAAAATGGCAAAGTTATCAACATTCATAAATTAATTTAATGAATATAGTCCAAGAAATAAAATAATAAAGGAATATATTTTCGATTTTGTTGAGAATATGAAACGTGTATCCTTTGTACTATACTTCTAAAATAATTCCTAGTGGTGGATTTATGATTGGATGTTAAAAATTCCTATAAACACTAGTATGTGTTATGACTCCTTATGGTATGTGATATTAAAATGAATGGTGAGTTTCATATCATTGACATGAGATGTCAAGTCAAACACATAGGTACTTGTTGCGAGAAAAAGTTTACTAAACTTAACCTTATAATAATAAGTCATATGCTTTTGAGTGTTAATGACTTATTATACATTGTGATAGACACTATATTTAGTAATGGTCTTTAGACTTGAAGCATCACAGATGTCTTGTACGTAGACATCTCTAATATGTGAATGTATAAGGATTGATTCCTAATCAAGGAAGAGATCTAACAATAGTTGTCATGATTGGCTATGTATGAAGACCAATGTATGGCCAATATGGAATTTATCACTTTGTAATAAACAAAAAAGGATGTTCTTTTAAGATAATATGAATTGGCATGAGAAATCCTTGGACAAGGTGAAATATATTTGAAGGAATTCAAATTATTGTTTTCATGAAAAGTTCATTTAGATTTAACTTTGAGATAAAGCATAAATGTTTAACACACTAAAGCATAAGCCATGCTTTTTCTCTGGACATGGATGATGAAGATACCAGGACATAGAGAAACAATGAGATAAGTTCTATAGATCCAGCAATTCTTGTTATTTGGGTGGTTGTGAAATACTGTTAGGTGTCACTCATGACTTGTAGAAACCTTAAGATCATTATTGATAAAGCGTATTAGCAGTGCATCATAAAGTCATTAGATAAGTTCTAATTGATGACTAAAGAGTTTAGCATCATTTAATGAATAAAGAGTTATCATTAAAATATTTCTACTACCTTATAATAAATAACCTAAAAGATCACACACCTAATAGAAATGAAAAAGAAGTTACTAGAAAATGAGGAGTTAAATTTCCTAATTTTAGGAAAATCAATATTTATATTATAATTAATTGAGAATGAATACACACACACACACGATTTAAGATAGAAATTTTGATGTTCCATAAATAGCTTAGAGAACAAAATAAATTTCATAAATTCTCAATCAAACATTAACTATAAGATCGAGCACGTAAAATGACCATATTGGACATGTATCGGTTCATAAATGACAATGGACTTCTAGACCAATTTTGGATTTAGAATTTTGGGCTTTTATTAGACCGAATATGGATTAGAAAAAAGTATAAGAACATGTCACAAAAGAAGCCCACAATTAACCATTTAATTTGATCAAAATAAGCTTAATTAATTAAAGATAAAATTAATTAATTAGACTATTTATTTATTCAAAATTAATTTAATTAAATAAATTATTGGAGTGATAAGATCACATCTAATAAAGAATAGCTTAGTAGGTGGGTTTAGCTCATGATAATGTTTTGTGTCATTATTGAAAATATAATAGTGGCTTTATTTGGTGGAATGAATGATCATGAACTAATATTCATGTTTCTTCATGATCTCTCTCATTTCAAAACGAAATTTGGTGATTCAAAATCCTATAAACTCTTGGAACATTTGTAAGTGTAGACTGATTAGAGGCATTACAATTGAGATGTTTTAAAGATTCAAATCGTGCAAAAACAGAAAATGTTCGCGCAGTAATCTATTTCTTGGACAAATGTTGTCCTTCACTAACTAGAATCGATCTCGACTTTTTTTTTTTTGTGCCTATACCGATGTCAATTTTGTACCTATTTGATTGCTGATGAAAAAAAATAAAATGCCTTGTTCAGGATCTTGGAACAAGATATTAAGATCTTGAAGTCACTTTATAATGAAACAGTACAGTGACAATAATTGAAAAGGGTGAAAGCAAAGCTCTTCTAACGGTTCAATTAATTTCGACATAGGCAATAAGAGAGAATGAAAGACCAAGTGTTTCAGTACGAGAATTTGGTATTAAACATATTCTGCAATTAGTCATAAAGAGTCGATTTGATACAATTACTCTCGTGTATTATTGCTTACTGTAAAAAAGAATTATGCTGCTTGAGACTTGTGTTGATTGTCACTAATGTTATGGTCTACAAAGAGCATATTTTAGGTGCAGAGAGCCAGCTCGTTTATTCCGGATGTAGAATCTTTTGATATGTCCAATTTAAGGGACCGGGGGCAGATTTCGGAGTAAAATATTCAGGGGAACCAAGTTCAAACTTCAAGTGTTAGTAGGAGATTAATTTTCGAAGGTTTTCCCATTTATAGTTGTGGTGTAAAGAAATTTAGGGATTTGACTTGTAGCTGTAGAGATTTTAATTGATAATTAAGCCTGCTATTCAAGTGAAAAAAAAAAGAAAAAAATAATTAATAAAATAAAAATCAAAGAGTTAAGTCTAAATTTTATCAAAATTTTAAAAGACTATTTTCCATTTTGTGTAGGGGCCAAATCAATCTGTTTATATTCAATTTTTAATATTTCCTTTTAAAATTTCAAAAAATTTTCAAAGCCTTGAGGTACCATGGCCCCTTCGGGTCTCCATTAGCCTGTGCCCCCTTTTCCATTGCAATAACTGTTGTGCCACCCCCAGGTAAATTTATCTCTTTCTTCTAGCTCGTATATCTTGAAATATTCTCTTCATTCGAAGTTCAGTTTACTTTTTTTAAATTTGAAATAACTAGGAACGGTCTGAACGTAATTTCTTTGATATAATTAATTATGAATAGGCACAGAAATGGCCCATTGGTTGTGGAGGCTGATACACCTTACTCAAGTACATACGTGGAGCAAGAATCGTACAATTCTCTTGTTGTCACTCAGTCAATCTAGCCTTGGAAGGTAAATGATTTTCAAAGATATGCAATTTAATTAACTTTCAAATGAAGTTAAGAATAATTTTAATCAAATAATTTTTGTTCAATTTGATGTGAAGCGCATTGAGAACCAGAGTATTTTGGGGCCTATATTGATGTCTTCATAAGTGTGGATATGTTGTTCATTTTCTTATTGGAGATGCAATGTATTGATGCCTTTCTAAGCGAGGATACATTCAGAATATTCATTTTCTTATTGATTAGAATGGATGCATACATTTATTTCTTATACTTGACATTGGACTCTTGTGCCATAAATTTTAGCTTGTATACTCTGCATATGTCATTTGTATATCTATGAGCATATTGTTAGAAGTTTAAGCCTTTTAAATGAATCATTCCTCAATGATAGTTAAATGGTATTGTTTCTTTAATTTGATTTTTCTCGCTTATTAATTCGTTTGTTTGAACAGGAATAACATTTGGAGTTACGGAGCTTGCGGCACGACTGACAGCTTGTATTCTTGATGTTAATGGAAAATTTGAGTTTCAAGCTGGATTTAAACGGTGATTACAAAATGTCACTTTGTTGATGTAGTTTCAGTATACATTTTAACTATACTATTTGGTTTAGTGCATTTGAGATTTTGTATGGGACTTAATATTTTGTTAGTTTTATAAACTTTTGGATTTGATTGAATTTTATTTTTAGTTTGTTGTATATTAATTTTAGAATTTAAATTTTAAAAGCAGCATGGAGAATTACAAAATTTTAGAAACTTTTCAATAAAAAAAGAATTGCTCTTTTTAAAGATTTTTTAGTTTTGATATCATTTTAAGATATTGCTTCAACCTTTTAGAGTTTTTTTTAAATAACTTAAATACTTTATAATATGATAATGATTTTTTTGAAGTATCTTGTTTTTAATTTACTGAAATTATTTATCCATACTTAATATAAAATAAGTAAATGGAGAATGGAGTGAGGATGAGAAAAACATTCCCCACATGAGGATTCCATATTCTCAATCCACTAAGGTAGTGTTTACTTGCTGAATTAGGAGTGAGGAGTCCTCTCACTCTAGTGTTTACTTACTAATTTTAGGGGGGAGTGGGAATCTCACTCCGTAGGACCTACCATTTTTTGGAGTGAAGAGTGGGATTCCCACTCCCATGGGAGGAGGTGGGAGTGGAAATCCACTCCTCCCTCTTCCATTTTTATCCTTACATTTAATCAAATAAAATAAATAATATTTAATAAAATAAAATAATATCATATTTATTTCAATAATATTATTATATTATTTTATAAATTATACTTATTAAAAATAATAATTTACATTGATTCTAAGTTAAATTTACTTAAAAATAATATTATTATACTCATAAAGAATTAATAATATTACTCTATACTCTTTTTATTTGAAAATAAAATATTATTATATTTATTTAAAAATAATAGTATTATATTTATTTAATATTAGTAATTAATAATAATCAATATTTTATTCTAAATAATAATAATTTTGTATTATATTATTAATAATAATGTTTCATTTGTGTTGCTCTTAATAAGAATTTTTTATTTACATAATTAAAATTAAAATTAATAAAAAATTTATTTGCATAATTAAGAATATTAATAATAATTATTAATTTACAAATATAATAAAACAAATATTTTATTTTTCAAATCTATTTTTTTATTAATTTTGTAATTAAAAACTACAATTCTTTAAATAAGGATAAAACTGTAATTTAAAATTATTTACTTCCAATTCCATGCTCTCATTCTAATATAAGTAAACAACCTACTCCTACTCCCACTCTACACTCTTAATCCCAATCCCATAATTCTCACTGCTCAGGATTCCCACTCTAATCCAAAATGTAAACGCAGCATAAATTTATTGGGGGATGAGATAGGGAATAGAGACAAAATTTTTAATGGAATAGGGAATGTTGTAGGTCTCGCCATCCCCACCTCACCCCATTGCCATCCTTAGTAAAACCTATCACAAATTGTATGATGTATTTTTTGATTATAAAAGAGTAATATACATATAGATGATAGATAGATATTTTGTCATCCACTCTCATTTATGACAATTTTTTTTTGTTATCTATTACCAGTTTTTCTATAGTGAGGAAGGCTTAGTTTGTGGACAATTAATCTTTTTTGTTTTCGGTATAGGAGATTATCTAGTATTCGAAGATCACATTAAGTCCTGACTAATCTAGATTCGACCTGGGTAGAATCACTAGAGTGGCAAAACTCTTCCAACAAGTATTTAACGCAGCTGTATTCTCAAGTCTTGAACTGAAAACTTTTGTTAAGTTAGAACAATCCCATTCCAGTTGATCTACGCACTTGTTGGTTTGTGGACAATTAATCTAATTGAAGATACTAATTAAAATTTAACTTGTATTCTTCAAGAGCATGACTTGATTCTAGGTAAGTCCTTTTTTTGTTTCGTTTCCTATGCACTGTCAGTTTTTAGTTTAATTGAATTTATGAACCATTTTTGTAATTTTGTGAAGATACAGCTTTAGATGAATATTGTAAATATGTTTCACTCTGAATAGACTTAAAAATGGGTTCAACGATAAGGACAAAGCACAAGTTAGCATTAATAAATTATTTTGCCCATAATAGTAACTTATACTATGGGCAATTTAGTAATATTAAATTTTATTAAATGTGAATCTAATGAGTATTTTAATCGGTTTAAATAGTTCCACTATTCTTTTAGTTCTTAGGATTTAATTCAACTAGTACATATATTTTTAAAAATTATCTATCACGCCCCTATTTTGTATCTATTTTTGTTAAAATACAGGAAGTGCTTATTTTTCTAACTTAATGACTTAATTTTAATCAGTTAAGTGATTAAAGAGCTATTTTTTTTAATTTAATGACTTAATTGACTTAATTTCAATCATTTTAGGAAAAAGATAATGAACGCTTATGGTATCATACAATAGAGAGAGTTCTTATTTTATAAAATAAAATAGTCACATAGATTTTTTATGGGATCTAAATATCTCCTTATGTATTCTAAAATTAGGGGGGCAATTTGGGTCAAGATTCGTTTATTTGATTCGATTGGATACAAATCAAATAGATTTGAGTTTGAAAAAATTGATTCGTTTAATAAATGGGTGAATTCGATTCGATTTGCTAATTAAACAAATCGAATCCGAGTTTGAAGATATTGATTCGTTTAGTCATTTATGATTGGTTTAATAAATGAGTCATAAACAAATGAACGTGGCCCATTCGTTTAAAATTTGTTTATTGTTCATTTAATTAAATTACTTTTTTGTCCTTAATTTATTTAAAAAAATTTTAAAATTTGAAGGTTAATATTGTAATTTGTAGATGAATTGTAAACGAATTCAAATTCGATTAAATTCATTACGGATTTGTAAGGATAAAGGAATAGC
>NW_006261964.1:17112275-17119350 GCF_000493195.1 Citrus x clementina
GTTTATTAATTTTATTAAACGAATCGAACCGAATATTCATTTAATAAACGAATCAAATCCGAATCCTCAAATTTCGATTCGTTTATTAAACGAATCGACTCCGAATTAATAGAATTTTAATCCAATTCATTTTACGATTCGATTCAAAGTCGATTCGTTTATTCGTTTTGCCACCTCTATTTAAAATAGATATAAACCCTTTCTCTCTTTTTTTTTTAACCTAAAAGAAAAGTGTATTTATAAAAACAAGGGCATTCACATAACCATTTATTAATAAAGTTATGTTTTCTTACTAAAGTGGAAGTGAACAATCTGAATTCATTCTATTCCAACGTTTACTTACTCATTTAAGAAGGAGAGTGGGAGTCCACCTCATTTTAGAGTAAGGAGTGAGATTCCCACTCCCACGGACGGAGATGAAACTCCCACCCCTTTCTTTTTTACCCTTCCCTTATTAAATATAATATAATTATATTTATTAAAATAAAATATTGTTACATTTATTTAAAAATAAAAATATTAAATTTGTTTAAATAATATTATTATATTATTTAATAATATTACATTTATTTAAAAATAATATTATTAAACTTATTTAAATATAATATATTATATTAAAAAATAATAATTTACAAGTGAAAATTACTAAAAAATAATAATGATATAAAATTGTACTATATTATTAATAATGAGGTTTCATTTGTGTTGCTATTATTAATAATTTTTAATTTGCATAATTAAAATTAAAATTAATGAAAAATTATGATTTACATAATTAAGAATAATAATAATTATTATTAATTTGTATAATTAAAATTATTAAAATTACTAATACAATAAATAATTTATTTTACAAATATATTTTTTATTCAATTTATAATAAAAAATTACAATTTTGAAATAAGAGTAAAATTGTTATTTAAGACAATTCGCTCACGATCTAAGAAAAAGTGATACACATAAATGAAATTAATTGAGTAAATAAACGATCTACTCTCACTTCAAATCCCATAATTTCTAATCCAATTCGAGAACTTAACGTGGTTGGCACTCAATCTCCATTTCTTTCCACCAAAAATTTAGAACGCTTAATTATGTGGTGCACGTTGACACACTACACTGGTCTGTATACTGACACCGATGACAAAGTCGTTTGTCCCATGCCATGCATGTCAATTATTCGAGAAAAATGATTGTCAAATTCAAGCAGGACAAAAAAAAAAAAAATAATTCACCAAGATTATATTATTAGAATTTCTTAACTCATATTTATTATAATTTACAATTAGATATTTTCAGTATAAAATAAATAACAGAGCAGTGGGATCGGATGGACTAATAAGTAAATTTTATTTAATTGTAAATTATATTAACTATAATTTTAAAAAACTCGATTATTTTAAGTCTGTTTTTATCGTTCTTTTTTTTTGTCTGAACTACGAGGTGGTCCTGAGTGAGCCTTAACTGTGGGAGGTACCTTTAAACCCGTACCACAATTTAGATTAATCACTGCTCGCATTGGTCGGTTCATAAGGATTAAAGTGCTGGCTAAAATGGCCATACCACAATTCAGACTAATCTCCGTTCGCATTAAGTCGGCTTATAAGGGTTAAAGTGCTGACCAAAGTGGGTCAGCCCATAAGAGATAAAATGCTGGCTAAAGTAATGACTCCATACGAGAACAGAACTTAAACTCTTAACCTCTATTAAAGAATAAGAATACCAAATTACTCACACTAATCAACTTTAGTTATTTTTATCGTTCTTTAGTTTCAATAAATTAGGTGAATTTGAAAATATGAAAGTGGAATGTATTACTGGGCCTGGCGCAGAAGCGACAACATTAAATTATTTTATGAATTTGGGACGGGCACAACCAAGCCAGATAGAGACAGCCAGACATTCAATCGCAGAGAAGACAAAGTTACACAAGAAACGCTAAATCAAGAAGGCTGAATGTTATGTATTTGAGGAGTGCTAGACGTCAAGAATGCCGAGAGAACGCCGAGAGTATGTGAAAAAAGCAAAAGTAGCAAGAAAAAACAAAAGGGGCAAAAGTTCACATGGTGGGGGGTGGGGCCGAGAGAAAACGGCATTACTGTATGCCGTTTCTCTCGGCATTCTCTTAGCATTCTCGCTGAGAAGCATTTTCCTATTTATTTTAGTTTAAATTAAGCTAAGGTTTTGAGATCCTTGACGAAATCTGCAATAAACTTATCCTGAATCTGGCCGTTCAACAAAAACTCCCTCCACCATTTCTGATTAGCCCTGATTGAAGCTCCAGGCTCCTTGTTCACATCCACCATAACTGTTTTAACAGCCTTAAAAATATCCTCCTTCCCAAAATGCCCATCATGATCCCTCCTATTTACCTCCACTCCAGCTTTCAAGTCTCCAGCAACGAGCTTGGAGTTCAAGAATTGGTCACCTTTTAAAGGCAGAAGCACCAATTGACAATCGCTAATCACAGCTTCAGTTACCGAACTAAATCCTGAGTGACACACGTAACATCCAACGCTCTCATGTCTTAAAATGAGCTGCTGTTGCACCCATCCTGTGTGCACCACTCCCCTGTCTTTCACCCTGTCCATGAACCCTGGAGGCAGAGTCCGGACCAGCTCACTCTGAGCATCGACGTTAGGCGGGAAATTTAAGACCAGGAAGAAGGGCAATCCCGTAATTTCCAACCCAATGGCTAACTCTTTGATCTGATCAACGGTGAGGAATGTTTCACTTCCGAAGGAGCAATAAATAACAGACTTGGGAGGATACTTACAGAGCCATTTAGCCCATCTCTCTTCAAGCTCCCCGGATGGCGGCTCAGGATTAACAAGTGGACCGGTTAGAAGAACCGGTTTCTTGAACTGGGTTCTCACGAAATCCAGGTAAGGACCCTCCATTTCATTACATGTCTTGATGGCAAGAACATCGCAGCCATCAACGCCCTGAATCCCTCTCTCATAAACACTCGGGCCGCCATTGAACTTTGTATAAACATACAAGTAATCTCGAGCCACAAATTCATCGAGCGAGGTAATGGAAGTTGCAGGGAACCCATCGGGAGATTTCATTAGATCTGCTAAACTGTTGTTGAGTTTCCTGGCGGGAACCACGAGATAGGCTTGTGAAATGGCAGAGAAAACAGAGAAGTTAACTGTTTTGATGCCAAGTTGAGAACCAACAAGACCCGGCAACCAGTAATGGGTAAAATCAAAGAACACAAAATGGGGTTTGAGCTGTGACAACAAAGTTTTGATTTGTGGTTGCATGAGGTCCAAGGCTTGCTTTAGGAGCTCAGCCATGTGAGGTGTCATCTCTGAGGTGCTATCAAGACCAGGAGGGAGGCCATCGACGTGTGGGATTTGAAGAGGGATAATGTCGGCCATGGGAGTTAAATTGAGCGATGATTTGATGCGGGGAATGTTACCAGGAGCCGAAAAGAAAGAGACCTTGACTCCATGAAGTGAGAGCTTGTTGGAAAGTTGTACAAAGGGGCTTATGTGACCAAAAGCAAACCATGGGAACATCACCACGTGAAGCTGATCAGCTTCAGCTGATTCAGTTCCCATTTTGTGGTGTTGGTTCGAAGGGGCGTGCATGTTCGAAGAGGCGTGCATGGTCTCTGTGTCTCTCTTGCCGTTTTCTTTGTTGATTAATTTGTTTGTGGTTGCTTGAACCTTGAGGGGTTATTTTATAATATTCACAAGACGACAGCGTATCTGGTAGAACCAGTAGATTATTACTCCTCCCAACCAACCAACCAACCAACCCCTCGGGAAGAAATTATTTCTCCACTAAACTGGTTTGTTCTTTTGTTTTTTGCTCTCTGTCGCAACCGACACACCCTCAAGATGTACGGAGTGACTCGGAATGGTTTCTCAATACAAGGTAGGTATGAGACTCCAGAGTAGGTATGGTTTCTTTTTCTTGACTCCAATTATTTTTTTAAGTAATGACTTAATTAATTAAATTTTAATTAATTAAATTCTTAAATTTAATTTTTATTTAATAAAAAATTTCAGTTATTAAACTAATTTTTTTTAATCTAAAAAATTAAAGTGATAGCATTAAAAATATTCTCCAAAATATTCTTATTTAATTAATTAATTTTCATCGTTACTCATCTTTATAACCATTACTTAATTAATTATTACTCATCTTTATAATTATTTTAATAATTAATCATTATTAAATTATTCTCTAATTATTAATTAGAGAATGTCATCTTTATAACTTGTGATAATATAATAATAAATAATTATTATTTTCATCTTTTTATTTTCTTTAAATTAGCATTATTAATCTTTATAATTTTTATGAATATTTTTCATACAAAAACATCATAAACTACAACAAAATTGATTAACATATAATAATGTAAAATTTTAAAATCGGATTCAATTGAATATGATTTATATTATGATAATATGTTATCTTATTTATTTTTTTGAGATGTTTATTATTTATTTCACATTTATAATTTGTAAGGGGACAAATATAAAAGTATTATTTTTTATTTTTTAAAATAAAAAATAACTTAATATTTATTTTTAAGTTGAAAGGAAAGGATAACTTAATACTTATCAGAATCAACTATTCAACTTTATTCAAAATTCAGTTTAATTCAGGTTTATTCAAATTTCAGACAAAAAAAAAAAAAGCAAACGTCACCTTAATTTTTAATGTATGATAAACAAACTAATATTTTACTTTTTATAGTTCGATCCAAACAACCATAAGATTAACATGGATTTTTTTTGGATAATTTTAAATCAGATAGTGATGCAGCGTGGTTCTACAAAAGAAAGCTTTGCAGTGAAACTGATTCAGCAAAAGGATAAACTGTTATAGGGTAATGGATAGACGAGGGGATATTTTCAATACTCCGTTGGTTCTTGAGAATACCGAAATAAAAAAATAATCTAAATTCACGTTGATTCTAAGAATACCTGATTAGTATTAAAATTGTTTAATTATCAAGCGATAATATGTTATTTTATGCTTATGTTATAATTTATATTTGTGTTTATGTAATATATTATGAATTATGAATTATGTTTTAAATATATTTAATTTTGTGTATTTTTATGTGTTTATTAGGAAAAATATTAATTTCACGTACTTCGAGGCTCCAAACAAATAAATGGAGGTCAAATTTGGATTCCGGAGGTCCGAAAACCTTAAAATCAGTTAAGATTGACTTAAAATTGGGCTTGTGTAAAAAAAATTGACTTTTCCTGTTGACCGAGCACTGATTGGATGATGAAATGAGCTTACAATAGATATGAGTGCATGGGATAGCTGGCAATCTTGACCAAATCTCAACCGTTCATGATTCAATGGCCATGATTGTGCCACGTGGTAATGGTTGGTGAAGCAAGTTGAAGGATCCGAATCTTTGTATTCGGGCCGACCCGATCCACCCATTAACCCGCCAAATCTCAACCGTTCTTTGGGCAAATCGGACGAGTCAAATGATGCCATCTGTGATGTTGACTTTTGAAGTTTGACAGCCATTGGATCTTGATCTAAGGGTTATGAGGAGCACATGCATGAAGCCTATGATGAACCGCAAAGCACTGGATTATGAATTTATTTTTCTATAAATAGAGCCTCATATTTATGTTTTAATCATTTCTCTACAACTCTCTTCTTCTCAAATTCTCTCCATCTCCTTGTAATCTTGATTTCCAGGTGTGTTTTTAATATTTTGTATAATTATTTTCATTAATAAAATTAGTTTTATTTCCAATTTTAGTTGTTTTTATTTCTTTTAATTATAAGTAATTCAATTTTACTACTTCTTTTTATTTTAATTATGCTTAACTAAATAATATTAGTTAGGGAAGGTGAAACTCTTAGGAAATAAATATGATTTAATCAAATTTTATTTTTAATTTTATAAATGAAATTATTTTCTATTTAATTTTATACATGTTTTATATTTTGAAATTTTGATTTATTGTAGACAAACAAATGAATTTGGCACAATAAATTCTTAAGAACTTAATATAAGGCATGGTGTAGTGGTATTTTGACTTATTGTAGACAAATTAAATTTTGGCACAATAAATACTTAATCCATCATAAAATTAAAGGGAAAATAATAATAATTTGTATAATTAATCTTGTGGGTAATAAATCTAAAAAATTGGCAAAAAAAATTTATTAAGTTTTATTTATTTCTAAGAGTAGATCCATAACCCTAATTAGTTCAATTCTATAGTTTCATTTAAATTAAGTTGTTTATATTTAAGTTTTAATTTTAATTTTTAGATAAAGTAAAATAAACTAATTAAATTTTTTCTCTGTGGATCGACCTCGGACTCACCGAGTTATAATACAACAAGACACTCTTATACTTGGGAGTTAAAATTTACTTTTAAGTTGTGTCAATACCTACAAATATAAATGCTAAAACTCATTGTTTTGCATGTTGAGAAATAATAAGAATAGAACTCAAAACAAGAGTTTATTCCAAGAAATCATCAATAACAAATAATCAAGGCCTATTTGTAAAAGTTACAAAAGACATTTTTTTTATACTAACTATGACTGATGATAATTTGATTAGAAAACATATTTTAATAAGACTTATACTTAAATTAGGAATACAACTCAAATAAGTTATGCCTAAACAATAAAACTCAAAATAGCTAATCAAAATAAACTCTAATAAAATTTAAATAAAATATTCCTCAATATTATAAATTTCAATCTAAGTATAATTTCTTCAATTTCTTGTTTTGCGTCATTGCTGTCAAGTGGAGAAAACACATCATCGAATTTTGATTGTTGTAGTCTCTAAGAATATCTTCACATATATAAGGATTAATTTTCAAAATAGAGTTTTGATGTAGATAATGAACTTTAAATTTTTGAACTTTTGTAAGAATGACCATTTATAAACTTAGAAGAGAAGATATAAAGCAGATTCTTTGTTATTTTTATTTTCTCCTGATTAAATAACTTACACAGCTACCTACTTACATAGAATAAACATAGGAAATAATAATTACACCAGCTAGCCTAATATCTTATTTTCTTGATTTATATTTACATACAAATAAACAAC
>NW_006261964.1:17120100-17160133 GCF_000493195.1 Citrus x clementina
AGCATCCTTAAAAAAATATTTTCAGCCAAATTCTCCTAAATAAGGCAATTTCTCAACCAATCCTCTATTTTCCAACACGATCCAATCACTCCAATAGCGTAAAATAAATTCTTCTATCAACAATTTCTCTAACATTAACTTCTCGTACTGTTCGTGGGTGAATTTCAACATAGTTGATGAAAAATGATTTGTTCTCATAATCTACTAAACATTGAAAAATATCACACCCTTCTTTATGTTCTTTTGGCAAATCAAGAGAATAATAAGAGATTGTACAAATAACTACCTCTATTTGATCCACAAGATCAAAAGATGTATGAACAATTACCTCTTTTCATTCCATAATATCAATATAGTCATCAAATTTCAGCAGTTGATCTAAATCAATGTTTGTGTGTAGAGAATTTATGGCAGACGTGTGTTGAGTGTTAGAAAAGTATATTTATAAAGGAGAAAATCGTCATTTTACATTTCAAGTCTTACCAACACCCTTACTTTTATGTATTTAAGCTTCTTGTGACTTAACTATATGTGTTTTATTTTAATTAAGTATTTTATGTATTTTAGGGACATCATCGTCATTTCACAATGAACGATAGCTCAGACGGCAAAACAGACAATACTTTTGAACTCAGGACAGTCGAAAACCTTAAGAGGAGCATAAAAGAAAAAATATTATTGTTCACATGTACGATATTGTCTACGTTACTGTTCACGACACTGTTCACATAGATGGATCGATGACGTGGCATTGACCGATGATGTGGCATTGACTGATGAGGTGTCATGATTCCATTGGAGAAAATTCTTATGTACTGTTGATCGATGACGTGTCAGCATATCAGTGGACCAAAAATCATGCGTACGGTACATGCATATACACAGGATTATTTTCAACTAAACGGGGTTACTGTTCAAACCGGTTGACTGTTAAAACTGCGTGGTCAAACCGTGTTATTGTTCAAATCGCGTGGTCAAACCGCGTATTGTTTACTGATGACGTGGCACAATCCTGAGCGTCCAAACTGTTTTTATTCCGATGACTATGATTTACTTAAGGTATCTATAAAAAGGGGGCCTCCCCCCAAATTTGGCATCTCTGAATCCATTTTTGGGCTCCATTTTCTGTAATTCCTTCTCTATCTTGTATTTTCTAAGTATTTTAATAAATTTTCATTTTACCCCTAGTTCAATTATGAGTGACTAATTTTCTTTCAAGCTTGGGTTGAAGGTGAAGTCTCAACATGTGTCATGGGCTTTATTTGGTAAATTTATTTTCTCTTCCCCTCTAATTTTTGTGGATGTTTTGATTTTTCATCGACAAATAATAATAATCTTGTCTAGATACCACCCTGGTTACACCGACTTCTTAGTACAAGGTTATTATTATTTAGCACGATAAACCCTTAGCACCATATTGATTAGAGCGTGATTCATGAGGTGTGAAAATCCCCCTCATGATTTAATTGATATTAATAAGAAATATTTAGCCCATGGTGCATGTTGATATTGATCTAGATACCCAAGTACGTCATTTCAATAGATTTCTCTTCAATTTATTCTCGCCATTTCAATTCCAATTTTAGGATAATCTAAGTCACTTTCACCAAAAATCCAACCACCCTTATACAAAATTAATTCTTCATACAATTAAAATCTACCTCATCGTGGGATCGACACTCGTCACCATTAATATATTCTGCAATAGGTTCGTGCACTTGCGAGTTTAATAAAATTTGCACAACAAGTTTTTGGCGCCGTTGCCGGGGAGGTAAGTTATTTTAATTCGTAGAATTAATTTTTGTGAATAATTTTTTTTAATTTTTTTTTGTAATTTTTTTTATTAAAAAAAGAGAAAAAAAGTGAATCTACATTTAGAGGTAAAAATTTCTTTTTTTTTTCTCTTCTTTAAAATCCTGTAATTTAATTTTCAAGTTATTTTTCTTTATAATTTTTTTGTTTATCTTATTAATTTAATTTTCGTTAATTTATTTCACGTATTATTTTTTTTTGTGTTTTTTTATATAGAAAGGTTTTAACAGCGTAATAAGATTAATACCGTAATTTATCATTCTTCTTTATTTTTATTTGTTTTTGTTCCCATTTATTTTGTGTTCTTTGCATGCATGGTCGAATATCATTATTACCTAATCTTGAGCCTATAGACATTGAACTTGAAAAAACATTGCGCACACACAAACATGTTAAAAATAAAATGGATTTGCAACAACAACAAGCACTACAAGAGAGGCAATTTAAAGACTACTTCAGTCCCTTAGCTAATTTGAGTACATCATGCATAAGATATCCAAATGTAGTTGCTAGGAGTTTTGAGTTAAAATCTAGTGTGCTAAATTATCTCCCAACATTCTATGACCTAGAAAATGAGGACCTATATAATCATTTGAATGATTTTCATGCTATTTGTCAAACATTTAAATATGAGATTTTTTCAGACGATGATGTTAAACTTAGATTATTCCCATTTTGTTTAAAGGATAGAGCTCATTCATGGTTAAATACTTTGTCTGCTAATAGCGTTACATCATGGGAACAAATGGTAACTAAATTTTTGAACAAATATTTTCCAGTGCATAAAACCAATGCTATTCGCAGGGAAATTTCAGAGTTTACCCAGAAAGAAGACAAGCAATTTTTCGAAACGTGGGAGCGATTCAATGGGCTACTTTTGAAGTGTCCACATCATGGGTACGAGAAATGACACCAATGCCAATACGTTTTAGATGAATTATTGCCGAATGTGCAAGAATGACTAATGGCAACAAGTGGAGGAGAGCTAATGTCAAAAAGTGCATCAAAGATTTGAGAATTCTTCCAGCGACAAGCAGATAATTCCCAACAACGGAGTCGATCACTCAGGAATACTAAAAGAATTAAAGGAGTGAATGAGGTTTACATTGGCGAGTCAACTTCGGGAATCAAAGAAGTCAAGGAGACAGTTGAAGGTCTCTCTAAAAAAATAGCATCATTAACAACTGCTAAATCAACAGAACCACATGACCATGACTCATATCCAGATCAAGCCAATGTCATAAGTGTAATGAGAAAGCCACCAAATTACAATCCATACTCCAACACATATAACCCTGGATGGAGAGACCACCCTAATTTTTCGTGGTCTCAAAGATTCCAACAAAATGGACCACCAGCTCCAGCTCCACCAACGCAACCAATTCCTCAAGTTCCTCAAGCTTCTCAGCCACCATTTAGGCCATACAATCAAAACCATAACTACTCTCAACCCAGACCATAGGAGGATGCATTCCAGAATTTCAGGAATGTTACTCACTCCACGATCGAGCAGTAGAACCGCACCATTGATGGACTACGAAATGAGATGAGAGCATGCTTCAACTCACAAGCCTAATCAGTTTCAAGCCTAATCAGTTTCAAGCCTAGAGAAGATGGTGGGACAACATGCTTCTTCAGTTTAGACCTTGGCAATGACTGTTGAGAAAGGCAAGTTTCCAACTCAACCAATGCCTAATCCTAAAGGAGTACATGAAGCAAGTACCAGTTCACCACAACTGCATGGAGAGGTCAAAACAGTCATGACCTTGTAAAAAGGAGAAGAAGTCGACAATAAAGTGGAGATGCCGGTGACAAAAGAAAATCAAATTGTACCTGTGAATGTTGAGAACTCACCATCAGAGGAGAAAGAAGAAACCAACCCATGAGAATACGTTCCTAAAGCTCCATTTTCTCAGAGGCTAGCTAAAGGAAAGAAGGGAAAATCCACAGGTGAGATTCTTGAAATCTTCAAACAGGTAAGTGTTAACATCCCTTTGCTTGATGCTATTAAACAAGTGCCATCTTATGCCAAGTTTCTTAAAGACCTTTATACTAAAAAGAGAAACATTCATGTTCAAAAGAAGACATTTTTAACAGAAAACGTTAGTTCTATACTCCAATACAAAATTCCTCTAAAAAATAAAGACTCAGACTCTGCCACAACCTCATGTAGCATAGGGAACCACACAATTGAGAATGCTTTATTGGATTTAGGAGCTAGTGTAAATCTGTTACCTTATTCAGTATTTGTGAAACTTGGACTGGGAGAATTACACCCAACTCCAGTGGTGTTACAACTTGCAGATCGGTCCACGAAAATATCTCATGGTATTGTGAAGGACGTGCTTATCCAGGTAGATAAGTTTTATTTTCCTGTTGATTTCATTGTAATTGACACTCAACCAATACAAGATTCAAGAAAGCACATCCTCATTATTCTAGGCTGACCTTTCTTGGCAATATGCTGTTGTCTTTCGGCAACATGACTATGGAACTAAACATCTTCAACATTTCCAAAAAACCTCATAATGCAGATGATGGAATTATTGATATGGATTTAATTGAAATTTAAAGATAAGAAAGGCACAGAGAATATTATGGCTGACCATCTCTCTCGTCTCAATTTTGACACAATTATGGAATCATTACCATTGAATGAGTCATTTCCAGATGAACAATTAATGAGTCTGGAAGTATTACCGTGGTATGCTGATATCGTTAATTATCTTGTTACAAGTCAACTTCCAGAGTATTGGACTAAGTAAGACAAAACCAATTTTTTTTTGCGGAAATAAAGAATTTCTTTGGGATGACCTTTATTTGTTCAAGTATTGTGCAAATTAAATTGTTAGACGGTGTGTCCCAGAAAATGAAATTTAGAATATCCTTTCATTCTGCCATGAACAAGCTTGTGGAGGCCATTTTAAAGCTAAGAAAACAACGACTAAAGTTTTACAATGTGGTTTCTATTGGCCACCCGTATTTTGAGACGCTTACACTTTCTGTTCTTCATGTGATAGGTGTCAACGAATGGGGAGCATTACACGAAGGAACATGATGCCACTAAATCCACTTTTAGTGGTTGAGATTTTTTATGTCTGGGGTATCGACTTTATGGGATTCTTTCCCCCTTCTTTTAGTCATCAATACATATTGGTTATTGTTCACTACGTATCGAAATTGATAGAAGCAATTTCATGTAGAACCAATGATCACAAGGTGGTGATAGAATTTTTGAAAAGTAACATTGTTTCACGCTTTGGATTCCCTCGAGCGATAATCAATGATGGTGGTGCCCACTTTTATAACAAAACATTCAAAACTCTTTTGACAAAGTATTCAATCACTCACAAAATGGCGACCCCATATCATCTGCAAACTAGTGGCTAAGTTGAGATCTCTAATCGAGAAATAAAGCACATATTAAAAAAGACGGTGAGGCTAGGCAGAAAAGATTGATCATTAAGACTTGATGATGCATTATGGGCATATAGAACGGCTTTCAAGACCCTGATTGGGATGTCACCCTACATGCTAGTGTATGGAAAAGCTTGCCACCTACTTGTGGAACTCGAGCATCATGCATATTGGGCCATCAAGAATTTCAACTTTGATATGCAGCAAGCTAGCTTAGAAAGAATATTACAGTTGGCAAAACTTGAAGAAATTCGCAATGATGCATACGAAAATTCTAAGATTTACAAGCAGCGAATGAAAGTCTTTCATGACAAGCAAATTATGAGAAAATCTGTTACTCCAGGCTAGAAAGTGTTTTTATTCAATTCTCGCTTGCACCTATTCTTAAGTAAATTACGCTATCGATGGTCTGGCCCCTTTATTGTTCATACTGTTTTTCCACATGGGGCAATTGAAATTATGGACCCAAAGAATGGTGTCACGTTTAAAGTTAATGGTAAAAAATTAAAGTCATATCTAGAGTACCAACCACATGGAGAGGACACCGAAATAAATTTGAGTGACCCACCATATTTGAATTGAGTTTTCTTTCTTTCTTTTCAGTGATTTGATTTTTCTTTCTTTCTTTCTTTTTATTATTCTTTTGCTAATTGAAATTATTTTTGCATAAGTGTGTTTGTTTAACCATTAAGTTTTCTCTTATCATTGTTAATCATGAGTGTCATAGCTAAACAGTTCCTCCTGAACATTCTTAAACTACTTCAACGTGTAAAATCTCATCTCAAAAGGCAGATTCAATTTTGTAAAACACATCGTATTTTGGCTCTGCAACCATCAGAGTTAGTATCCTATGTTGAGGATTTAGAAAGCCAACTCAGAGACATTGAGAGAAGTGTCTACAAAATCCAGTTGGAGCTTGAGGTAAATTCAATAAGAGGACGATTGTAATTTTCTTTATGTGTTTTAGTTTATTTTTCTTTGTTTATGTGCTTTAGTTTGTTACCCCGGTGAAGTGGCTGATAATGGTACTGCGCGACAATCAAGTCGGTTATTTCAGTTTCCCATAATAACTGATATTCTGAGGCGAAGGTATGGACAGAAACGAGAGTTTAGGAAAGTTTCACAATCGATTCCCTTCACTTCCTCAGAATGCCCTCCTTACAATCTATAAAGCTCGGTCTAAACGCATGTGATTGCTCATGAGGAATAACATGCCTGCTGACATCCGTTGGTTAATCGAGGCTAAAGTACAATTAACAGGTGAGTTACCTCCAAAATTTATTGTATACATGCTTGGTTGTGGTAAAGGAAATTATGCAAGAAAATGAAGAGCTTGAAGAATTTCTGTTGCTTGTCATAAATGTGCCAGAATGAGATGCAATAAAAACCCATGTTCTTTAGGAATGGTGTCTGATAATAGGGAAGATAAGATTCAATTCATAAGGGATGGCTTGAATAAAGAGTCATTGGATGATATCCTTTTGTCTCTTGAAACGCATCCTAGTGGATATGTGCAAGAAGCGATTCTCCAGTTATGACCATTATTCCAGAAAGAGCATGCACGATATAGTCTCGGGGAATCTGACTATAAACGACCATGTTTGCCAATTTATAGGAAAACTGAATGAGAAGCCTATCCTTGACCCATAGAGGGCATTCAAGCCATTTTTGGACGTAAAACCAGAGGAAGATGTGAGCCACAGTCTCAACTACCTGTAAATATCCTTTTATTTCACTGTTGTTTTATCATTTGCATTATTGTCTTTAATAATTTTATTTTATCATTGTTTCCTTTTCTTTTTATTGTTTCCTTTTTGACTCGCGAGCCATGTGATTTATGCATTATTTGACACTGACATGCTACCTCATATACAGTTGTGACCCACTGTTACCAAGATTCTAAAATATGATTTTTTGTTATGCACTCACAAATTATTTTTCAAAAGTATCCCAATGGCAGCTACTCTCAATAGACAATTCAAGAATATTTGTGTGCTTTCTGAATTTAACTATGGCAAACATAAAGAGTTCGTTGAGGCAGCCATAGATCTTGGTCGAAACATAACAGAGAGAAAATTACACTTGGTGTATGGAGGAGGTAACCGAGGGTTATCAAAATGGGTCTCAGAAACTGCTTTTGTCAGAGAAAGCCAAGTGTTAGGCATCATCCAAAGAGTTCTAAAACCTTTAGGCAGTTTGTCTGACTCACCGACTGGAGAATAGTTAGTTGTCCGAGGTATGCAAGAAAGAATAACTGAAATGCTTAATCATGTTGATGCTTTTATTTTCCTACCAGGAGATCTTGCAACTCTAGAGGCACTCATCACATTAGCATCTTGGGCCCATCTACACATTCACCAGAAACCCATCGGTTTGTTAAATGTCAATAACTTTATGATGGCTTTATCGCATTTCTTAACCATGCAATAAAAAACTATTTCATTCCTTCTAATGCGAAAAATTTTTTTATTTGTGCTCACACTGCTAATGAGTTACTTGATCTGTTACAAGCTTATAGACCAGAGCCAGACCCCTGGACCTTTGTGTTGGAGCGTCCAAATAATGATGGTAATAGTAGCCGCAGTAAGAAGTACAAATTAGATTTAATTCTCCGCCTATAAATATTTTCTTTTGTGTTGCAGCACTCAGGTGATGTCTTCTAAACTCTACTTCTTTCCTTTAAAATATTGAGGACAATGTTTTGTTCTGGTTGGGGGGAGGGAATAGTCGACAATTATGGAATCTTGGTTAAGTTTTTACTGATTTTTTGTTGTAGAAACTAACTGTTGTTAACCTTTTGTATTGAAGATGACTGAATATGGAGTGTAATTACTCTAGAAACGCATGTTCTTCGTTTAAAAAAAACCAAAAAAATTCCAAATATTTTCTTTTTCTTTATTAAGTTTTTATATTCATTTTACTTTTCTTCTTTTTAATTTCTCCTTTATAAATATACATTTTTAAATTTTTGAGTCGAAAATGGCTGAATATGGAGTATAGTGCCTCTAGAAACGCATCTTCTCAGTAAAAGAAAAAACTATTTTCTTTTTCTATCATTTTAAGTGTAACTTTTCTAATTAATTTTTCTGTATCATTTTCACATTTCTACATGCATATTTTTCTTTCATGTTTAAAATAGGTTGGGGGGTAGAATGTTGTTCGAAAAAAAATTATGTGATTTATTTTAACATTGGATGACATGATGAATTTCAAATTTTAGTATTTGTATTATCTTTGGTCTTAAGTGATGTTACGCCATGTTTGCTATTCTACATGTTGATGTCGGAGACAAATATGAGTTACTTGAAGGAATGAACATGTCATAATAAGTACCAAGTGAGTTTTTGAGCCTATCATTTTTATTGGAAAGTACCCCTTTTGCCCTTTCTTCATACAACTTAGTAGTTTATTATTTTATACATGATCTCTAGATTTCTTTTGAGTTAACCCTTAAAAAAAGTTGTAAAATTAAAAAAGAAAAAAATGTGTGCTGCTACATCTAAAGGCCTATCTAACTAGTAGATATATAAGATTATTCAAAGCACTAAAAGACGATGGAAATACCATTTTTGATCCGTTTGAGTATTTCTAGCCATCCCTTTTATGAAATATTCATAGTTAACCCTTTTGAGCCTTTAAAAAACAAACCATTTCTTTGTCAAACTTATCATCTTGACCCACTCCGATTTGGAGTATTACCTGATATCTTACAAGTTCCATCACCTATTTATGTTTGAGAAAAATGTAAATAATTATTTTATTCAGTGAAGTTGTGCCCAAAAAAAGAAAAAAATTATTTAAAAAAAGAAAAGAAAAAAATAACAATAATAAGTGAAATCCACCTTGCAACTTCCAAAAAAAAAAAAAATCTCTGCATTTTTCTCAAACATATACTTTGCTTTCCTTATTTCCTCTCATTTGTTAGCCACGTCTCTAGCCTACGTTACGTCCTAATAAAAGTTCTTGATTTTAGAGAACTATAATTTGAAGATGTAGCGGTGCATAAAAAATAAATAAATAAATTGGGTTGACTAGCATTTGTATTTGACTTGAGATCATATTATTTCTAAGCTGAGGACATATTTCTTTCATCTTGGCGAGAGCGTGTGATATCACTTCTTTAATATTTTCTCTCAATTACCATTCATTGGAGTGACTATATTTATTGGATTTAATTTCTTTATGAGAGTATCACTATATCTAATGAGATTTTGGGGTTTAACATGTCATTCTTGAACGCAGTTGTGACAAAGTCTACTGGGCTGATTCGTGTGGATTGTTGATGTGGGTGTGATTTTTCTTTAGATTAGAGATAATGCTTATACTTTTATTTGATTACTATCATTAGTCTGATTGAATAAACATGATTGTTAAAACAAAAAATTTTAGGTTTGAATTTTATTTTCACTTTATTTGCTAGGGACTAGTAATAAGCTGATTGGGGGGTGTGTTGAGTGTTAAAAAATATATATTTATAAATGAGAAAATCATCATTTTACATTTGAAGTCTTACTAACACCCTTACTTTTATGTATTTAAACTTCTTGTGATTTAATTATATGTGTTTTATTTTAATTAAATATTTTAGGGGCATCATGGTCATTTCACAATGAACGATAGATCAGAGGGTAAAACAGACAACACTTTTGAACTCAGGGCAATCGAAAACCTTAAGAGGAGTATAAAAGGAAAAATGTCATTGTTCACATGTACGATACTATTCACATGTATAGTATTGTTCACGACACTGTTCATAGACGGATCGATGACGTGGCATTGACCGATGATGTGGCATTGACTGATGAGGTGTCACGATTCCATTGGAGAAACGTTTTATGTGCTGTTGATCGATGACGTGGTAGCATATCAGTGGATAAAAAATTGTGCGTACGGTACATACATATACACATGATTATTTTCAACACAGACCACGTCATTATTCAAACCGTTTGACTATTCAGACCGCGTGGTCAAACTATGTTACTATTCAAACCGCGTATTGTTGACTGATGATGTGGCACAATCCTGAGTGTCCAAATTATTTTTAATCTGATGGCCATGATTTACTCAATGTATCTATATAAAGGGGGCCTCCCCCCCTAATTTGGTATCTCTGAATCTATTTTTGAGCTCTATTTTTTCTAATTCCTTCTCCATCTTGTATTTTTTACGTATTTTAATAAATTTCCATTTTGCCCTTAGTTCAATTATGAGTAGCTGATTTTCTTTCAAGCTTGGGTTGAAGGTGAAGTCTCAACATGTGTCATGAGCTTTATTTGGTAAATTTATTTTCTCTTCCCCTCTAATTTTTGTGGATGTTTTGACTTTTCGTCGACAAATAATAATAATCTTGTCTAGATACCGCGCTGGTTACACCGACTCTCTAGGACAAGGTTATTATTTGGCACGATAAGCTCTTAGCACCATATTGATTAGAGCGTGGTTCATGAGGTGTGGAAATTCCCCTCATGATTTAATTGGTATTAATAAGGAATATTTAGCCCATGGTGCATATTTATACGGATCTAGATACTCAAGTATGTCATTTCAATAGATTTCTCTTCAATTTATTCTCGTCATTTCAATTCCAATTTTAGGATAATCTAAGTCACTTTCACCACAAATCCAACCACCCTCATACAAAATTAATTCTACATATAATTAAAATCTACCTCCTCGTGGGATCGACACTCGTCACTATTAATCTATTCTACAATAAATACATGCACTTGAGAGTTCAATAAAATTTGCACAGCAACGTGAATGCCCAATTAATATTCTCATTGGAAGGAATAATTTTGTCAAGTGAAGCAAAGTCACTGTTTTTCCTCATTATTCTCATAACATGTGTCATCACGAACCACTTCGTCAAATCCATTTATATGTTGTATATATAAAGATTTTCTATAAGTTTCTCTAAATCTTAATCAATCAACTGGAAATGCAAAATCCTCAACATTCTAACTAAAACATCTTTATATGAATTCTTTATGATGATGTTTTGTGAACATGTATGTGTCTATAGTATTGATTTTGATGATAAAAAACTTTATATGTTTTTTATTAAAAATGTTAGAGTTTTCATTAATAAATAATTTTTTAAAAGCTGTATAATATTTCTAGATATGTTCATGAAATCTGGATATTCATTAACTTTAATAAGAAAATCATTCCCTATAAAATTATGTTAAAATTGTGATTTAGAAAGTAAACGGTAAACCGTTAATATCAAAACGGTTAACCAATAATTTACAGAATGAAATTTTATGCTAACCTTGAATCGTTTAAAGAAAAGGGATAAGCCTGTTTTGTTTTACAGGTTACTAAAAATAACTGGCGAACCGTTAACTGCAAACGGCTGACCGATAATTTCTAGAAAAAATTTCATGCTAACATTGAACCGTTTAGCAAGAATGAATAACCAAAATTTGTTTTACAGGTCTCTGGAAATTAATGGCGAACCGATAGTGGCAAACGGTTAACCGATTATTTAAAATTCAACTTAATGGTCACTTGGACCTGTCAAAACGATTAATCAATAATAGTTGACATCGATCCGATTTTTGGCAGAAAGTTAATAACGACTATTTTTCAGCTCCAACTATAAATAAGCTCAATCAAATTTAAACAAGGTTTATCAAAGAGTTATTATTGAGCTTATAATTGAAAATACAACATTCATTGAACCTGAAATTCGTTCTTGTTACATTTATTCACACATTAAGCATTCATTTGTATTCATATATATTGCGTGAGAGAAAAACACATTTGTAATCTTTGTTTTGAGTGGTTGTAAATGTTGGGATACACTTGGTTTAAGAGATTGATGATAATCTCTTGGTGTAAAGGTTGATTGACACATGTGAAGTCAATTGTAAGTGTTCTTGAAGCCTTGGAGGCTTGATTAGTGGAATCCTCAAGTTCAGTGAGCTTGGAGGCGTAGACGTAGGTAAGGTTGGCCAAACCACTTAAAATTCTCTGTGTTTGAATCTCTCTTCCCTTATTTCTTTACATTTTGGTTGATTTATTTGTTATTATTTAAAATTTGTTTAATATTTGCATTAATGTTTATTAAAGCATTGCATATTTTTAGAAACTCAATTCACCCCCTCGTGCGTTGCTTAGATAATATTTCATTTGATATCGGAGGAAGGTCTCTTATTAGGATTTAACCTTCTAGAGTAAAAGATCCATGACAACCCAAAATGTCTTTACCTTTAGGGAAGGACAATCCATAACTAGGCCACCATTCTTTGATAGTAATGACTACCCATATTGAAAAACTAGGATGAGAATTTATTTGCAAGCTTTAGATTATGAAATTTGGGAAGTTGTTTGTGATGGTTCATTCATGCTTATGACTAAAAATGATGTAAGAGATGATATTCCAAAACCATCGAGTCAGTGACATGAGTTAGAAAAGAAAAAGATATCTTTAAATTATAAGGCAATGAATGCTTTGTTTTTTCCTCTTGATAAGAAAGCATTTCATAGAGTATCTAGTTTTGAGAGTGCTCAAGAAATATAGTATAAACTTGAGGTTGTCTATAAAGGGACAAGTATGTTAGCATATATGTATTCATAATGTTGATTTTGATGATAACAAACCAAATTAAGAATGATCAAGGTTTTAAAAGCTTCAATTATTTTTCATACATTTTTAAAAAATCATTATTTTGATAATATAAGGTTTTATACTTAAAGGAAAAATGATTTTATAAAATTGGTTAGTTTTCAAGTTCATGGTCAAATTGAAAAAAGTTATAAAACTATGGAAATGGACTTATTTGTAAAGTTTTATGACGATTTGGGCCATAGTATAATTATAAAAATTTTTAAGATAAAATTATAATTTTAGAAAATAATTTCACTATAGCAAATGGCTAATCGTTTACTGAAAATTGCTAACCGATAATTTCCAGAAAGCATGTTCTGCAAAGTACTGTTATAATGATGATTTTGGAAAATAACGGTGAATTGTTTATGAAAAACGGTGAACCGATAATTTTCAGATTGCTAACCTTGAACCGTTTAGTGAGAACGGTTAAGCCAAATTTATTTTGTAGGTCTCTGAAAATTAACAGTGAACCGATAGTGACAAACGGTCAACCAGTTATTTGAAATTCAGCCCAATAGTAACTTTGACCGGAACAAACGGTTAACCGTTAACGGTTACCGGTGATCTGTTTACAGGCAGACAGTCTGTAACGGCTAGTTTTCAGCTCCAACTATAAATAACCTTATTCAAATTCAAACAAGGGTAAATCACAACATTATCATTGAGCTTATATTCGAGAATACAATCTTCAAAGAGCTTTAAACACATTCATTCTTCATCTATTCACACGTAGAGCATTCATTTGTAATCTTAAATATTGTGTGAGAGAAAAACAATTTGTAATCTTTTGTTTTAAGTGATTGTAAGTGTTGAGATACACTTGAGTTAATAGATTGGAGATAATCTCTTGTTGTAAAGGTTTATTGACACATTGGAAGTCAATTATAAGCATTTGAAGCCTTGGAGGCTTGCTTAGTGGAATCCTCAAGCCTGGGTGAGCTTGAAGACGTGGACGTAGGCGAGGATTGCCGAACCACGTAAAAATCATTGTGTTTGCTCTCTTTTCCCTTACTCCTTTATTATTGTGCTTTATTGAATTTACTATTTTTTATTCCATTAAGGCATTAGATTAAATTGTTTTGTGGTTTGCTTAGCTTAAATTTTAAAATCCCAATTCACCCCCTCTTAGGTTGCATAAGGGTATGAGAAGTACAACAAGCAGTAGTTGAGGATGCAAAATAATTTTACCTACTGCTATAGGAATTGTTGTAGCAACTGGTGTTAATTTGCATAAAACAGTCAGCGCATGAAGAGAGTTTGATCATTCAGCTACTTCATTCTTATTAAATTGCTTTTACGCAATTCATCTAATTTACTTCATTACTGCATTTAATTGTTTTATTTGCTTAAAATTGTTAATTTCGGTAGTAATTCACTTTAATTAGATTCCACTTGAAATAAAGGAAGTTTGCACTATCGTGATTGCTGTAGCATTTTTAGTAATATTAGTTCCTGTGGAGACGATCTTGAATATTCATCATTTTTTTACTTGTTGTGTACACTTGTACATTGACATCAATAGCAATTGAATAAAAATAACCATCAAGTTTTTGGCACCGTTGCCGGGAACTGATTGTTTACTTTTGAAGTGTGAAGTTAATCTCAATAGTGCCAATTTGATTTAACTCGTTCTGTTTATTGGCAGGTCAAGACTTGCATGCGCAAAGATAGATCTGTTGAATTTCAATTTGATCCTCAGATTTAAAAGACTGTACGGAGATTGCGAAGAGAGCAATGAAATTCAAAATTTGCTTCAAAAATGGATAATTTACAAGATGTGGGAAACTTAGGTCCTCACGGGGCACTACAACTTGTTAATGTTCAAGATGGGCAAAACGAGCATGTTAATTAGAGACAACTAGGCAACAACAATATCATTTACATGGTAGATGACAGAGACAGGGTTATCAGAGATTATGTTGTGTTAACTCCTCAAGTTGTACATCCTAGAATAGTCAGACCTGAAGTGGAAGCCGCTAACTTTGAACTTAAACCAGTGATGTTCCAAATGCTGCAAACAGTGTGTTAATTTAATGGACTACCATATAAAGATCCTCATCTCCATCTTAAGTTATTTTTGGAAATGAATGATGCTTTTAAAATTGCTGAAGCAACACATGATGCTTTGAGATTGAGGCTTTTCCCTTACTCTCTAAGAGATCAAGCGAGAGCGTGGTTGAACTCGTTACCATCTGACTCCTTCACTACATGGAATGACTTGGCTGAAAAATTCTTAATGAAATATTTTCTACCAACTAAGAATGCAAAATTACAGAATGAGATCATTTCTTTTCATTAATTTGAAGATGGGAGTTTGTATGAGGCTTGTGAGAGATTTAAAGAGTTGCTCAGAAGGTGTCCTCATCATGGCATTCCTTGTTGCATACAGTTGGAAACCTTTTACAATGGGTTGAATCCAAGTACGAGATTGATGGTTGATGCTTTAGCAAATGGAGCTCTGTTATCCAAATCTTACACTAAAACTTATGAAATTTTAGAGAGAATTGCCGACAATAATTATCAGTGGCCATCAAGTAGACAAACGGTAGTAAGAGGAGTAGTAGAGGTACATAATATATATGCAATTACATCATTGTTAGCTCAAGTAACTTCATTGACTAACATGGTGAAAACCATGACTTCTGCTCCTGCAGCAGTAAAGCAAGTTGCTGAACTATCTTGCATGTATTATGGTGAGGAACATATATTTGACAACTGTCTAGGAAATCTAGCATCAGTAAACTATATGGGTAACTTCAACCGACAGCCCTGGAACAACCCATATTTAAATACTTACAACCCTGGATGGAAGCAACACCCAAATTTCTCATGGAGCAATCAAAATCAACATGCTCCAGTAACGAGTAGACATAATAGACATAACAGACATACTCAGTCACCTGGTTTTCATCAGCAAAATCAAGAGCAAAAACACATTAGCTATGATCAGATCACTTCATTGGATACACTTATTAAGGAATATATCATGAAGAATGAAGCAACTGTGCAAAGTCAAGTTGTATCTTTGAGAAACCTGGAAAACCAAATTGGACAGCTTGCCACAGCAATGAGTAGCAGATCTCAGGGAATTTACCTAGCAATACAGAAGATCCAAGAAAAGAAGGTAAAGAACACTATAAAGTAATCGACTTAAGATCTCGAAAGAATGTTAATATTCCTGTTGATGTGACTAAAAAGAGGTTGGAGCTTAACTCCTTACAAGAACCACCTTAAGATGAAAAGATGTTACAGCAACCCAGCCATCAAGATACTGATGCAAGTGGTCATGCTACATCAATCTTGGAAAATCACCCAAGAACTATTGAAAAAGATGTTGTAACACTAGTGGTGACAACTTACAATAAATCAATGGAGCAGAGAGTGGTACCTCCTGAAGCTGTACAATAATTTAAGCATCCACCTCATTTCCTATAGAGATTCCAGAAACAAAAATAAGACAAACAATTTAGTAAATTCCTGGAAGTGCTAAAGCAGTTACACATCAACATACCTTTTGTGGAAGCATTAGAACAAATGCTTAATTATGTGAAATTTCTAAAAGATATCTTGGCAAGAAAAAGAAGTTTGGGAGAATTTGTAACTGTTACTTTCACACAGGAATGCAGTCACATGCTTTAAGTAAGATCCCTAAACAATTAAAGGATCTAAGAAGCTTCACAATACCATGTTCAATTAGAACTAGGTACAATGGCAGAGCAATCTGTGACTTGAGAGCCAAAATTAATCTAATGCCATTATTGGTATTTAAGCAGTTAGAAGTAGGAGAGTGCAGGCTAACAACAGTCACTCTGTAATTGGCTAATAGATCTCATGCATACCCTGAAGGAAAGATTGAGGATGTATTGGTGAAGGTTGACAAATTCATATTTCTAGTGAATTTCATTGTATTAGACTTTGAGGCTGATAAAGAGGTACCAATTATACTTGGAAGACTTTTCCTAGCAACTGGGAAGACTCTGATAGATGTGCAGAAAGGAGAGCTAACCATGAGGGTGAATGACCAACAAGTCACTTTCAATGTGTTAGAAGTTATGAAGAGTCCTGATGAGGCAGAAGATTGCAATTTCTTGAGTATTGTGGATCTTGCTGTAGTAGACAGAATAAATAGATGCTACGATAAAGAGGCTAACAAAGCTGCCACCTTTAAAAGCTTTAAAGAGAAAGATGTTGTAACAAATCAGATAGGTTGGATAGGAGAAAAGAAATCTGACAGACATAGCAGATTTATTGAACCTCTAAATCTTTTAGACAGGGAAGTAAAGACAACTTTACCATTTATTTAATCACCTCATACTCTTGAATTAAAATTGTCACCTTCACATTTGAAATATACTTATCTTGGTCAGAACAATACACTTTCTGTAATCATTCCATCTACTTTGGATGTAGATCAAGAAAAGAGTCTGGTAGATGTGCTCGAGAAATACAGAAAAGCAATTGGATGGACTATGACAGACATAAAAGGGATTAGCCCATCAATATGCATGCATAAAATTTTATTAGAAGACTACTACAATAATTCAGTAGAGCAACAGAGAATGTTAAACCCCATTATGAAGGAAATAAGGGTGGGCAAGTTATCCGACCTGATCCGATCCGATCTGAAAAATTTCGGGTTCGGATCGGATCAGGTGGTCAACAAAACCCGATCGGGTGAAATTGTCTCAACCCGATCCGATCCGAAAACCCGATCAGGTTGAGACAAAAAAAAACTTGGGCAAAAATTACAGACACACTCACATCTCACACGAGTACAGGCACTAAGTCAGTAACTCACACTCTCACAGAAACAGAATACAAATCACAGTACAGAGTACAGACTCACGGATTTACAGTAATTCACATTTCACAAAGTATTCACCGCAACAAAACAATTCAGGAATTCACTCCAAACTATTCACCGCAACAAAAGCTACAAAACAATTCAGTAACTCACCAAGAAAACAACACAAGCGAAGCAAAGTAACAAGTAACAACTCACAGTCACAAACCCTCACTCACGGTATCACTATCACAATTCACAAACCCTCACTGAAACCAGCAGCCGTCACGCACAAGCAAGCAGCATCCAACCCACAGTCCCACACTCATTCACGCCTCACGGAGTCACGGCCTTCGTCGCTCACCACACGCAGCAAACACACACGCACAGTTCACGGAGCTAGGTTCAACCGGCCACCACACGCAGCTAGCAACCACTTCCGAGAATGACCCTAACTGAAGCCGAAGCTGATTCGTGAAGATCGTGACCCGATCTATAGATCTGCTGCAACCAAGCGCCGGATCTACGCCTTGAATCCTCCACTCCACCATAACTCAGTCCGATTGAAGATCCACCCAGCAAGCTGCCTCCGATCCACTCGAGTCTCCACCATTGGCATCCACGGGTCACGGCTGTTGAGTGTTGACATCCGGCCACCACACCCATTCACGGTCACGCCTCACAGGTCACGCATCCAGCCTCCAGTCTCAAAAGGTCTCTGACTCTCTTCACTCTCTGTTTTGGAATTGGAAGTTGGAAAACTTGGAAGTTTGGAATTGGAACTTGAAGGCTTGAAGCCCGAATTAGCAAGACAGTAAAAATCCGGCTTTTAAAGTTATTTAAGAGATGGTATATATTATATAATTATATATGCATTAATGATTAATTATAATTTTTATTTGTTATATGTTATATGAGAAATGTTAATTGTAACTTTGTATGTTAATTATATATTGTTTAATTTTATCAATAAAATGAAAATAATCTGGCATTAATTTTCTGTTATTAATTAATAATTGATTTTTTGTATGAATAGTAATGTTAGATTAAAAATTAAAATTAAATATTATGTTACAATATAAATTATAATTATATATGTCATATAATATGTGTATTTGTACAATAGTTTCAACTTCAACAAAAAATTAACCAATTTAATTGCAGTAGTTTTAAGTTTCAACTTCAACAAATAATTAATCAATTTAATTAATTGCATGATAACCATTAACCAATAAGTAAATATTAAGTGGTTAAGTACATATAATGTGGGCATAATAAGAATTAAGAATTTAAGATACAGATATGAATTAATATTATATTATTTTGGCCAATGGATAATTAGATATTATAAATTAAATAATTACATTAATTTCTTGGTTTTCTTTTATGGAATATGCATCTTGAATTCTTGATCATATATAAACTGATAAACATTATGGTGGAAAATTGGAAATATCGATTTCAAAAAGTTTCATAAAATTAAATTAACAATTATTTGAATCAATTTGTAATACTAACTATTAAGTAGATTTTTTTAGAGGGTTTTTTTTGTGATTTATTATATTTTAATATTAGATTTAATGGGTTTTATCTTTCACTATAAGACATTAAGACTTATTATTGTGTCACATAGCAAGTCGTTAAGGTTTGCTTTGAATTTTGAACAAACATGACCATAGGATAAGATTAAAATTTGTAAAAAATAATTCATTTTTTTATTGTGAAAAACTTTTGGACAGGAGAAATTCTAGCGTGATGTTTTGGGTCTTCATAATCTAATATGAAACCACTAAGGCACTAACAAATAATATTTTAACATATGTACATAATTTCTAAATTTATAAGTTATTTTATTAAAAGTCATACAATTTCTTTTTCCTCCCTTTCACTCTCTTCCCTCTAATTAAAGATAATTAATGGAGTAACTCAATTAAAGTTACGTTTAATCCCCAATTGCCAAATTGCCAAATTAATTAATTATAACCCGAATTGACCCGAATTGATCCGAATAACCCGAATTTAATCCGAACCCGAATTTAATAACCCGAATCCGATCCGATTACACCCGATCCGAATTAACCCGAATTCATCCGAATAACCAGAATTTAATCTGAACCCGAATTAACCCGCATCCGATCCGATCCGAACTCCACCCGACTTTTTAACCCGATCCGATCCGATCCGAATTAAATTCGGATCAGATCGGATCGGGTTATAAGTTCGGGTGGAGTTTGGATCAATTTTTATCCAACCCGACCAACCCGAAACCCGATCGGGTTGATCCGAACCCGATTTTGCCCACCCCTAGAAGGAAGTTATGAAGAAAGAAATCATTAAATGGTTGGATACTGAGATTATATACCCTATATTAGACAATTCATTGGTGAGCCCAGTTCAATGTGTTCCAAAGAAATGAGAGATAACAGTGATAACAAATGAAAAAAATGAACTTATTCTTATAAGAACAATGACTGGATGGAGGGTATGTATGAATTACAGGAAGCTCAACAAAGCCAAACAGAAGGATCACTTCCCACTTCTATTTATAGATCAAATGTTGGACAGATTTGTTGGAAAACAATACTATTGTTTCCTAAATGGGTATTCAAGTTACAACCAAATTGCTATAGCCCCAAAGGACCACGAAAAAACTACATTTACTTGTCCTTATGGAACTTTTGCCTTCAGAAGAGTGCCCTTTGGTCTGTACAATGCTCCAGCAACTTTCCAGAGATGTATGATGTCTATTTTCTCAGATATGGTGAAGCAAACATTGGAAGTTTTCATGGATGATTTCTCAGTCTTTGGAGAAATGTATACTGATTATTTACACAACTTGGAAGAAGTTCTTAAAAGATGTGAGATGACTAACTTGGTACTCAATTGGGAAAAATACCACTTCATGGTGCAAGAAGGCATAGTGCTGGGTCATAAGGTATCCAAAAATGGCATAAAGGTAGATAAAGCAAAGATAGAAGTGATAGATAAGCTGCCACCTCCCACTTTAGTCAAGAGGATTAAAAGTTTTTTGGGACATGCTGGATTCTACAGAAGATTCATAAAAGATTTTTCCAAAGTAGCTAAACCATTATACTTATTGTTGGAACATGACAAGCCTTTTCATTTTGACAAAGACTCTCTTCAAGCTTTTAGAGAATTGAAGAAAGCCTTGATTACTGCACCAGTGGTTATAGCACCAGATTGGACTCTACCCTTTAAGCCGATGTGTGATGCTAGTGACCACTCTATTGGGGTAGTGTTGGGGCAGAGAAAGAATAAGGTAAAACTCTTACTCACGCTCAAATTAATTACACTACTACAGAGAAAGAGTTGCTAGCAGTAGTATTTGCTTCGATAAATATAGAACTTACTTAGTGGGTACTAGAGTGACAGTTTACACAAATCATGCAGCCATCAAGCACCTAATCTCAAAGAAAGATGCCAAACCGAGATTAATAAGATGAATCTTATTGCTTAAGGAGTTTGATTTGAAGATTACAGATAAAAAGGGAACTGAAAATCAAGTAGCAGACCATCTGTCTAGGCTAGAAGCTACAACCACATTGACAAAAAAAGACATCACTGAAACATTTCCTGATGAGCAACTGCTAGTAATACAGTAGGCACAGATGCTACAGCAACCAGGATCTCCATGGTATGCAGATTTTGCTAACTACTTACTAAGTGGATTTCTACTACATGAGTTGAATTTTTAGCAGAAAAATAAATTTCTTCATGATGTTAGAAGCTGCTAGTGGGATGACCCATACTTGTACAAGTTATGCTCAGGTCAGCTAATACGAAGATGTGCTTTAGAGGAAGAAATTCCTCAGATACTGCAATCTTGCCATGCTGCAGCATATAGAGGAAATTTTGGTGGTCACAGAACAACTGCTAAAGTTCTGCAATGAGGTTATTATTGACCTTCTATTTTTAAGGATGCTTATGAGTTTGCTAAATATTGTGACAGGTGCCAAAAGACAGGAAACATAACTCAAAGACATGAAATGCCATTGACGAACATTCTGGAAGTGGAGATTTTTTATGTTTGGGGAATAAACTTTTTGGGTCCTTTCCCACCATCCTTTGGGAATTTATATATCTTGGTTGCTGTGGATTATGTCTCCAAGTAGGTAGAAGCTGCAGCATTACCCATCAATGATGCCAGAGCAGTGGTGAACTTCCTTCAGAGACGTAACTTCTCCAAGTTTGGCAGTCTACGAGCAATTATTAGTGATGAAGGTACTCATTTCTGTAATAAAGTATTTGCTGCAGTAATGGTGAAATATGGAGTCAAGCATAAAATTGCAACAGCATATCACCCACAATCCAATGGCCATGCAAAAGTATCTAATAGGGAGATTAAAAAGATTTTAGAAAAAGTGGTGATCCCATTAAGAAATGATTGGTCCTTAAGCTTACATGACTCCCTATGAGCCTACAGAACAACATGCAAGACACCACTTGACATGTCTCTCTACCGAATTGTGTATGGGAAAGCTTGCCACTTGCCACTCGAGCTAGAGCACAAAGCATATTGGGCACTGAAGCAATTAAACTAGGATATACATGGTACAGCAGAGTAAAGGAAACTTCAATTATGTGAGCTTGATGAATTACAACTATTCTCGTATGAAAATGCAAAAATATATAAGGAAAAGACTAAACAATGACATGACAAACACATCCAACACAAGAAATTAATTCCTGGTCAACTAGTTCTGCTTCATAATGCCAGGTTGAGACTATTTCCAGGAAAACTAAAATCTAAATGGTCTAGACTGTTCAACTTGATCAAAATTTATCCTCATGGGGCTATTGATCTCTTAAATGAAAAAACAGGCCAAGAATTCAAAGTTAATGGGCACGGAGTTTAGCATTACATGCAATCAGCTGCAGATTGCTCAAAGGAGGTCTTATTCCTTAGTGAACCGGCAGTGTGAGCACTCAAGGAAGGTTAGGTTGAAGGACTTTAAATCAAGTGCTCAATGGGAGGCAACCCATGAATGAGGCAGTCATTTCGAATGAATTGGATCCTCCGTGTTTTTGTTATAGAATTTTTTTATTTTTCTTATTTAGGATTGTTTAATTTTTATATTTTCTTGTTTTGTTCTTAAAATTATATATATATGCCAAGTCACGTAATTCTTGGAATTGGATTCAGTACTAACAATTGGTGCTATAATGTTAACAGATTACAGAGACAAGCTACGTGTCAGTAGTCATTTGAGGAGAGTGTTGTGCAGCTTGCTAAAGCACACAAGTTTTTTACCGTTACAATAACGTAATTACGGAGGCTCACATTTTACCATTGGAGATAATATGTGCCAGCTGGTTGGGTGAATTTGGATTGAGATTGGGGAAGAATATCTCTTAAATGACTACATCAATATCTCTTGCCTATTTTTATGGGATGTGTTTAATAAATTTAAAAATTCTTCCCTAATTTATCTCTTTTATCGAATTTGTTTTAATTTATTTCCAACTATATAAGAGTATCACTGTGCATATTGACCTCTAAAACTATTTTCTCTTCCCTTAGCAGTCACGACTCCACTACCTCATAACCTCTTCTTCTCGTTTTACTCTTGGGCATATTACCATAGAAATCTTACTATTGTAGTAATACCAAGGTATAAAAGGACAGCGAGCCGAATAAAAGATCCCTCACGATTCCAAAGTTACCATGCAGAAGAGAAGTATTAAGAATTTATTGAATCGCGCAAGATTCTGGAAGAAAAAGAGTTTCAGTTCCCAGCTTAATCCTTGGGAATTGTGCAATCATCATACAATATTGCAGCAAAACGTGGGTGGCTGGAGTTTTGTAACAACCCTCGAGACCCTGTGCTGCCACTGGTGAAAGAATTTTATGCCAACTTAGTAAGCCTTGGTCAGCACAATATTTGGGTAAGAAACTCACTTGTACCATTAGATTCTCGAGTTATTAATGCTTTCTATAATTTATCCTATTAAGTTAATTGTGAGTATGCCAAATTGCTTCAAAAATTTACCCCACAAAGATGGAACAAAATTTTCACAGCATTTACCATAAAGGGTGCATCTTGGGCTAATGAAGAAGGGTGTGTGATTAATAAGATAGATTTGACACCCATTGCTAAGGTGTAGGTGAAATTTCTAAATCCAGATTGATGTCAACCACACACCACTACTATTTCACAAGAACGGTTAGTACTTTTGTATATTATTGTTAGATGGTTACCCATAAATGTGGGAAGCATTATAGAAAAAAAAATTTGGGATTGTGCCATGAAAAACCACAAAGCAGCTACCTTGTTATTTCCTTCACTAATCACCAGCATCTGTGTGGTATTAGGAGTTCGCCTTGATGCAAAAGATGAACATGTTAAGAATGATGGTGCTCTCACTGCACGTACCATCGAACGAATTGCTGGTAAAGTTACTAGAGCCCCACCCGAACCAGGTGCTGTAGCAGGGGCAAGACGAGTTGTTGGGTTAGAACAGAGGATCCAAGCACTGAGCACTAGCATCACTCATTGTGTTGAGGCTCAGTAGAGGGAAAATAATCAGTTTTGGGGCTATTTGCAGCACTTGGAGGACTACCTACACCAATTTGCTGTATATATGAAAAGTACCCGTCAAAATTTCCTTGATTCATTGTTGTAGCAATACAATTTTAGTACCTTCAATATAGATGCTCCAGCAGAAGTCAATGACGATGCTACTGACACAGATGAACTAGAAGAAGAAGCAGCAGCAGAACCGCAAGCAAAAGCAGATACAAATACTGATGACCAGTCTGACCAGTCTGAAGAAGAGGGTGTCAAGTCTGCAACTGACAGTTCCCAAACAGAAAAGGAGGAAGAGCCTGAGAAAGAACTCGAGGAACCCCCAGGTAAGACCTCTTTCAAGCCCAAGAAAAAGAATATCATACGAGCAGAGGAAGATGAACTTGTAGAGAAGCCTTCAATTCTAGTCATCTCGCGAAAAGGTAAGGAGAAAGTAACTACCCCTCCTGCCTCCGATGATGAAGCCGAGCAAATTGATGTAGAGATAGAAGCTGCAGCAGCCAGAGTCACTCGTACACCCACCGAAACAAAGCATATGCTTGATATCATTGCTAAAATCACAGCTGAGGGGTATGAAGACGAAGACCCAACTCTAGCTCCTTCACAGCGAACCCCCAGCAAACTTATTCTTGCTAGTCTTAAAAAATCCAACAAAAGAAAATGGGGCACTTATGGAGTGGTTGCTGCAATATACACCAGAACAAAAAAGGACCAGATTTGTTTCATCCAGCAGGCTGCACCAACTGCAACGCCTTCCACTGGCCCGTTGGAGACAAAGAAAAAGACGTTGTCAGCTATCTCACCGCGAGAATCCCATAAGGATCGACTGCGGAGCGCATCTAAAAAGCGCTGAAGTCACTGCACCTTGTTACAGCAAAGCCCCAGAAACAGGGGAGTATCCCCTACCTGCTAGTTTATTTTACTTTTTTTCTGAAAAAATTTTCTTACACTTAGTTTTGATTTTCTGATTCATTTTGCATGTCCTTTTAATTAGTGTATACATGTTTGATTTATGTGGTTTTATTTTGTGTTTGTGAGACACAACACCTCTCAAGTTTGGGGGGTTGTGTTTCTGAGTGCAGGTGTTTATGCTTATGTTGTGTGAAGCTCTGTGATCTAATATTTGTGTATAGATTTGAAAACCTAATGAAGATAAATTGAGTGTTAGTTAGTATTTATGAAAATACCAAATGGAAATAGTTATAGATGAAGGTTGAAATTCTTTCCCAACCCTTAGACTTTCGTTGAGTTCTATAAAAATGTTGTAGCAGAGCCAGGAAAACAAAAAAAAAAGTAGAAAATATCTCAAGTTTGGGGGAAAAATGTTCGTTTGATTGTGCCTGATATGAAATAAATTATGCTCCAATGGTTTAAGTTGCCGAGTAACCAAGTTTGCATATGTACCCCATATGCAGACTTGAGTGCAAAGGCAACAAGAGTTATGAGTAGTGCTGCAATAATTATATGCTATATATATATATATAATTTATATCTTAAAGATCCATTTGCAGCTTACTATCTTCCTTTTCTCTGGTTTCATAATCAGTTCCAAAGTTTTATTCTTCATTAGGGATGCAATCTTCTCATCCATTTCCTTCTTCCATTCTAGTTTATTTTTGCTTATGATAGCTTCATGATAAGTCATAGGTTCATCATCATTCAGCTTAGGAGTGTTTAGATCCAATTCGATCTATTTAGCTTTCTGATCTGTAAAAATCCAATTCGTGGATTGGTGGATTGGATTGGATTGAAAATTTGATAATTTGCAATCATTAGATTGGATATGAATCTACTTTTGTAAATTCGTAAAAATCCGTGAATCCGTAAAAAAGGTATTTATTTAATTAAAAATAAAACTTGTAAAGATGGCATTAGTACTTATTAGTAAATAAATACGTTAAAATATAATTATATTAACACTATATTATATCTTATATGATAATAATATAAAATAAAAAAATAATTAAATAAAAAAATCTAACTTCTTAAATAGTTAATTTCCATGTGCTGATCTAAACTAATGAAATTTTTTTCGTTCTGGTGTGTTATATTTTGAAACTTTAAATGTATTTTCTAGCTTTATTTAAGTAATTAATTTTTTTAAATCTTATTTAATTTTAAATTTGATTGGTAGTAAAATTATTTTTATATTAATTTTTTTTATTTAGTTAATTTGGGGATTGAACATAATTTAAAGTTTTCAATCCACAAACCAATCCGTAAAATGGTAGATTAGATATACATTAGGTCAAATCCGCATTCGATCCACAAATGTATGGGTTGGATTTGGATTGAATTTCATTAATTCGTGTATTGGATTGGATTACAAATTTATAATTCGCAAAATCGTGAATCGAATATAGATCGATGTCTAATCCGTAAAATCCAATCCGCGAGCACCCCTAATTCAGCTCATGAGCAGCAGTCAAAGCATATGCAATTAAATCAGCCACTGGATATCTTTTAGGTGGTCTTATGGCCCTTCTCTTCATATCTCTTGCCAATTGATAGGTGTCCCCTTCACTTTCTGCTAATTCATCTTCAACATCAGCTTTAAGTTCTTTTCTAGCTGCAATCAATAAGAGCATCAGCTATAGCTAAGAAAAGACGACCTAAAATAACTAGGGTTTGTTTCTTAAGATCTTGTACATACTGAGTATCAATAACAATAAAATCAACATGATAATAAAATTTGTTAATATGTATCAACACATCCTTTATAATACCACAAGGTATTTTTACTGACCTATTTGCAAGTTACAAAATAATAGAAATTGATTTTAATTCACCTAGTCCAAGTTGCATGTAAATAGAATAAGGCAAGATATTAAAACTAGCTCCTAAATCCAATAATGCTTTATCAAACAATTGGTTCCTTATAACACATCAGATAGTAAAGGAACCTGGATCCTTAAATTTTGGTGGCATTTTACATTGAAGTAAATTGCTAGTTTGTTCAATTAAAAATGTCTTTTGGTGACATGCAAATTTCTCTTTTTTGGTGCATAAATCCTTCAAAAACTTGGCATAAGAGGGAACTTACTTAATAGCATCGAGCAAAGGGATGTTTATACTTACCTGCTTGAAGATTTCCATAATCTCACCTGTTGAAGTCCCTTTCTTTACCTTTGCTAACCTTTGAGGAAAAGGAGTCTTAGGGATGTAAGCCGGTAGGTCACTTTCTTCTAAATCATTTGGTGATGACTCTTGTGATAGAATTAGATCTGAAGAAATAGGTTCAGACGTCTTTCTTGTTCGAACCTCCACCTTATTTTCAAATAATTTTCCTCTTCTCAAGGTCATAATAGATTTTGCTTCTCTGTGCTGATGACTTGAACTTGATCTAACTTCATGCACTCCTTTAGGATTAAGAATTGGTTGACTAGGAAATTTTCCTTTTTCTCTCTCAGCTACAGTAGTTGTTAATTGACCCAATTGATGTTCAAGCTTTAGAATAGCTTAAGTGTTTAGCTAAAAGGCTTGTTGGGTTGATTGAATGAAACTTTAAAGTGTATCCTCTAAAGAATGTTTTCTTTGTTGGGGTGCAACAAATTGAGACATAGGTTGTTGGGCAAGGGGATATACTTGGATAGAAGGGACAAATTGTTGGTTGGGCATATTAAATTGTTGCCCTCCTTGGTTTGATAAATGTTGATTTTGTTTCCAAGAAAAAATAGGGTGATTCCTCCAATTAGGATTATAAGTGGGTGAATATGGATTGTTGGAGGTTTTCTTATATGATTGTAAGGCATATAACTGCTCAAAATAAGCCTCTTGATAGGCCGGTAATGATGAAAATTATGTGCTGTATGAGAAAAGTTATAACAAAGAGCACAAATCTCATTAGCTACACTAGAGTGCACTACTACAAAAATGACCTTTACTGACACTTCATTTCTGACACTTCGTAAAAAGTGTCAGTAATAGTATACATTTTGGTCATTTTTTCTATTTAACAAATATGTATCATAAATCACCGATATTAAGGTGTCCGTAGTATAAAACTCAGTAATTACTGATGCTTAAGTATCAATGATAAAGACAAATATAATTCTAATTATATTTTTACTTAGACTCAAACTCAATATCTCCGAAGTTAAAATTTTAATTTCAAACTACAAACCGCACATATTTTCTTTGTTTGGTTAAATCATATATAATTAACTACAAACCCTTTGCCATAATTTAACACAAACTTTTCGATCTCCCTCCACCAAATTTTGTTCCCTCTCAAACAAACTAAAATCCAAATCCCTAAAACTCCAAGTGCCTAAATCCCTAACTCTCCCTAAGTGCTAACCAGTGACAGCCCCTCTCTAAGGCCTTAGCAGCATGCACGATGACGGCGACACACGTAGCCTGCGTAGCGGCAGCCCAGCAGGTCGCACGCTCGCTTTCACTCTCTCTCTGAATGCACACACAGCAGTGGCAACCCCTCTCTCTTACGCTTGTTTAGTCGCTCTCACTTTCTCCGTCTCTGGTCACCATCTCACCTTCCGGTCTAAACTGTTGTCGTCGCAGCCGCGTTCAGTGGTCGCCATCGTGCCGGCCGCTTGAGACAATGAGTTGAGATTCCACTTTTTAATTTTTTTCATTAATTTTTTGCCTAAATTAGATTAGTCAAATACTCAAATTAATTGTGTTGTGAGTAATACTGTAATAATTTAATTTGCCCTGCATCCCCTGCAGAAGGTAAGCAACTCCATTTTTAGGGTTCGTGTAGTAGTTGTCTTGACTGAATCGCCTTAGTAATCATAAGGTCAGTTTTCTCAAGAAGGGCAACTTCGATCTTTTGTCATTTTCAGTGCTGCTTCTGAATCTCTCTTTACTGTAGCATGCTTCTATATGTGATTTGAGGGCCAAGAATTTATCTCAAGGGCGAATCATATTATATTTCAATTCTCTATTTGACCCTTTTAACTTTTGAATATCAACATTATATGTTTAGTGTTCCGTCAATTGTTTTATCAAATACATAGGCCTTTGGGCTTTAGACACTAGTGTTCAAAATTGGCATCTAGTTTTTATGGTATCTTTGAGCAGGGGTTTCGCTTCATTTGCTTAAATAAAAGATTAGTTTTCATTGTCATGGATAAAAAAAAAAAAAAGGCCTTGGCCACTGGTACCTCAGGAGGTCAAAGCCAAGGCTACCAAAGACAATGTTCCCATGATCGATGTGACTCAATTTGGCTACTTTAAGGTTTTAGGTAAGGGCCTTTTGCTTGAGAATCAACTCGTTGTGGTGAAGGTCGTGCTTGTTTCTAAAATAGCCAAGAAGAAACTTAAAAAATCTGGTGGGTCTGTCGTGTTTACTACTTGGGTTTAGTGTTATTGCTTTTATAAATTTTTTTCTGTTATTTTGGTTTCAACTTTTGAGTATTTCACTATATAGTTTTGGATATTTATGTTATCATCGGAAACTTTTTGTTTTATATTAAGGCATGTTATTGATTAAGAAGAAGAAGAATATTTTGCAGAAAATGTTTTAGTTTCTTTCTTCCATTCGGCATTTGTAGTATTTATTTGATTCGATTTCTGTCATGGTGTGTTGATTATGCGGATGATAAGATACTACCTTGCTCCTTTACTGATGTTTGATTCCTTATACTAGAAACATACCTCTAGTAGAGTTGCCATTTATCTACTTTATTGTTGTAAAATCTGTTATAAAATGTATAAGCAATCATTCATTTGAACTCTCTTTATATGCTTAAAATCCGAATTCATGTACAAGGTGTTAGTGTCAATGTTGTTGATCATTTCAATAAGTAGTGCCAATTTATAATGACCTTGGTGCATTTCTATTCAGTCAGTAAACTTTTGTCATTTAAGTTGTTTATTTGTTTAACAAATGTATAACTAGTTTCTACAAATTTACTTTGTGTATAATAGATGATTCAAAATCTTGGCATAGAGGAAAGTGAAGTTTCTGAGGTAAATAGGGTACTTTACAAAAACTATACCACATCAATGGTTGGTCTAAGATACAGTATATATGTAAGTTTAAATGCACTATTATTTATATACATATCCTTGCTAAAAAAAAAAAACCAATAAAAGCAGTTTCATAAACTGATGTAAATGTTGTTATTATTGTTAATTTGCAGGCTATCAGCTATGACTTCGACAATGGTGACTATCATAGGTAACATTATTTTCCTTTCTAATTCATCTGAAAGTGTTAATTTACAGGGGCTGTTTCTACTACAGAATAGCAACAAGACAGCCCCTGTAGATTTCTAATGGTTGTTTTCACTGCACAATAGCCCCTACAGATTTTCGGGGGCTGTTTTGTTGCTATTCTAAAGTCAAAACAACTCCTATAATTTTTTTGGGCTATTTTGCAATGAAAATACTTTTGAGGATTGTTGAGGAAGGAGGGGAATGAGAGCGGTAGTTTTTAGAAGGCTTGATGAGAGTTTCATAAATTTGACAAGTTTTACGAGATTAAAGTGAAAGAAGTTTATGCTAAGGCTGACAGTTTGAGTGGGTAAATGGATGTTTTGATTGCAGATTTCTGTTGATTGATTATAAAAAATAGGAAGGTTTTAATTAGATTGACTTAGATGTTTTGTTTTCTGTGACTTGTATCAGGTTATCCAACATGGCTTCTTCAGACAACTTAAGCTAAGGTTCTTTATTTCTATAACTTTCAGTATTATTGTAATATTATTTCTTATTGTTTTATTAGTTGTTGAAACATCCTTTAATTGCTCTGTTTAATTGCTCGCAATCAATTTGTTTTCCATAATCTATTTCCATACTAATTGATTTTATGTTGTTGTAGGTGGGGAAAAAATGAAGCTGCAGATGGATATTGAGTGATGTTCTTGTGCTTCTTTTTGCTGGAAACTAAATTAGTACTTTGTGGTTGTTGAAAACTTAATTTAGTACTTATATTTTTCTTTTCCAAATAGTGGTGTAGTTGAATCATGTGAATTTGAGTGATGTATTTGGGATGTTTATTATGTGAATTATATTGTGACATTTTATATATTTGATATATTTTGAGCTTTCTTTTAGTTGTAAAACAAACAGGAAAAATATAATTAGAATAAAAAAAATTATTAGCCAATCCTGAATAACATTACTAAATACTGATATTAAATATTTAAATTGACATGAATAATTTTTTATATTATTGAGCTAGCTTGTTATTGATACTATAGTCACATAAATCACTTATATGTAAATAGTATCATCAAATATTAACACTATCGTACATTATTTTGGTGATACTATAGTGACATGAATTACTGATACAAAAATCACTGACACTAAAAATTAATGTCAGTGTGTTCTGGCTTGAGCATCACTGACACAATTAACAAGTGTCAGGAAAAGTAATTATTGACACTAATTTAGTGTTAGTAAAGCCCATTTTTGTAATTGTGGTGATGACTTATGGATTGGTTCAGAGATAAGGCATCTACTTTCCTAGAAAGTGTAGCTAAAGTGGCTTTCACATCAAAATCATCATTAACTTTATATAGACCCTTTCTAGAAACTTGAGATGATTTTTCCCTTTGATTTGAAAAATCTCACGGTTGAGAATTCTCAAAAAGTGAATTAAAGAAATCTCATGCAACCCCTTTATGTAGGTTTAAAAATCTCCCACCATTTATAGACTTTACTATATGATGATTTGACATAGTTAAACCATTATAAGTCTCCATTTCTCAAAACCATGGTGGGTATACTTAAGGAGTAAATCATTGAATCTTTCCCAAAACTCATAAAATTGTTCACCCTCTCTTTGATAAAAATCACTCCTAAGGGCATTTGTTTTAGACATAGGGAAAAACTTGGTGATAAACTTATTACTCATTTCATCCCACATAGTAATCAATCCAGCGGGACGTGAATTCAACTAAGCTTTTGCTTCTTTTAATGAGAAAGGGAACATACGGAGCCTAATTGACTCATCATTAAACTTTTGAAAACGGAATATAGAGCATATATCAAGAAATTCCTTAATATGCAAAAATGGGTCCTCTCTCTCTAACCTATGGAAAGATGGTAAAAGCTGAATGACAGAGGGCTTAAGTTCAAAGTTTGTTGTTGCGGTTTGTGGCAACACAATACCAGATGGTTAATTGGCTGCAAGTAGTGAAAAATATCCTCTAAGGTTTTCTTTGCTTGCACTGGTAGTAGTACTGACAATATTCTATTTAGGTCATCCATCACTTGAAAAGAACTAGCTTAATTACTCTCAATTTTAGACTCTTTTTTAACCAAACAATTTGTTGAATCACGTTCCCAAACACTTATAAACTAACTACACAAAGAAAGAAAAATAAACGGAATTTAAAATAAAAGAAATCAAACAACCAAACAATAAATTTAAAGTCTAATTCTATTTTTTTCTTAAAAAAAATAAAAGACAACCTAAATTATAACTAGTGGAAGAATCAAATCAACCAAGATTAAACTGACTTTCTGGAACAATTTCTGGCAACAGTGCCAAAAACTTGTGAAAATTTTTAATATATTCGCAAGCGCACGAATCTAGAGATAGAATAGTGATAACGAGGTTGAACTAACATGGATTGTTATAAATTGAAAAATCTAATTTAAATTTAAAATTGATATTAATCTAACCTAGTTGAGCAAATTGAGTTTTTAAGAGAAATTAAATTAATTAAACTAAGAAAACAATTAAAGTAAAGGAGAATTCAATAAAACAAAAATTACCAAGGTTGCAGAATCCACCACTATTCAAATAGTAATTATCCAATTGTTAATTAATCCTCAATTTTAGAGTGACAAATCAATCTATGTCATCTCATGGATATAACAATTAAGCTCAATTAAAATTAATCTTGTATAGGTTCTTTTTCTGCTTAATAGTATGAAATATAAGCATCCCATGTAAACATATTGAATAACAAAGAGTCAAAGTTTTCCTAAGCACTTTGTGTAAACAATTTAATGAAAGATACAAAATCAAATATAATCATATATAGACTTCCTAGATCCAAGCATAGATTTTGTCAAATATTAACATCCAACTAATCATGTGAAACAAGAACCATAAACATTAAAGCACAAATATATAGGGAATTAATTAAATAAAAAGATAATTATTTCATTAAATAGGGTTTCATCATTAACCTCAGTATAAGAAAATTAGCTAGATATATTTAAATAGGGAGCAACAAAATTAATAAAACTAGCCATGGGGAAGCCAAATTGTTGCTGTTGCCGCTCCTCTTCTCTAATGAATCCTCTTGCGGCTGCCCTCTCAAAAGCCAACGTTCGACTTTTATAGTCTCCACAATGGGCCACTGACCTTTTCAATTCTGAAGTCAAAAGGCTTGACCTTTTAATTTGTTTAGCTCTCACTCACGTGCTCAGCACTTAGAATTGCATTAGGATTTTCATTCCTCTTTTATTGCCATGCATTAAAATGGAAATTGCTTCTCACGTAAATTTGATGCATCCCCTCTCAAATTGAATTAAACCTTAATAAATTAATTCTTTTAATTCCTTCTCCTTCAATTAATTTCCAATTTAATCTCCATTGCTTCCTAAATTGAACTTTTTCATGCCTTTATATTCATAATCTCCAGTTAATTTCCTATTCAATAAATTAAAAATAACAAATAAAAATAACTAACAATTATATAATCTATTTATATCTATATATATATATAAAGCTGGGATTTGAGGAGGTGATGTGGGATCATCATTTCTCATCTTTGTATATTTTCTATTATCTAATAAAATGAGAAATTTTCTTTTATATTTGGTTTTTCATCTTCTCATAATTAATTTGATTGTTATTACACAATAACAATTATGTAAAGATTTTAATGAAGCATATTCTTTGTAATGAACATCCAGGGAGAGTGTTATAAATTTATTAAAATAAATGTAAATGTTCATAACATATATCTCTTAGTCTCCCCACTATCTCCCATTAGCAACCTTTAGCTTCCCTATAACTCCCACTATCTCACAAGGAATTATGATCCATAATTTTTGATTAATTTCATGGAGTGATTATGTAATTATAAAAAGAGAGCTCATTTTTTTGTTTTGTACACACACAATTGGAATGAATAAAATCACTCTATAATATATTCTCTCATTTTATTCTTTATCTTGCGTTGCTTCTTTATTTGTATTGTTGGCTAATAGCTTTTTTTGTTTTTTATAAGGCTGCCTCATCTTTAAAAAAAATTAATTTATATTTTTTATCAGTTTCATCAAGTGTAAAGTAAAAAATAATAATAATACTAAATTCTTTTTTCAAAGCCGCATGAAGCATGGTTCTATTTTTTAGTTATATAATTAAGAGTAAAATATGTATAAATTATATGCTCATCAAGCACGCTTTCGAATACACAACCTATGCATAACGAGCTAGTTTCGCCCAAGTGTTGTTTCTATATGCTCTTCAACATTTTTTTAATCCAAAAGTAAAATTGGGAAATTTTCTTCTTTTTATTTGCATCTTAATTTGTATTATTCACATCAACAATTTCTAACAGTTAATTCAAATCAAACGATGTTTCTTTCAACCAAAAACCATCATTTGTGAGAGAATAATCGGGACAATGAAGTGGGTGGTAATAATGAGTGTTTACGCTACCAAGATTAATTTTTATTTGACAATTTACCTCTTCAATTAAATGCAGATCCTTTGTGATGATGGTCTGCGTTTTTATTGACTAGTAACACAGTTATGCCATGCCTATGCAAGATATAATTATACACAATTCATCTTTACTCAGTTGATCACAATGCTTGAATTAGGCAAATTAATACTACCCGCCACCTTTCTTTCTCCATGAACATCATAATCTCCACCTTTCTAAACACCATCACAGAAAACACCTGTAACTATCTCCCCAACTATCCTATGCATCGCCTTCGACCACCTCCCCACCATCTTCACTTTGGTTACTTTTCACAAAATTAACACAATAATGTACAATCTCAAAGCTAGTAGTCAAACGTGGCCGCCGAGTTCATAACAAAATACTTTTTTTTTCTTTTTTTCTTTTTTAATATGTCTTGTTTGTGGGCGTATAAACGCTTATTTTTCATCTTTATTTAATTTCTCTTTGTGGGATTTTTTTTTTAATTTTGTTAATTTTACTTGCGTGACACTCGTTATCACACAAGCGATAATTGTTTCAACAATACTCTTACATGTGACATTTTGTTAACTTTTGCCATTAACACTAATAGCACAAGATTACAATCCTATTTTTATTTTATTTATTTACATTTTTCTTGTTTCTTCTCTCTCCTTCTTTCTTCGTCTCCGCTAGGTTCCTTTTCTTTTTCTTTTTTTTTTCCACTTTTTCTCCATCTTTCTTCGTCTTTATCTTTTCTATGTCCATGACACGATAGCATCCGTGAGTTTATGGAGCCAAAGCAGCAGTGGTAGCAATCATGGCTCGATCCAAAGCCATGCGATGGCGGGGTATCGCAACAAACACCATCTATGAAGAAACCCTATTGCCGTTTGTGAAGCCTTCTGCTGCCACTACTATCAAATTATGCTTAGTGATTTTAGGGTTTGAAGATTAAGTTCTAAGGTTTGACTAATTTTGTTTAGTTTGGTGAATTCTTTTTAATTTTTAGATTAGTTTGATTTAGATATGAAGTTATAGACTTGCAGAGGCTGTTTCAGAGATTACCAAAGCTGAATTTGAAAATTTTGTAACTGTATTATAGTTTAATGTGGATTAAAAATCTTGGGTTGAAATTCTTCAATATTGCAACAGGATCTCGTTTTTGATGCTTTAATTCATAAAGCCAAACATGTTGTAATTGATAGAGAACGGGAGAAGATATTGATAGAGCATTGTTGAAAAATGTATTGGATATCTTTATTAAAAAATGTATTGGATATTTAATTTCTCTTTGTATTGGTTGCTATGATCAAGACTTTGAAAGAACAAATGCTTACTAATCCATCACACTGGATTCTTGAAGATTCAAGTCCATTATTTGCAAAACTAGAGCTAATGAGATAAAGATATTGGATTTATATCATACTTCACGATTCATGAGAAATTTGCTTCTAGGGATGGGTAAATTTGGGTTCAAATCAGGTTCGAATCAAGCCAATCGGGTTTTTAGTTAATTTGGTTGGAAAAAATGTAATCCAAACTTGTAATTCGGTCCAATTTGAATATACAAAGCTCAAATTAGATCGGATCAAAGATTTTATTTTTGTGTGCTTTGATTTCTTCGGATTTTCGGATCAACTTGATGAGATCATGATCCGATCCAATTGGGTTGGCCAAAATCCAATCCAATCTGATTGAAGTCTTCATCCACATTCGATTTGAACCCAAACTTTTTGGATCGGATCAGATCGTGTCAGTTCAGGTTTGGTTATTTGCGCACCCCTATCTACTTCTTCTTTATGTTTAATAATTAGTTTGATTCAACGAGAAAATCTTTTTTAAAAAAAAATTAGTTTGATTTAACTAAAAAAACTTGAATTTATATTTAATTTATTTTTTATAAAAAATTAAAAATCAATGAGAAGGGATAAAAACATCATTTCTTAATTATATAACCACTTTCATTAGAGTTATCGACAAAAATTAACAGAGTTACTTGTGTGAGCATTATTGAAACAATTAATCAATTATCACACGCGTGAAAAATATCAAAACTTGTGCCACTGGGTGAAATTAACCCTTTTGTGTACTTTCTAATTTCCATTAAGGCTCAAGCCTCAAGTCATAACCATATGCAGCGGCTTTATAGTGACTTTTCAAGGGTGTGAAAAGCTTATCACAACCATTTTACTACATCAAGCCATTTTTAATATTCGTTTTCACACATGGGCTGTCAATACAGGCCCAACATTCCAATTCAATTACCTGCACGACCAGTCAGCAAAAGCTAACACTTCCTTTTGTTACCCGATGCAAACCGGAATGTCAGTTACAGAAGTTCGTAACGTAGCAAGACCTTGCTCTTTACATATATTTCCGGAAAACAAATAGCCTTTAATTTTTTAAATTAGAATATGTTAATCAATTTATTGTAGCTTATGAGATGTTATATGAAAAATATTCATAAAAATTTGTAAATAAAAATAATATAAATTTGAAGAAAATATAAAGATAAAAATAATTATAATCTATTACAATATTATTACAAGTTTTAGAGATAGATAATAATCCTGATTTCTAAGTTTTATTTTGGTAAGGATGAAAATAAATTAATTAGATAGGGTAGTTTAGAGATTATCTTTTAATAATACCATTCAGACTTTTTAGATTGAATAAGGAGCTAAAAGCATTGTTCGAATAACTTAATGACTAAAAATTTTTATTAAGTTGAAAAAATAAATAGATTTATGTAGTGTTTTTTTTTTGGCCTATAGTTTGAATAAATCTCAATTATTTTAAATTCTAAATAGACCAAAATGTCTAAATATGAATGACATATTTATTTTTTATCTTAATCTTTGAAAATAAGCACCCATTTTTTTTTCAAGTTAAAGAATCTGAAATCAAGTAATTTTACATTTGCGGCCTAATATAGTTTTAATGTTAAACAAATAATAAACATCTCAACAACATAAATAGTAAAAATATTTTATTATAACATACATTATGTTCAAATGAATAAAACCTTTTAATATTCTAAACTAGAATATATTAATCAATTTTATTGTAGTTTATGATATTTTATATGAAAAATGTTTGTACAAATTTATAAAGATAGATAATGTTCATTTAAAGAAAATAAAAAGATAAAAATAAAAATAATCTTTTGCAATATTACTACAAGTTAGAGATGAATAATAATGTTAATTAGCAAGTTTGATTTAGGTAAAGATGAAAAGAAACAAATTCAAATAAGGATATTTTGGAGAATATGTTTTAATGATGTCTTTCAGACTTTTTAGCTTAATAACTTAATGCTTGAAAATTTTTATTAAGTTAAAAAAAAAACCGACGTAATAACTTAACTGAATGAAATTAGTTAATTAAGTTATCAAGTTAGGAGAAAAAAAAAAGCACCTTAGTGACATAACTGATTTGAAATAAGTCATTAATTTATTAAGTCAAAAAAACTAATAATCCCTCATTGTACTACTTAATCGAGATTGAGTGGTTGGCCTGTCTTGCATACAAGTTTATCTTTAGCAATTCCAGCGTCAATAACAGGACCAATTTTCTTATTATTATTATTGGTGTATGTTATGCATTTTTTTTAATATGCTTCAATTTAATGAATTTATGTAAGTTAGTTAAAAACATTGTAATTTATCTAATTTTATTTTATTACAATAATATTTTTACAAAATTCGGATGTCTAAATTTTTAATATTAAATTATATTTATGAAGCGTCAATAACAAAAGTTTTAGCTCATTGGCTTAATACATAAAACAAAGGTATTTACTAATGGGAGTGTTTGGGTGTTGGTCTCCAAATTCAGTTTTTTTTATAAAAAAAAATCAAGCGGGGGGAAAAAAAAAAAAAAAAGAGCCGGAGTAGTACGGTCTATGCCCAGGTACGGCACAATCCATCAACTCAGTGGGATGTATTATGTTGCTCTCATGAACTTATTTTAAGCAAGGGCGGATTAAAAGTATATTTGAGAATAATTTTGAACTAGGTGACTCAACTTGTCCTCTGCTACTAATTAAGTTCAATGAAGTACATTATCTTGTACAATAATACATTAGAATTATCTATTATTTTATTCTATCACTAATAGATCAAATTTGGACACTCGCCGAGCATTGATTCTTTTCTTACAGTTTTGAATAATTTTAAATTAGATAGTAAAATATAAAATATTTATGCACACATGACTACCAGTTAATGGATAGGAAGCAATGTTTTAAGAAATTAGGGTTCTTTCTCGATTTGAACTCTTTAGAATTTTTAAATATTTTATATCACATATTTTTTTAGTGATATTGTATAGTTATCATTTAACTTATTTTCTTATATTTTTATTTATTAACTACCAATCACAAAAGTAAGATTTAGTTAAGAAGAAGTAAAATCATGAAGAGATTCTAGACTTGTTTTAACCTTTTAAGACCATCCAAGACTTCCTCATAATTCAAAATTTATATACTAATTTTAAAAATTTGGATCTAATTTAGAACTTTTTATAATATTGGGATTGATAGTTCTTAAATAAGAAATAGTATATAACTAAATCTTATTGTACACTCATGTAAATATATATGCATGAAAAAAAAAATTATAAAAAACAAGCGTAACAAAACTGAGTAATGGATTTAAAAGTATATTTGAGAATAATTTTGAACTAGGTGACTCAACTTGTCCTCTGCTACTAATTAAGTTCAATGAAGTACATTATCTTGTACAATAATACATTAGAATTATCTATTATTTTATTCTATCACTAATAGATCAAATTTGGACACTCGCCGAGCATTGATTCTTTTCTTACAGTTTTGAATAATTTTAAATTAGATAGTAAAATATAAAATATTTATGCACACATGACTACCAGTTAATGGATAGGAAGCAATGTTTTAAGAAATTAGGGTTCTTTCTCGATTTGAACTCTTTAGAATTTTTAAATATTTTATATCACATATTTTTTTAGTGATATTGTATAGTTATCATTTAACTTATTTTCTTATATTTTTATTTATTAACTACCAATCACAAAAGTAAGATTTAGTTAAGAAGAAGTAAAATCATGAAGAGATTCTAGACTTGTTTTAACCTTTTAAGACCATCCAAGACTTCCTCCTCATAATTCAAAATTTATATACTAATTTTAAAAATTTGGATCTAATTTAGAACTTTTTATAATATTGGGATTGATAGTTCTTAAATAATGTCTTCCATCTACACATTGCGTTTTCCGAAGGTTCGGA
>NW_006261964.1:17160233-17184324 GCF_000493195.1 Citrus x clementina
AGAGGTAGTAAAATTTGACACAACCCGATTACCCGATACGAACACAACATGAATAAATGAGTATGGGTCATCAAATTTGACATAATGATTAAATAAGTCAGGTCTAGGTTGACACTTTTTTTTTTTGTCTTAGGTTAGGGTTAAAGTTCTTAACTCATTTATTCAACCAATGATATGATTATATTTTTTATAAATTAATTTGTAGGTTATTGTGATCAAAACTCAAATATTAGATATGATTCTTTTTTTTTTTTTTGAGATACACAATGTTTCATTTATAGAATTTTATATAGATCTAGAACTTCAATAGTGTAAATTTGTAACATTTGGATAGATATGTATATTTTATCCCTCTTTTTTTTTTCATGCGGATACGCTATTAAGTTATGAGGGTTAATAAAATCAGTGCAGACATACTATTAAACCGCACGACTTAATAGCGTGTCTGCATTAAAAAAATAAGGGTGCTGGTATACCATGATTGCAATTTTAAAGAGACGCAAAAGCGAAACCCTATGGGGTCACTTCTGTAATTGGATAACTAGCTCTCAAAAGGGCCTTTACATTGGCTAGTTTGGTGTTTTCATGATCTCTACTTTATTGACTGCAACTTCTATATTTATGATCGCCTTCATTACTACCCATCTAATAGATATTAATGGTATTCATAAACCTGTTTCTAGATCTCTACATTATGTATGTGTGTGTCTCTCTCTATGTGTGTGTATAAAACAGTATGTAAATGGTTGATGTAAATTTTGTTAAATATCTAATATTTTTTTTGTGTCGGGTTAAGATTTTAATAGACATAATTATTAAATAAACCATATTTAAATTAATATAAATTTGATACAATACAAAACTGATATGATACGAACACAATTCAATGATCCGTTACCAGCTCTATGTAAAACTATTGGGCCAGCAAATTTATTATTAATTTATCAAATAACTAAAAATACGGTCCATTTAAGTGATAAGTGCATTAATTGTGGAACAAGTGCCAAGTGGCCTAAGCTTGCTCGCTTTTATGCAAATGCTTATTAATGCTCAACCTGGGCTTTGCTTTTTCTGTAAGACCACCAAACCCAGCTTACACATATTTGCCACCAGTTCACCTTCAGTGTTTTTTTTATTATTATATGAGATTATTATTTAAATTATAACTTATATTATATAAAATTAAAATTGATATTTATAAATCAAATTATTACTGGAACTAACTTACATCAATACTAATAGAGCTCTACCTAGATTTTAACCCTCACTAATATTTGAAGAATGTCTATTCTACTCACTCTTGGGTAAGGGAGAAGACTATCTTCACTCAATTATACAATATAATTAGGAAGAAAATACCCTCACATTACGCTTCTGGGGGTTCGAACTGCTGTCCTCCAACTTGGAGGGCAGCAACCCTAACCAAGTTCACCTTCAGTGTTAATTTGATAAAATTGGGAATTTCTTTTTCCATACACTTTGAATGATATTCTATACTTTTTTTAATTTAAAAACAATAGAATTAATTTCCTTTACCTCTAGATAAATTCGCATACTTCAATTTACTCTCAAACTATTAAATGTCTAGGTGACACTATTTATCATTCAAGAAATTAGGTTAAATAAAAGTCAAATTAATAGAATTCTTCACCAAATATTTTATCTTCTTAATTTAGGGGAAAAAAACCACTCACACCTCTAAAATTTACTTAAGTGGTCATACAAATCCTCTTATTTCACAAATAGTTACACATACCTCTTTTTTTTTTGGGTCCTATAATACCCTTTGATTATAATCACGATTAATGTAAATATTTATAGAAATAAGATAAAAATCATATAATACAAGTAACATATTACAACAAGTATAATTAATAAAACAATATATATATATATAACGAAAATTATTATTAATATTAAGCTATTATCAGTCTATCTTGATTGATTTTATCAATGCTAAAATCTATTAATTCAAAGATAATGTAAATAAAATGTTTTTTTATCTTATTAATATTAAAATCTATTACTAATACATACATAATTGAAAAATATTATAAAAAAATAATATAAATTTTGTAAATTATTTTGATTGTTAAAAATAACTAATTTAAAATTATTAATCTATCAAAGATATTTATATTATTAAAAAATATATGACACTTTAATTGTTATAATCAATGAGCATAATAGAAAAAAAAAAACAAAAGGGCCGGTATGACTATTTATGATGTTAAAAGGAACTAGATGACTATTTAAACAAAATTTGAAGTGTGGATGGTATTTTTCCTTAATTTATTAAGAGGTAAGCTGAAATTCATCTTAAAAAATAAAATAAAGTAATTGTAGGTTTTTAGTTCACTGTCCAGATTTCTGATATCTAAAGATACATATAATGTACTGTATACACACACACTTTCACACACACACACACAAATACATATATAGGGTGTTCTGGCACGTTATCTTTTTGGTTTTTTTTTTTTTTTTTTTTTGCCTGCTTCAGTTGTTTTGAAATAACAAAATAGGGTAGCAAATTTTGTGACCTAACATTCTATTAATTTTTTGCTTAGTACATAAAGTATCAATTTTGCCCTTACTTTAAGGAAAAATTATTAATTATCAATAAAAATTAATTATTAATTGAATAGTAATCATTGTAATAAATAATTTTCATTAAATTAAATTTTAATTTAATTTCAATGATTAATTATCGATAAAAATTAAAAAAATTAAAGTCATCAATATAATATAAGTATTTAATATTTGAAATGTCTGTGTATGTATGCATGTGTTTGTATGTATGTATGTTTGTTAATTTTTATCAATAATTAGAAATTAAAATTAAATTGATATTTAATTAAATGAAAAATTATTGTAATTAATGCATTATAGAAACGTTTGGTTACAGTTTTTTTGGGTGTAAATGCAAAGTTTTATTTAATTTTTTGGATACAATAATGGAAATTATTTGGTTTACTTAGAATTTATATATATATTTTCCTTTTAAAGTAAGGGTAGAATTGATATTTATAGGTCAATTAATTGAAAAATAGTAAAAAAATATTTTATAATTTATTAATAGTAAAATATTATAGTGCAATACTTATTATACTTAATTATTGTTTCATCATAACTTTGTAGTAAAATGAAAATAAACCTATTTTTTCTTTTCATTTTTCTATTTTTTGGCTTTAACTTTTCCAAGAAAGTAACGGACGTTTGCTTCCTCAAGATACATTTTCTTGTCTATTCATACTCTCTGTCTATGCCATTTATTGGGCCCATTAAATCATACCATTCTACAAGCACTAATTTGCGGGGACTCAACATAAGAAAACAAGCTCTTCAATCACTTTTCACATGGTTCCAACTCTCAATCTCACTCTCTTTTACTCTTTTGACGACTGAAAAAGCATAAGCTTATGGAGAAACCAAAACCAAAAGCAATGGCCGGAATTAATTGCTGGAGTCAACAACTTGGGTTTGCAATTCTCATCTCCTTTGTTTTATGCTTTGTGCTGCTTTGCTTTGATTATTCAGCTTTAACCAGTACCACCGCCACTACTAGTCATAGCGGACACAGCACTCCGTTGGTCAACAACTTTGCTAATGCTAATGCTCATGCCATCATCACAAATTCAAGTGATGATTCAATTTCCCCTTTGCCCCACAACCCACTTGTTATTGTCTTGAATCAAACTGAAATAGATTCTTGTTTGGGTCGCTATATTTATATTCATCAACTTCCAGGACGGTTCAATCAAGATTTGCTCCAAAATTGCCATTTGCTCACCCCAGGTACTGACAAAAATATGTGCCCTTACTTGGGTAACTTTGGTTTTGGTCCTGGAATAAATGAAGAAAATCAAGAAATCGTTTTGCTAAATGAAAGTTGGTTCTTGACCAATCAGTTCTTGTTAGAGGTAATTTTTCATAACAAGATGAAGAATTACAGATGCTTAACAAATGATTCCTCAATTGCTTCAGCCATTTATGTGCCGTTTTATGCTGGTCTTGATATTGGTCGCTATCTTTTTGGTGGAGTTAGCACATTACTGAGAGATTCGTCCGGTCTTGATCTTGTGAAGTGGTTAGCTGAAAAACCAGAGTGGAAAAAATTGTGGGGTAGAGATCATTTCTTGGTTGCTGGTAGAATTGCTTGGGATTTTAGGAGACAAACAGATAATGAATCTGATTGGGGTAGCAAGTTTAGATTCTTGCCGGAGTCGAAAAACATGTCAATGTTGTCTATAGAGTCAAGTTCTTGGAACAATGACTTTGCAATACCGTATCCAACATGCTTCCATCCTTCAAAAGAGAGTGAAATAATTGGATGGCAGGACAGGATGAGGAAGCGAAAACGGCAGTACTTGTTCTCTTTTGCTGGAGCTCCAAGGCCTGATCTTAAAGGGTCTATTCGCGGCAAGATTATAGACCAATGTCTAGCTTCAGGGAGTTTGTGCAGATTGATAGATTGTAATTATGGTGCTACTAATTGCGATAACCCGGTTAACGTGATGAAGATGTTTCAAAACTCTGTGTTTTGTTTGCAGCCTCCAGGGGATTCATACACTAGAAAATCAGTTTTTGACACCATTTTGGCTGGCTGCATTCCGGTTTTTTTCCATCCAGGTACTGCTTATGCACAATATTTGTGGCATTTACCCAAGAATTATAGTTCATATTCTTTGTATATACCAGTGAGAGATGTTAAAGATTGGAGAGTTAATGTCAATGAGACATTAGTTGGAATTTCAGAAGATAGGATATTGGCTTTGAGAGAACAAGTTGTAAGGCTGATTCCAAGTGTAATTTATGCTGATCCAAGGTCTAAATTGGAGACCTTGGAAGATGCATTTGATTTAGCTGTTAAAGGAATTCTTGAGAGAATTGAACAAGTTAGGAGTTCGATCAGACAGGGAAGGGATCCTGGTGTTGGCTTTGCAGATGGAGATGATTACAAATACACATTTGCTCCATATGGTAAAGAAAGTTGATATTAGAACTTTTGATTCGTTACTATTTAACTTAGAATTTAAATTTGTCAATGGATGTTGTTCTCTGGCTCTAGCTCAAGAGAACATAAGGGCATATATTGAATAGGAATTTAGGATATGAATTTCTGAGCTGCTTAATTTTTTTAATAGGGGGCTAGTTCTTGTGCTCTTCAGCTCTGTTTTTCAATGACTATTTTTACATTTCTGTATACAACAAAAATGTTACACACACACACACACACACACACACTAGTGATATTGAACTTCTTGAAGTCACTTCACAGTTTGCTCCGACAGCAACTGCATCAACGCAATGGACCTGGGTTGGGCAATAATTAAATTATTAGCCTAATGAACTCTCTCTCCAATATTAATCCGCTTTTTGTCATTATTATATACATATTATCCCCTTTTTTTAACCAAAAGGAAACAGGAAGCTCATATGCTGTCATGCGCTATTGACCATCAGCTTTTAATTGGTTATTTTGATTAATAGTGATTTACATTTCTGTATGAGAGTTTAAATAATGCAATTATAGCATAATTTGAAAGTTTTAGCGAAAAGTGTCTCTAATATTAAGTGCAAGAATTTAAAATTTGGGATCAAATTCAAAAGCCATGAGGAAAAAGTTTTTAGAGGCCCAAGTGTAAGAAAAATTAAGTAAACTTGAGGTAAAATTATTTAATAATAATAAGCAATGTTATGTATCCCAACATATAAGTTTTAGTTTGAACCTCAATTATATAATATTCTTTCATTGAATAATTATTAAGTAATTTTTTAAGATATCCCATGAATTAACATACAGTATTGAGTCAATTAACACACAATATTAAGACTCAAGATAAAATTATAATTTTATGATAGTAGAAAGAGTTTGCCGACACTTGATGGGGGTTACCGACTATCCATAAATGTTTGGGACTTGCATGTGATATATCTAGCAACAACAGCATGTGCTATCCCATGAATTATGATTAATAAATGAGCATGATCCACTATTTTTTTATAAATGTGAGAGAAGTAATTTGACTCTTTATAAATATATTATAGGAATTTAATTTAAATTGTTTTTCTCAAATCTTAAGGAATGCAGTCTTTTTCTCAAAGAATGGAGTTTGCCGTTGATATAAATTGATCTGTAAATATCACGAGGACTCCCAAAAAAAAAAAAGCATGATCTTGTTGCTGTGAGAGGCCCACGTGCCAACATAAGTCACCCTCGGTGCCTTGATTGAATGAATGTGTCGTCCAATCAATGCATACTGCTTTATTTGGATTCTTCCTTTTTATCTTTACACGTGTTTCTATTATTATTGTTGTCATTTAAAAATAATAATATTTTGATATCAGCTTTGTGAATAAAAAATTTTCAAAAAAAAAATGAAAGCTTGTTGACAGATCCAATCAGGGACTTTGCTAGCTTACAGAATCTAGTAAGCTACAGCCTGGAGCATCAGCCGTTGGATGTGATTGGATGTCGAGTGAGAAATGAAACAATAGAAAATGGGATGGTGGGAATGTGGGATCATGGGAGATGTTAGTTACAGAGGCTGCAAGGTCCCTACAATCAGATCTGACACAACCCATTAATGTGAGAGGAATAATAATTCGAGCAGCTGCAATAATCCGAACTTGAAACTACTCCCACCACATTAATCAAAGGAGCCATTTATTTTTATAATTTTATAAATCACAAAATCAAATTTGGAAATTTACATTGGATTAGCGAAAAAGCCGTGCTAGTTCGGACTTGAGCAGTGGTGGGAGAATCGGGCCTGGGCTTCAGCAAAAAGAAGATTGGGCTCGACCTGTTTAAAAGAAAAATAATTATTTTTTAAACAATAGTTCCACTTAATTATATATTTATGGACCCTTTTCAGTTAGTTATATCGAATTAATGTATTCTTACAACAATTACCGCAATTTATGAGAATTACTGGTATGCTATATATATCTCATATGTTTTCATTATTTGTATGGGTATTTACAAATACAAACACACACACACACACATATATGGCATCACACGAACTTATTTCCATAACTATATTAACATTTAACGCTGCTTCCATATATATATATATATACAATCCGCAATTTTAAAGTGCGGGATCGTTCGGAAAAATATATAAACTGTTCGACTTTAAGTTTTAAACCTTTAAAACCCTGCGGTTTTAAAGTTTTTCCAAACTTTTCTCGCACTTTAACATCCTAAATTTGAAAACTGCTATATGTATATAAAAAGTTTGATGCACTTAAAATATATTTTTTTCCCATCAATTGTTAATGTTGTTTCCTTATAGAAAAGCTTCTTAAACTTAACTATAATTTATTTCCGTTAGAGTAATGATACAACTACAAACTATTGTACAAACTGATGTGGCATGATAAAATTGGTTGAATTAAATATCTCTTGACCCACATGATTTATTTTTATTATTTTGTATTTTCATTAAACCAATAAATTAATGCCACATCAGTTTGTACAAAATAAGTTTGTACAAGAATTTGTGGTTGTATCATCACTCATTTCCGTTAATAATTTATATTAATCCACATGCAAACAGTTTAATGCATTTTAAATATTGCTATCTTTACTTATTTTCTTTTTAACTTTTAAAGAAATAAAAGTTATTTTTGAAAAAAAAAGGAAATACGTTTCCACTCCATATCAACAAAAATAATAATACAATAACTAGTCATAATATACTAAAATTTCAATCTACAAATAATCCGTTATAATGATAGTCGGACAAAACAATTAGTGTCACACAAATAAATAGGAAGTGTGCAATACATAAGAGATACCATCAAAGAGCATCTTCACTATTCATGAACAAATTTTGGATCTTAATTAATACATCGTCGTTAGGCTAGTGCTTGCGTATAGGGGTGGGCATTCATTTCAATTTTGAGCGAACCAAACCGAACTGAACCAAAATTATTGAATTCAATTCAGTTTGATTCATTAGCTAGAAACCAAATGGTTCAAAAAAATGATAATCGATTGGTTTGTATTTCGGTTTGACTCAAAATCAATTTAATTTCCAATGATATTAGTGTGGATAAGTTTGATAGGGGTGTTCAGGATCCAATACGATCTGCTCAATCTATTTGATCCATATAAATTTGATCCATAAAAATCAAATCCGTGGATTGGTGGATTGAATTGGATTGAAATTTGAAAATTTGTAGTCGATGGATTAACTATAAATTTACTTCTGTAAATCTGCAAAAATCTACAAATCTAAAAAAAATATTTATTTAATAAAAAAAATAAAACTTGTAAATATGACATTAGTACTTACTAATACATAAATAAGTTAGAATATAATCACATTAACACCATATTATATCTTATATGATAATAATATAAAATAAAAATAATTAGATAAATAAATATAGCTTCCTAAACAGTTAATTTTCATGAATTGATCTAAACAAATGAGATTTTTGTTTGCTTGATATGTTATATAGATACATAATATCCTAACAATAAAACTCTGCTAACTATCTATGATCTGTGAAGCTTGTGAGCCTTGAGTTGGATTTGGAGATAGATTGTCGCTTTATATCGGCCTGCACAATTATATATATATGAAGTATTCAGAATATATATATATATATATATATATATATATGAAGTATTGACAAATATATATATACTTCAGTATCTATGAAGTATTCAGAAAATTTTAACAATATCAAAAAACACCACAGTACCTCTTCTTGCTCTGCTACCTGGACCTCTACCTCTAGAAGCCATTCCTCTTCCTCTGTCACCTCCTCTTACTCTGCTATCTCGACCCCTGTTACCTCCTCTTCCCCTAGTATGTGTAAACCTCTCGTCTGGACTACTCACAGCCTATTTCAATTGAAATATATAAATATAAAAAAAATTATGAAAAACTACAACAAACCAAAAATTATTCCATATTCAAACCAACATTTACCATTCTTTTTCTTCTCTTCGCAGTAGTTTCTGCATTAGAACTTTCTCCCGGCCCACTGAGACCCTATTTTAAATTACATATTCAACAAATATTAATAAAGAATTAAGCTTGGTATACACAAAAATAATTAAAAAAGTATGTGTTTTAATACCTGATTCTGATTAATTATTTGTCTTGCTATTGATGGCCTCAATGTGCACTTTCGGACATTGTGGTTCATCCCACCGCAAAATGAGCAGCATACATAAAATGATCTATTTTTTTTCACTGGCTCAGTGGCTGCCCTTGTTGAGTGTTAGAAAATGCATATTTATAAAGGAGAAAACCGTCATTTTACATTTCAAGTCTTACTAACAACCCTTACTTTTATGTATTTAACCTTCTTGTGATTTAATTACATGTGTTTTATTTTAATTAAGTATTTTAGGGGCATTATAGTCATTTCACAATAAAGGAGAAATCAGACGGCCAAATGGACATCACTTTTGAATTCAGGACGGTCAAAAACCTTAAGAGGAGCATAAAAGGAAAAATGGCACTATTCACATGTACGGTACTATTCACGTGTACGGTACTGTATACGTTACTGTTCACGACACTGTTCACATAGACGGATGATGACGTGGCATTGACCGATGATGTGGCATTGACTGATGAGGTGTCACGATCCTGTTGGACTAAAATTCTTATGTACTGTTGATGGTGACGTGGCAGCATATCAGTGGACGAAAAATCTCGCGTACGGTGCATGCATCACACAGAATTATTTTCAACCAAACTGCGTTACTGTTCATCCGGGTCAAACCACCTTACTGTTCAAAGTCGGGTCAAACCGTGGACTGTTGACTGATGACGTGGCGCAATCCTGAGCGTCCAAACTGTTTTTAATCTGATGGCCATGATTTACTCCATGTATCTATAAAAAGGGGGCCTTACCCCCCTAATTTGATATCTCTGAATCCATTTTTGGGATCCATTTTCTGTAATTCTCTCTCCATCTTGTATTTTCTTCATATTTTAATAAATTCTCATTTTACCCCTAGTTCAATTATGAGTGGCTAATTTTCTTTCAAGCTTGGGTTGAAGGTGAAGTCTCAACATGTGTCATGGGCTTAATTTGGTAAATTTATTTTCTCTTCCCCTCTAGTTTTTATGGATGTTTTGACTTTTCGTCGACAAATAATACTAATCTTGTCTAGTACCGCCTTGGTTACACCGGCTCTCTAGTATAAGGTTATTATTATTTGGCACGGTAAGCCCTTAGCACCATATTGATTAGAGCGTGGTTCATGAGGTGTGGATTCCCCCCTCATGATTTAATTGGCATTAATACGGATTATTTAGCCCATGATGCATGTTGATACGGATCCAGATACCCAAGTACGTCAATTTAATAGATTTTCTCTTCAATTTATTCTCTCCATTGCAATTCCAATTTTAAAATTTATTCTCGCCATTTTAATTTAAGTCTTAGCATATTCCAAATCATTTCCACCATAAATCCAACAACCAATTTACAAAATTAATTCTATACACATAATTAAAATCCACCTCCTCGTGGGATCGACACTCGTCACCATTAGTCTATATTACAATAGATTCGTGCGCTTTCGAGTACATTAAAATTTTCACAACAGCCCTCTTCCTTGACTTCTTCGGCCTTCCAATCTTCTTAGTAATCTCAGGTGGAGAAAGTTTTGGTCTATCACACGGGTCCCAAGTAACCTTATCAGGAATTGGCTTAAACATCACAGCATAAGTGTTCAAATATGCCTGTTTCGTGCAGTATTTTGGCAGGTACTCTTCTGTTGTGTGTCTTGCATGACTAATTGCAGCCATAGAATGAGCACAGGGGAGTCCGGATAGTTCCCAGTGACCACAGTCATAGGACCTGCTCACCAGATCAACGATGAACCTCCTCGCTGGATAATAACTCTTGTCTTTAACCTGAGAGCAATAGCACAATAATTAAAAGCATATAGGGAAAAATTTGTGAATTCAGATTGTAAACAGTTCAGCTATAACTCTTTCTGTACTAGAATTTATGAATTCAGATTGTAATTTCAAGCAATTATAAATATGTGCTTTGTGAATTGTAAATATGTGTTTTACTCTAAACAGTTCAACTATATAAAAATATATTTGAAAACAAAAATATTTTAGATTTATACCTGAAAGTGAAGATCACCAGAAGCCATTGCAGTCATCTTGCTTCCAGTCTCATAAGCCTCATCTAATTCCTTTTTCACTCGAGGTGGAATATTGGACCAAGATTGTGCTTCTTTTCTTCTTTCTGTGAATAGTGTCATAAACATGCATCGGATTTTTTCAAGCATAGTCAGGCAAGGCTTATCTCTATGGGGTAAGATCCAGCTGTTGAAGCACTCTGAAGTGTTATAACTTGTGCGATCCACTTTGCAATTCGTGTCATACTCATATCTTGACCAAGTAAACCCAGCAAGTTCTCTCTCCAACCACTGCCATGCCTCTAACTTCTCTTTTTTCAACTTTTCCATTGCAGTTGCATGGTCAAACTTATTAGTGCTACTGACAACTCTCCAAAACAGATTCCTCAAAGTAACTCCAGGATGATCTTTAAAGAAGTTAGAATATATATGTCTAGCACATGGCCTATGAAATGCAGTCGGCCATGTATTCCCAATTGCTCATAACAAACCCTTTTGCCTATCGCTGCAAAAGGTGATCTGATCTGATCCATTATCGAAATACGAATGCAGAATCTCTAAAAACCATGTCCAAGTTTTAGTGTTCTCTATCTCACACACTGCTATTGCTAATGGAACCATTCCATTATTAGCATCCATACTTACAGCAGCTAAGAGAACTCCACCATACTTTGATTTCAAATGACATTCGTCTAACCCAATGTATGGCCTACAATCATTATGAAGCGCATTTCTTTGGGCTGGAAATGCCATAAAAAATCTCTGAAATAACACTTTTTCTGGCTGAGTTACTGCATCGCAAAGTACCTTGCAAATTGCACCTGGATCATACTTCAGAATTACTCCAACATATTGAAAGAGATCCTCATAGCCCTTTGCATGGTCTCCATGAATGTCTGTCCTTGCCCTCTCTCTAGCTCTATATAGCTTCAAATTCCCTATCCTCACACCAAATGTCTCTTGCATAAACTTATGAAGAACAGAAATCTTCACATGGGGATCCACAACAACTTTGCTCTTTATTTTCTCTGCTATCCATTTCTGTCTGTCTGCAATCATGCTTATTCTGCAACTCCTTAATTATAAATCCACCCTTACCCCTGATTTTACCTCCCACTACATACCATGGACAACCATCAGTCTTGCATTTACCGTAAAATCTCCTACAGTCATTGTAAACATTTGTAATTTCAAAGCTTTTATCCACTATCACTTCACTCAACACCTTCCTAAAGTGGTCAACATCATCAAACACGTCTCCTAACCTCAGTCTATGCTTACCATCAAGCCTTGGCTTATACATATGCACTTCAATATAATCTTTCAATTGAGTAGTACCCAAATCAAAATCTGAGTCAGATGTATTCGCCAATAATTGAGGATCTGCATCAATTGATTCATCGTCAGAGCTAGATCCCTCATCATCCATAACTTCTGCATCCTCAGCTATGTTTTGGTGATTTATACAACTACCATCAGCAGCAAATTCCTTGTCAAAATCAGACAACCAATCATCATCGTCGTTGTCATCAACATTATGCTGAACATTCTCATTCCTAACAATTTGTGGTTCATCTCTGCCTTCACTCTTGGAAGGTGATTCATCTTTATCAGCATTAGTCTCACACTCAACATTCTCAGCAAGGTTTGTTTGTGGCCCATGAATGCCTCCACTCCTAGATAGTGGTTCATTTCCACTTTCATTTACCCATGCAACTTGCTCTGCAGATACCTGAACTCCTAAGGCATGTAGCAGGGATTGTATCACCCCACCAAGTTCTAAATCAGGACGTAGGGTTGGCAACACAGTTACTTTAAATACTGGCACTTGTAACGAGTCATGTGCGGTGAACATAATCCGTAACATTGCATCAGTATCTACAATAACTTCCACATTATTCCTTGGGTTGGTGACAACTAATTGCACACTTTCAGGAGTGGTTAATCCGTCTTCACTTGTAATCTTCACCACCTCATTCTTCAGCTGCAGCAGACTGCATTCATCTGGTTCAATCAACCCTTTACAATGGTTCTTGCCTTTGTAGATTATATGAAGTTGTTTTGGTAACATGATCTGCAAAAAGCAACCAGTGAACAAAAATTGGTAACGTTAATTCTAGTAATATGAACATAACACAATTCACAACTTAATTATCAAAAGCAAACAATAACAGAAATTCTTATATTGGTAACAAGATCCATAAAAAATAAGGAAAAATTATCAAAGCTAGATCTCCAACAATAACAGAATTAACAAAAAATTAACAAAATTCTAATGTCAGTACCATGGACAACGACTAACAAAAAAGTATGCTACAAAATTAATATTATAATATATGAAATTCAAGTATTATTCACAACAAAAACAATAACAATTTAATTAACGAAAAAATTAATGAACAATAAGCGAATAAAAGGGCAGAGTCAACAACTCACAGTTGAGAGCGCAAAACACTAATGGAGTCGGCCGTCACTCAGCTGCGAGGGAGACAGATCGGAGACGGAGGTTTCACAGTGGAGAGCGCAAATGGTAGTGGAGTCGACCGTCACTCAGCACCGATGAAGAGAGATCGGAGACGGAGGTTTCAGAATGAGAGAGGGGGCCGATCGATTTTTTTCTTAAATATTCTGTCAAAACGCTGCGTTTTGTTTCAACTCAAAATGTCTTTAATGCCCTTGTATCCGGAAATGTCTTTTATGCCCTTATTACATCAGCAACACATCAGCAATTTTCTAACGTTGTTAACAGATTAGTAGTAAAATGATAACCGCGAAAAACTTTGGTAGTAAAATGCACTTTTTACCAAACCTTGGTACTGACATGATATGTCAGTAAAAGTTTGGTAGTAAATTGATAATATTCCTTTAAAAAATTTCATAACGTTTTGGGCCATAATATAATTTTATAAAGTTTTGAGGTAAAGCTGTAATTTTAAAAAATATTTTATTATAGCAGTTACTGTAGCAAGTGGCTAACTGGATATGATAAGCGGCTATCCCGATTTTGGGCAGTAAGCTTCTGGAGCATAAACGGCTATCCGGATATCGTAAGCGGCATGCCGGATGTTCTAAAATTCAAAATTTTGCCTTAACGGTAACATACAAGCGGCTAACCGGATTCCATAAACGGTAAGTCGGTTATGACCAAAATGTGCATAACAGCTAGTTTTTGAGCTCAAACTATATAAACTCAAATCCAATTCATTTTCAAGCTCTCTTGCAAGCAAAATCAAAAAGCACACAACATTCATTGAGCTCTCATTTCGTAAATCATAAAACCTTGAATCATCTTTTGTTCTTCAATTTGTATATCTACTCTTTAAGAGAGTTTTTATTGTAATCTTCAATTCCTCATCTTAATTGTGAGTGTTTGAGTGAGTAAGACACTTGAGTGAAGAGATTGAGAGATAATCTCTTTGTTGTAAAGGTTCATTGACACCTTGAAGTCAATTGTAAACATTTGAAGCATTGGAAGGCTTAGATAGTGAAATCCTCAAGTTTGGATTGCTTGGAGGCGTGGACATAGGTGAGGATTGCCGAACCACATAAAAATTCGTGTGTTTGTTTCTCTTCTCTCTTACTCATTTGTTATTGTGTTTTTATCAAACTTATTGCTTTCGAATTTATTAAGGCATTGGATTGGATTGTTGTGTGATTTTGGTAGGATAATTTTTAAAATACCAATTCACCCCCCTCTTGGGTTGCACACTTGTATTTCACGACTGTCTTGAGTTCAAAAGTGTTGTCCTTTTTGTTATTTGCTCTCTTGTTCATTGTGAAATTACCATGATGCCCCTTAAAATACATAAAATACTTAATTATAATAAAACACATATAATTAAATCACAAGGGACTTAAATACATAAAAGTAGGGATGTTAGTGAGACTTGGAGTGTAAAATAACAATTTTCTCCTTTATAAATATACACTTTTTAGTACTCTACATCTACCGCATTCTTCTTTCTAAAGTACCAACCATGACTATTACTAAAGTCAAGTTTGAGTCTTGTTATGGCACACCTGTAACTATTAAGACTTTCCAAGATTTGCACTTACCAACTCGTATTGAATTTTGTAAAATCCAATATCTTCTAGCCATTGAGAAAAGATAAATTCAATTGACTTGAAGATATCCATGTACATTTAATAATCACAAACGTCCACCATTGAGTCATAAATCCACACCTTCCGCTTAGATTAATATTTAATGATTGTTGTTTAGATTCACTAGAATGGATACATGCATATGAAAATTATAATCAATTTATCATTTTTGTTTCATCTAAAATCCTTTAAAAAATAAAATAAAATACATTGGATTGTATAGTAATACACACCACATCAACGTCTGTAAATCATTTGGACTTAACCATTAATATAGCTATTCAAGTTGTTACCTTATTGTAATGAATTGACACATATTTCCCGTGATTCCACAATTGCTTCAAAATTACCTAATTGATTTATACATAAAAAAATATATCTCGTAGAAGATAAGAAATTACATCGACGATTATATGGTTTGTAAACTCATTACTCTAAAAAATGCATTAGTATGCGTGAAACACTGAATGAGGCATTAGGATACTGCATTTGTTTTTCACTTATCAAGCAAAAGTGCTCAAAGATATGTTGTAGAAGACATAGAAATGTGTTGAATTTGTAACACCCCAAATCTGACATGTGGAGAATGAGATGAAGGAGGTTGCTTATAAATCATAATCTTTACGCATGAATTTTAGACTGATGTACCTTAAATTTTATTCAAACAAATTCATATATCCACCAAGTCTAATACTAAACATTTCCTCCCAAAGACATTAATATAACAACAGTTTAAAAACTCCCCAATTACAAGTTTAAAAGATAAACAAACTTAAAAGAAATAGAAGTTCATCCTTCTCTTATTCAACTAGCAAAAGTAAATGAGTTAGAACATAAGATAGTACACAAGATCAACAAGAGTTCTTGAAATGATGCTTAAAGACACTTATCTCATCCCCTGGCCACCCCATTGAAGTGTTTCAAAAAATTATTTCAAAAAGATTATGCGACTTCAAATAGTACCATCCACTATGATATTGCAAGCAAACCACTGCTCAAACTCATCAAATAGTCTTTGATCCTTCATTCCTTTAAGTGGATTTATATCCACATTTGTCCCTTCATTGATCTTCATGTCCATTATTTCTAAAGTGGGAAAAGGCTTGACATTTCTCACTCTTTTAAAAGGAGGAATCAAGGACCATTAAGGACATAGGAAGCCCTATAGGGACGTCCAAACTTACTTATGCCACGAGGCACTTCCTTGAGAATTTGCATACTATCATCACTTAAGTCCCTATAGAAACTATAAAATGACATGGCCAACATTAGTATAGACTCCATAAACATTAGGGGCTGGTCTATTAGTCAGGATGAACATACTAATGGACATTGAGATTAAAAACAAAAGGAACAAATATTATTAAATGTTAAATTGTTCATCTTTTACATGCATCATATTGAGGATCACCGTATAAGTGCTTGAATGAACCATTATTATACGAATTGAGAAACCTCATGATAGGTTATTTAAACTCTGTATTATGGGTGTTTAGAATCCAATCTGATCCGCGCAATCTGTCCGATCTGCAAAAATCTGATCCATGGATTGGTGGATTGAATTGGATTAAAAATTTAAACATTTGCAATCGATGGATTGGAAATGGATTTACTTCTGTAAATCCGTAAAAATTCGTGAATTCAAAAAAATAAAAAAGTATTTATTTAATTAAAAAAATAAAACTCATAAATGTAGCAATGCTACTTACTAATAAATAAATAAAAATATTTAATTATTAGCTACTTACTAATAAATAAATTAATTAGTTAACGTATAGCTAAATTAATACAATATTATATCTTATTCAATAATAATATAAAATAAAAAATAATTAAATTTTTGAATAACTAAATAAGCAAATATAGCTTCCTAAACATTAAAAATTCTAAAGCAAAACAAAAACCCTAACCCAAACAAAATATTTTGGCATATAACACCAAATCTCTACCCCACCACATGCACAAGCCATCACTGTGTTTCACTTCACCACTTGAGGTAATTAAGCTTAATTTCTTACTTTCTTTTCAAGCTCTTCAAGTTTCTTAATTTCTTCCTGTTACATCCAAACTCTCAAGTTTCAACATTTAAATTCATTATTTTAGTTAATTTTTATATATTGATCTAAACAAATGAATTTTGTTTCGGTGTGTTATATTTTGAAATTTTGAATGTATTATTCTAGCCTTATTTAAACAATTAATCTATTTAAATCTTGTTCAATTTTGAATTTAATTGATAGTAAAATTATTTTTACATTAGTTTTTTTAATTTAATAAATTATTTTTATATTATATTTTTTAATTTAATTACCTCGTAGATTGGACAAAATTAAAAAATTACCAAATCAATCCACAAAATTATGGATTGGATATGGATTGGGTCATATCCACATCCGATTTGTAGACATATGGATTGGATTTTGATTGAGTTTCACTAATCCATGGATTGGAAATTTATAATCTGCAAAATCGTATATCGGATATGGATTGATATCCAATCCACGAACACCCCTACACTGTATTAACAACCAACATCATGTTATCCATACTTATATTTATTATTACCTTGAGTTTAGAAATAGAATGATCAATTTTGTCCATTCGTTGAATGACATAATGATAACAAAATTTTGTCCATGACTATTATCATACAACAAAAATTTAATGAGAAAGCGATAAAATGATTTTTATCTTGTATTTGAGCAAAGTAAATGATATTTTAAATTAAAATGTAGCCTTTGAATCATGTGTGTCCTTAGAACCCTGTGAGTCATTGAGATTGTCATTTTTAGCATGCTCATCCTCAAGGGGATTTTATTGCTATGATGTTGGGCTTGTGGTGTTGCAATGCTCTTATATTTCGTCTCAAATGGTGGCACATTGATTCTAGGTTGATGCTACACAAACTAATATTGAAATGAGTAAATAATTAGCAAAATTTTTAAGTTTCAATTATATTTTAAATAGTATATATAATGCACTCAACGATATCCATATTATGGATCCATCTTGGCATATATGACATGTAATCCTCTATAATCTTCCAATATCTTTTTACTTTCTCCTTTGCGTCTAGCTCAATGGTTTGTATAACATCCTCATATTGTAAACGAATGAATACATCTCAGAAAAGTTTATTTTAGAAGAAGTAATGAGCTTCCACTATAAGATGCAATTAATATTCTTCCACTCTGATGGTAGCCCCTCGGTAGCTTTAAAAAGCTAAACCTGTAACAAGCAAAGTTACAAAGTCATAAAAAATTATTTTTCAATATTCATTAGTGTAAAACTAAGTAAATTGATTTTTTTTCCCCAACACACTTGAACCTTAGCAGTAAAGCCATTATGATTACATCTCTCAATGCTATGCTTAGAGTTTGTCAAGAGCATTCTTAAGTTTCTGTCCATTGGATTCTCAAGATTGTCATATATTGTTTTCCATGGCAAAAGATCCCACTAACGATTTTGGAAATGATATATCATTAACATCATTGAGCAATGAGAAATGTATTTGACAATGATCTTTTCTCCATTTAGTACTATATCCATAAAATAATATAGAGCGATTTTTAGAACATCAATTTTGTCCATAAGATATGCAGTGTCTTCTAGTATTTGGGCACAACATCTTCACTATAGAAGAGTCTCGTAACTAGGCACCACACTTTAATTAATAAGTTTGTCGAATGGTCACCAACTTGAAACAACAATTGATATTTCTTGCATTTTTCATTGGCCACTTACCTAAGCAACACATTGTGCATAATTATGCTACTAAATGGAAATCTACCTAACTCTATTAAATGTCCAAATATGTCTTTCTTGAATAACTGGAATGACTTTTTTCAACTTTTCCTAGATAGCGTTTACAACTTTATCTAATTTACACGCATTTATGATACACCCAAGGAAATGATCAGCATAAGATACCTTCATCACGCCTAGTTCCCTCCTCAGTCTAGTGGATTACACTTTGCTATTATAGTCTTCGTCATGTATATGTTACAAATCACATAATAAAATTTTATAGTACATTTATAAAAGTTAAGAACATTAAAAAAAGAAAAAAAAAAAAGAAAAGATCTACCCTGTCATATTAAATGACATTTTGGTTAGTGCGAAAAGCACCTGGTCACATCAAATGAGAGTTTGTTCCCAAACTATTTTTAAGTTATAGCCATTGTATTGTTGGAGATGACATACTACACACCAAATTAAAATGCATATTCCTTCCAACACCTTCCCTACTTTAAGGTAGCGTTTACTCCTAGATTGGAGTGGGAATTCTAGGATTAGGAGTGTGGAGTAAGAGTGAGAGTAAGTTGTTTACTTACACTGTAATGGAAGTATGGAATGGAGATCAAAATCCAATTTATGTGTTTATTTTGTCTTGAATTGGGAGTAAATAGTTTCAAATTACAAATTTATCCTTATTTAAAGAATTATAGTTTTTATTTACAAAGTTAATAAAAATATATTTAATGAATTAACATTTATTTTATTATATTTGTAAATTTATAATAATTATTAATATTCTTAATTATGTACATCACAATTTTTTATTAATTTTAATTTTATTATATAAATTAAAAATTATTGATAAGAGCAATATAAATGAAACATTTTTACTATTAACATAGTACAAAATTAATATTTTCTTAGAATAAACAATTTTTTATTATTAATTAATAATATTAAATAAATATAAAACTATTATTTTTAAATAAATATAACAATATTATATTTTCAAATAAAGATAGTATATGGTAATTGAAATACTAGCTAGGCAACCCAAGAGGGGGGGTGAATTGGAATTTTAAAAATTATCCTAAGCAAACCACACAACAATTCAATCTAATGCCTTAATCAATTCGAAAACAATAAATTCAATAAAACACAATATTAAAAGAGTAAGGGAAGAGAAAACGAACACAAGGATTTTTACGTGGTTCGGCTATCCCCGCCTACGTCCACGCCTCCAAGCTCACCCGGCTTGAGGATTTCACTATCCAAGCCTCCCAAGGCTTCAAATGTTTACAATTGACTTCCAAGGTGTCAATGAACCTTTACAACAAGAGATTATATCCCCAATCTCTTCACCCCAAGTGTTTCCCACACTTGTACACTCACAAATTGATGAGAAATGATAAATACAACAATAAATCTCTCTTTAAGAGTGGATATACAAATTGAAGAACAAAGATGATTTAATGAATGATGATTCACGAAGTTGAAGCTCAATATATGTTGTGTGCACTTGTTCTTGCTTGTTGGAGATTGTTTGAGAGCTTCAAAATGAGTTGGATTTGAGTTCTTATAGCTTGAGCTCGAAAACTAGCCGTTACTCACATTCTGGGCTATCTGGTTTGCCGTTTTATGGAATCCGGTAGGCCGGATTTATGTTACCGTTAAGGCAAAATTTTGGCTTGCCGGATTCGGAATCCGGTAAGCCGTTTTCGTTCTGGTGCTTACTGCCCCGAATTCGGCCTGCCGTTTATCAGTATCCGGTAAGTCGCTTGCTACAGTAACTGCTACAGTAAAATATTTCCCAAAATTTACAGTTTGACCCCAAAACTTTATAAAACTATAGTATAGCCCAAAACGTTATAAAAATTTGTAAATAGGTCCAATTTCAGAATTTTAAATAATGATTTCTCAATCCCACAACTTTCTGAAATTATGACTTCGCCCAAACTTTATGAAATTATAAAATAGCCCAAAAACATTTAAATAGTTTCAAATAGGTCCAAATCCGAAATTTCAAGCACTACTTGTTTATTTTAAAGTTTTCAAAATTCTTTCAATTAAACCATAAACTTTGAAAAACAACCAATTTCATAAAATCATTTTCCATTAAATATGAAACATTTATAATGTGAAAATAATGATTTATTTAAAAATAATAAAAACAATCAATTTCATGAAATCATTTTTCCATTAAATATAAAACCTTTATAATGTAAAAATAATGATTTTATTTAAAAAGAATATTAAATAATTTAGGCTTAAAAGATTAATCATTCTTAATCTTGTTTGTTATCATCAAAATCAATATTATGGAAACATATATGTTAACAGTAATATTATTACTTCTCTATTAATATAATAATATTATTTTTAAGTAATTTAAACTTAGAATCAAACCAAATTATTATTTAGTTAAATGTAATAATATTATTTAAATAAATATAATATTATTTAAATATTTATTAAATATAATTATGGTAAATTTAATAAAAGGAGGGTAAAAAAGAATGGTAAATATAAAATGAAATATTATTTTATTTTATTTAATATAATTATATTAAATATGATTATATTAAATAAATTTAATATTATTTAAATTTAATATAATTATATTAAATTTATTATTATATAACATAATAACATAATATTATTTAGTAAAAAATTAATATTTTCTTAGAATAAATTATTTATTATTAATAATATTAAATAAATATAATAATATTATATTTTCAAATGAAGATAGCATATAGTAATATTTATTAATTCTCTATTAATATAATAATATTATTTAAATAAATATAATATTATCTATTTTATTTTATTAAATATAAAATATTAAATTTAATAATAAAAAAGGGTAAAAAAGAGAGTGGTGGGAGTGGATCCCACCTCTCCCCATGGGAGTCCCACTCCCACTCTCCACTCCAAAAATGGTGGGGCCCACGGAGTGAGATTCCCACTCCCTCCTTAAATTGTTGAAGTAAACACTGGAGTTGGAGGAATTCACACTTCTCACTCCCACTCCAAAAAGTAAACACAGCATAAAAGTATGTTAATGGTGTTAAACTAATAAGTTATATTACTCAATATTCTAGTCTCTCAAAAATATATGATTATGATGCTCATTGACATAATTCATTATCAAGTTTAAGGAATAAACCAAAAGATTTGATCTAAGCCACCAAACACAACACAATAAATACTTAAAATTGTTTTCACACTTAATTTATACAAATTAAGCACAAAATTAAGAGTTTGTAACTCATCATTTTAACCAAATTTTATTTCATTAGTGTCCTCTAACAACATATAATCATAAATAATTTTGTTCATACTCATTCAAATTATTAAAAGATGATGATGTTAACATGCTTAGGGTTTAGGCTCATTTGGATTTGTTGGATTCGTTTTAGATTTGGGTGGATTAAGTTGATTTGTCGTCACCTTTGTGGTCACCCTAATTACCATCAATGTTAGATTCATCATCTTTTGTCACCATCACTAGTGCCATTGATGATGACAGAAAGAAAATCAATTTTGGTTTGGTAAGGGAGAGTTTCGTTCTTGCAAATAATGGGTAATTTAGTCCAAAAAATCCATGTTTGGCCAATTATGATAAAAATAGTTTTATAGTGTCAAATTTGCAAAATTGTAAAGTTTTGGAGCTATCTTTATAAATTTTCCAGGAATATCTCCAGTCTCTTTCAATCCATCTTTTATGTTTAATTTGGCTCTTTCAACCAATATCGTGATAGATCTTTTGCAAAAAATGATTCAATCAGTTATTTGCTAGATTTGTACTTGTAGATACCAGATCTAGAAAACAAGTACTACATTAACAGAAAATAAGATCTAAAAAACTATGGTCACTGTAAATTTAAATCTTGGTAGAGTAAACAATCCATAAATATTTAGGAGCACAAGTCATTTTGAGTCAAATAGGTACTCAACCAATCCAACCCGCGAATGGTGTAGGTTTGAGAAAACATAACCCAACGCGACTTATTTAAGAACTTTGCCGGTTGGGTTAGGTTGTGTTGCTTGGGCTATTCCTAAAGGCTCATTTTTAATATTCTCAAAATTAAGGCAGTTAATAAATAAATTAATAGATTATACCAAATAATATAAAATACTAATAAGAACATCTATTTAAATTTATAGTTCAGATCCAAAACATCGTTACATACAATTCTTAAACAAATCCTAAAATTAAAGTCTCAAAAATCAAATTAAACACTAATAATTCATAGCAAAAACAATAGTAGAAAAAAAAATTGTAGTAACAACAGCAAAAATAGCAAAAACAACAATGAGATCAATAGAATATTGTAGTTTTGTAGGTTGTGATTTTGACAATTGAACCCAATCTACAAAAAAATATAATGGATTGCATGAGCTGGTGCCCACCTTTAATAAATATATTACAAATAAAGTATTTAAAACCCTCACCTTGACCAATCTCCATTGCCACACTGTCTGTTGGTCATGTTGCTTTACCATCACTGAAACCGCTCTTGAATTTTAGAAACCTTTCCTTTGATCAACAACCCTTGCATTAGTCACCACTGCCTCTAAACTTAGACATTAGATTGCATGAAACAATCCAAAACCTGCTCTATATTGTCGTACCTTGCTAGTCTCCGTTGGTGGTAATTTATTAACAATCGAACCTAACACGCACCTAACAGTTGTATCACATAAACAACCGCAACAATCTCTCTAAATCTGCACTCTCTAAACCTTAACCACCACCTTTTGTCCACCTTTAATTGTTCTCTTACACCATCAGCTAACCCCTAACTACTTCTTTACTATTGCTTAACCATCAAATTGATTTGTAGAACTGTTGCACATTCATCTCTAGTTCTTAAAACTGTAATTTGCTAAATCCACCGTCATGGACAATGCATGTCACTATAGTTCTTCCACCATCTGGCTGCAACCAAACTTACTTAGACAACCTTACTAATCCAATCAATTACCATCACCTATGAAATCGATCAATAGCAACCATCACTTAAAATCAATCAACAACTATTAATCCTTAAAACCATACCTTTCCAAGCCTTTATATGCCTTTGTGCTTAATCTTGTATCATC
>NW_006261964.1:17186603-17193831 GCF_000493195.1 Citrus x clementina
AATTCTCATTGGGCTGCCTATTTATGAATGTCATTCGTAAGTTTTTATGTCTTTTTGGTTAAAAGGCAATCCTCAGATTTCCTTATTAGACAATAGAAATATTATTATTAAGCTTAAAATGCAAGAAGATTATTCAAGAACTTAGATTCAGCAATCCTGGTATGTAATAGTAGGGCATGCATATTTTTAAATAGACAACTAATTTTTTATATACCAAAGAATCCCCGATTGTGCTGGTTTGGATATTTTTTTCATATCTACATATTGTTGGTAAGCTATTACTTGTAGATCACGCTACAACCTTTATTAATAGGCCATGTTTTGCTGGGGTTTTGGTTGAATATGAAGTTTCAGATCCTTTATTATTGCATCTTTGGAAAGGAAAAGATGACTCTGACTTTTGGCAGGATGTTATTTTTAAGCGGGTACCCTTTTATTATAGTTTCTACAAGCGCCTTGGCCACTCTTCTAATGCTTGGTATGTGACTAATCTTGGGCCGCATATGGCCTAGAAGACTATCAATAAACTGGTAGAGTGCTCAGGGATAATAGTAAAAGGCTTGCATCTGATGGTGCTATTCAACATAGGGTGACCCTATTCCTTACTATATTTTTATTGCAGATAATTCACTTTAGTGGCCTAAAGTGCGAACCGCTTGGTTTAGGGACAATACTTTTTATCTGCTTTACAGTCTAAACCTCCTAAGGAGATCCGACCATTGGGGGCCTATGGTTATTGGTGAGGTTTCGCTGGATATTAGTGCTTTTGTTTATGTCGCTTAGGATATACGGACTGACTCGACTACCCAAACTCGAGCTACTGTTACTGTTAATAGTAATGTTGTTTTAGTTGACTTGGATGCTCGTATAGTGCCAATAGAGGATACTACCCATTTACATTTAGCACTTAATTGCAATTGTATGATATTTATGATTTAGATTTCGAGGGAGGTGACAATTAGTTGGGTTTATATAGATTAATACAGATGAAGCTTATGGGGATAAGTTTGGGGAGGGTGTAGTGTTTTTGTCTGATTCTAAGATGATTGAATCCCTGGCCTTTTTTTATGTAGTGATTGATTATATGGATGGCCAAATGGTTGCTAGTTCATCTCATGATTTTGTTTTGGTTACGAGCTAAAATTATCATCCTACTTATCGGTGGGTTGTAACCCACTGCCCATTACCAATGATTAATATGCTTATATGGAACATTAGAGGCATCAGTAAAGCCATTGCTATTCATAGATTACGAAAATTAATTCGGATGCATCACTCATCCTTGATTTGTATTTTAGAGCTTTTTCTTGAGGTTGATAGGCTAGAGTCTACTTGTATTCATCTTGGGATAGTTCATGTTATTTCTTCTCAGTCTGGAAAGATTTGGGTGTTTTGGTATTCTATACTCTCTGTGGAGATATTTAAGATATACATTACGTATTACATTGTTGGGCTATCCATTCTTTTTTTCCTGAACTTATTTTTATATCTTATGTTTATGAAAGTTGCCCTATTCTTATATGGAAAGATTTCTGAGATGACCTTATGGCTTTTGCTGAAATTCGTGATAGTCTTTGGATTGTTAGAGGAGATTTTAATGTTGGTAATTCCTCTATGAGATTTCTAGTGGGCATGCTCAGCTCAAGGAGCTATTAATGCTTTTAATTTTGCTTTTTTAGATAAGAGTATGAAGATAAAAGCACATAAAATGAAAATAAAACAACTTTCTTTAAAATCTTTTTTAATGAATAAACATTGAATGAAAGCAAATACTCCACCCCCTAATTTGAAATGAACATTATCCGCAATGTAAATGGAAAGAAAAAAAAAAAAAGAGAAACTCCTTAGGTTTTGTACGGGAAGATGTAGACTAATAGTAGAGTTGTTAAAAGACATGTGAAAATCCATAGTGAGAACTTTTTAACTTATGCAAAAACCTAGACCAAACAAATAAAAGACAAGACTGAGAAAATATAAGACAAGAAAAATGAAAAAGATCAAATGAATTAAAACTAAAGCTTAGAAAGCTTAGGTTGCTTCTAAAAAGCATTTAATTTATAATCATTATCTTGATAGTCTCTGATGATCATTCAGAATTAAGGAGTTTAATGGTTGTGTCAATTGTACCATCTAAATAGAGCTTCAATCATTGACCACTCATCTTAAATGTTCTTATTGTGGCATGAGAAACTTTTATCATGACATATGGAAATACTGACCAACGGGATCTCAAACTTGCTAGGGAAAAATCTAATTTGAGAATTATAGAGTAAAACTTTCCCAACCTTAAATTCACGTCTCAATACCTGTTTTTCAAGCTAATTCTTGGAATGCTCTTTATAAATTCGGGCATGCTCATAAGTGTCCTTGTAGAATTCATCCATCTCATTTAATTGCAACAACCTTTTCTCTTTTACTGCTTGCATGCTAGGGTTTAAAATCTTTATAACCCGAAATGCCTTATACTTAAGTTCAACAGGTAGATGGCATGCATTTCCAAAAACTAGACAATAAGAAGATGTAAATATAGGTGTTTTGAAGATATTATGGTGTACCCAAAGCACATCACCTAACTTCTTAGAATAATCCTTTCATGATATATTTACTATTTTCTCCACAATTCTCTTCAACTCTCGATTAGAGACTTCAACTTGGCCACTAGTTTGAGATGGTAAAGAGTGGCAACTCTACATGTGACTTCATATTTGCTCAAAAGTGCTTCACACTATTCTTTGTAAAAGTGCTTCCCACTATTACTAGTAATTGATCACGGAGTGCCAAACCAGGTAACAATATTTTTTCTCAGAGAATTAACAACAACCCTAGCATCATTGGAAGACAAAGCACAAGCCTCTACCAAGTTGGAAACATAATCAACAACCATTAAAATATTTTTATTCTAGGAGAAAGATGGAAACAGACTTAAATCAATTCCTTAAACATCAAACAATTCTACTTTTAGAATATTATTTAATAACATTTATTCTTTCATGAAATATTATTAGTTCTTCTACACAGGTCACAAGTAGCAACAAAAGCGTAAGCATTTTTAAATAATGTGGACAATTAAAAATGGGATTGAAGTACTTATGTCGCAGCTTTGGTTGCACCAAAGTGCCTACCATATTTTGATGAATAACAAAGCTGTAAAATGATTGACATCTCCTCTTCTAGCAAACATTGCCGAATAAGAATGGATCCTCCCAAAAATAATACTTGGCACGGAAAAAAAATTCTTCTTATTACCACCCCTTAATTGAATGGATTTAAAATCATATATATTATTATGTATTATATACCAAATGGTTCAATGTTCTTTTCAATTATTTGAAATAATGACTTTATTAGTTTTGTCGCAACACAAGATTCACACTTATGTCTTATATCAATTTGGAAAGAGGGTGTATAATTTATATTAATTAATTTATGCATGAAATTATAATTAATGTGTCTTAATCTACCATGCCACAGATTAGAAGACTTAAGAAAAAAAGTAAAAGAAATTGATTTACTATTATTTTGTTTCACAATCATTATAATAAGCTTAAATAGCCCATTGAAACATATCTTTTTCCCACATACATTCCATCCTTAGACAAAACTATTTTACTAGATTTAAAAACCATCTGAAACCCATGATTGTTCAAAAGTGATCCAAACATAAGATTATTGTAAATTTGCATGTATAGAACATTATTTAGAGTTAGCTTTTTCTCCAAGGTCATCTCTAAAATTATCTTTCCTTGACCCTATGTATCAAACATTACTAAATTCCTTATATATAGCTTTTTCCCTTTTCTATTTAGTTCAAAAGAAATAAACTTTTTTATTTATTTATTGAGCATATGTATCAAGTGGTACCTATATCAGTCCATCATTCTCTTAGATTTAAGCTCATCAGATTCAGTTTATAAATCGTTGTAGAAAGATTAATGTCAGAAACATCTTAACTCTTGAGCGATGTTCTCTACCACATTAGCTTCTTGGTTTCATTTCTTCTTCAATAATTTGCATTCTAAAGCCTTGTGGTCCTTTTATCACAATTGAAGCATTTCCTTTGAAACTTGGTTTCTTTTTGGAGACACCTTTTAGACCAAGGTTATTCTTGTTGCTCTAACAATGTTGCATAATATTAGCCCTAGCCACAACAATGACATCTTTCTTATGATTATTTTTGTTGTCTTATTAAATTCAAAGTTTTAGAACCTAGGTGCTCAAGATTCATTTCCTTCTCTTGTGCTTAAGATAAATCTTGAAATCTTTCCATACAAGAGGAAACTTTTCAATGATAGCAAGCCACTTGAAGAATTTCTCAAATCCACGCTATCGGCATGAATTTCTAACAGAATTATGTGCAATTCTTGAATTTGACTCAAGACAATTATAGGTTCCACCATCATATAATTTAAAAAGTGGCCTATGACAAATTTCTTAGTGTCATTGTCCTTTGTTTTATATTTTTGGTCTAATTACTTCCATAGCTCCTTAGCCTTTTTCTTTTCAGTATATTTATTGTATAAAGAATCACTCAAGCCATTTAATGCATAATTCCTACAAAGGAAATCAGAATGATTCCAAGCATTGATTCCATTGATCACTTGAATATCAGTGTCTCCCTTTGTTAAGAATCTTGCAAGATTCAAAATGATCAAGTAAAAGAATTGTGAGGAAATAAGTTGCTGGTTCGTTGGGTTTAAATGCAAGACTTGAAGAAGTTCTGGGGCAGAGTGCAATTCGACTTCAGCTAGAGGGGTCTGATTGAAAATAAAAGCTGATGTGGCAGAATTTGTTAAAGGGTTCGTTGTAGCTTTTCTAGAAATACCAGAATAAAAAGCACATTTGTCAAGCCTCTGATATCAAATCAATATCTTCTTCATTTCTTGGTCATTTTGCTAGCTATTTGGTTCTTAGTGATCCTTGTAATTCCTTCTTGGTGATTAGCTTGTATTTCGATTATTGAGATCAATAAAAGAGCAGTTTTTTCCTTCATCAAGTTGTGTACTTGAAACTGTGTTCTGCTTAAGTTTTCTTATGCTTCTCTCTTGATTCATTTCTTTAATTGGTTCTTTCAAGTTCAATACGTTGATAGAATCAAAACAACTGGTATCAAAGCCTTTGGTGGTTCAAGAACATGTCTCTTCCAAAGCCCAATATTGAAAAGTTCACCATTGGTGGTGACTTTTCACTCTGGAAGATGAAAATGAGAGCTCTCCTTGTTCATCAGGGTCTCGAATCAGCCCTGGAAGAAGTGATCTTGGAGGTGTTTCAAGCTCAGTCTCTGATGAGAAGAAAAGACAGATACAGAGCAAGGCTCATAGTACCCTGATCTTGAGTCTCAGTGACTCAATTTTAAGGGAGATTTCTGAAGAGAAGACTGCCCTTGGTATTTGGAACAAGGTGGAGGCTTTGTGTACGAAAAAATCCTTGGCACATCGATTGTTCTTGAAGAAAAGATTATACACCTTTTCTATGAGAGAAGGGGTTTCGATTCAAGAGCACATTGACAATTTCAACAAGATCATTCTTGATCTTGAAGGAATTGAAAATGTAAAAATCACGGATGAGGATAAAGCTTTCTTTTTACTGAGTTCATTGCCTAAGATCTATGAAGGGTTTGTGGACACCATGTTGTATGGAAGAACCACTCTAACTCTAGAAGATGTGAAAGCCTCCTTGAGCTTTAAGGAAATTCAGAAGAATAATGGGCATGAAGATAGTATTAGTGAAGGTTTATTTGCCAGAACAGATAAGAAAAATCAAAAGAAGAAGAACAAGAGTCAAGCTAAAAAGGATGATGCATTTGCAAAAGAAAAAATGAAGAAAAGAAAGTGTTTCTACTATAAAAAACAAGGTCACTACATCAGAGATTGTACTGAGAAAAAAAAGGATGAAAAAGAAAGAACAGGGGATGCAGCAGTGGCCTCAGATGACTCCTCTGATGATGGATACCATAGTGCTGATTTGTTGGTGGCTTCAAACAGTAATATCAAAGGCCAGTGGGTTCTTGATTCAGGCTGTTCATTTCATTTGTGTCCTGATAAAAGCCTTTTCCATACATATGAATCTGTGGATGGTGGTAGAGTGTTGATGGATAACAACAATGTGTGTAAAATTATTGGTATAGGGTATGTCAAAATAGAGATGTTTGATGGGTCTGTTAAAACTCTATGTGATGTAAGGCATGCACCTAGGCTTAAGAGGAACCTGATCTCTTTAGGCATGCTGGATAATATGGGATATTGCTTTAAATCTGAAAATGATGGTTTAAAGATTATGAAGGGGACTGAGATGATAACGAAAGGAGTAAATAAAAATGGCTTGTATGTGTTAGAAGGGTCATCAGTACCTGTGTCAGCTGCAATGCCTGCTGTCTCTGATGTTGATAGAACCATGTTATGGCACCTCAAACTAGGCCATATGAGTATTAGAGGAATTCAAAAGCTGAGTAAGCAAATGTTGTTGTGTGGTGATAGAATAGATGAGTTAGATTTTTGTGAAAATTGCATCTTTGGCAAAGCACACAAGTCCAAATTCCCAAAGGGCATGCATATATCTAAGCAACCTTTAGACTATGTGCATGCTGATTTGTGGGGGCCCGCACAAGTGCCATCCTTGAGTGGGGGAAGATACTTTATGTTAGTCATAGATGACTATTCCAGGAAAGTATGGATATACATATTGAAGACCAAAGACCAAGCCTTGGAGAAGTTCAAGATTTAGAAGACTTTGGTGGAGACTCAATCTGATTTTAAGGTAAAATGCTTAAGAACAGATAATAGGCTTGAATTCTGTAATAAAGAGTTTGAGCAATACTGTCAGAAATGGGGAATTAGGAGGTACAAAATAGTGAGATTCACCCCTTAGCAAAATGGTTTAGCTGAGAGGATGAATAGAACACTTGTTGACAAGACAAGATGTTTGTTAATAAACTTTAAGCTTCCTAGGAGTTTTTGGGCAGAAGCCATTTCTACATCTAGTTACCTGGTGAACAAAAGTCCATCTGCTGCAATTGGTTTCAAAACCCCTGAAGAACTCTGGTCTGGAAACCCTGGAAGATATGAACACCTTAGGGTATTTGGATGCCCTGCTTATGTCCATGTCAGACAAGGGAAGCTTGATGCAAGAGCTATAAAAGGAGTATTTGTTGGTTATCCAAATGGGGTCAAAGGCTACAGGGTCTGGTGCAGAGAGGCAAACAAGTGTCTAATTAGTAGAGATGTCCAGTTAT
>NW_006261964.1:17194313-17195716 GCF_000493195.1 Citrus x clementina
ATGTATGGTAAATCCAAGCATGAGGTTTGTGAAGTCAGAGGGGTATGTTGACTCTGATTTTGCAGGTGACTTGAACATAAGAAAATCTATCTCAGGATATCTGTTTATGTTGGATAACTATCTCATAAGTTGGAAAGCTACTCTGCAGCACATAGTAGCTTTGTCATCTACTGAGGCAGAATTTGTTGCTGCAACAAAGACAGTGATAGAATCAATGTGGTTGAAAGGGTTGCTAAATGAACTCTGGTTGAAACAAAGAACAATGAAATTTTTTGTGACAATCAGAGTGCTATTCAGCTCATCAAAAACCAGGTTTATCATGAGAGAACAAAACACATTGATGTGAAGTTGCACTTTATCATAGATGAGGTTGCAAAAGGGTCAGTTGCAGTGATCAAGATACATAAAGATATCAACCCTGCTAATATGTTAACCAAAGTGCTGCCAACAGCCAAATTTAAGTTATGTGTAGACTTAATTGGTGTCGGCAGCAGCTCTAGTTCCTAAACTGTGTGTATTGAAGGTTTTTTTTATGTTTCTTAATTGAGATGATCAGCTAAATCGAGTGCAAAGTGGAGAATGTGAGGAAATAAGTTGCTGGTTCGTTGGGTTTAAATGCAAGACTTGAAGAAGTTCTGGGGCAGAGTACAGTTCGACTTCAGCTAAAGGGGTCTGGTTGAAAATAAAAGCTGACGTGGCAGAATTCGTTAAAGGGTTCGTTATAGCTTTTCCAGAAATACCAGAATAAAAAGCACATTTGTCAAGCCTCTGATATCAAATCGATATCTTCTTCCTTTCTTGGTCATTTTGCTAGCTATTTGATTCTTAGTGATCCTTGTAATTCCTTCTTGGTGATTAGCTTGTATTTCGATTATTGAGATCAATATAAGAGCAGTTTTTTCCTTCATCAAGTTGTGTACTTGAAACTGTGTTCTACTTAAGTTTTCTTATGCTTCTCTCTTGATTCGTTTCTTTAATTTGTTCTTTCAGGTTCAATACGTTGATAGAATCATAACAAGAACATTTTCTATTGCCACTCTTTAAATTTTGATTTTAAAATAACCTAGCCTAAAAATGCATGATCAGGCCAATCATAGTCCATTTGCTATCCCTACATATAAATAATGGTGATATTTGACTTCTTCAATTTATCTCATCATTTTTTTAATTAATACTATTTATTCCATTATTAACTTATTGAAAAATAAAAAAGAATTAAAAAAATAAATATTTTTTCTTCTCTCTCAAATTTTGAATAGATCAACTCTCAAATCTCTCTCTCTCTCTCTCTCTCTCTAATTTAATATTTGAACAAAATATTAACTCCTAATCAAATCTCAAATTAAAATTAAACAAAATCTTAGAAAATGTTCGGTATCATTTTACGCCAGTTGATTTTCTTT
>NW_006261964.1:17196258-17198089 GCF_000493195.1 Citrus x clementina
TGATCTCCCCCACCGATTTAAAACTCTTTAATTTAAATAAATGTATAAAAGCAAAGAATTCTAGGGTTTTCTTTCATGCCACGTTGAAAGAAATGTTGAGGTATTTACCCTTCTTTTAACACATGCCTCTATAATACGATCTTATGTGTTTGATAATGAATGCATGCATTGTTCTCTTTATCATGAATGCCTAGCAAGGCATTATGAGACATGAGCAGTGTGTTCTGATTATTGTTCTTTTCCTTTATTTTTTATTTGATTTCTGCACGAAACTTTCCATGAAATTAGGCATCCTAAGGTTTTCAATGATGGATTTGTTATGAATTTTTGAATTTGGAACAGTGGTGCTGGAAAATTCTGATTTTCAGTAGCATGTCTGACTTTGCTAATTTTTCTGACTATCCAAATGATCTCTGAAAATTATTTTGATTTTCTTCTCTAATACTCATTATGTTTAATTACTGCATGTTTAATTTCATAATTTTTGGTTGAGTATAGAAGTTAATAAAAATTGTTATGTTGGGCTGCTGCAATTCTAGAGACTGCTTTTTAAAATTGCGATGGCTAATGATAAAATTATTTTAGGTTGGTAAAAGGCTTTAGAATGACCTATAAAAATTATATTCCTATAATATTATGAGTTCTCTATCATTTAAAGTTTATTTGAGTAATTTTTATTGAGTTAATATTAAGTTGTGAATTTTTAAAATGCAAAACACAAACTTGAAAGTTTCTGGACAGGTTTGCTAGTCTCTTAATATAAATTCGTTAAAAATAGTTTTACATCTTCAAAAATTTTAGAAATTTGATATATTGTTTTCTGATGTTTCTATTATTCAAGTGGTGTAAATTTTTTGAGTTTTATTAAATATTTTACGAATTTTCTAATTCATCTATCTCTGTTTTTAACATTGCTAGACAGTGTGGATATTTGCATGTAAAATTCTTTTTGTAAGATATTTCTGACTTTTATTCATTTTTTGAATTTTCATATGAAATGCTACACATTTTTATGGTTTTATTTAATTTTTTTATAATTTTCTGACATATGATTAGCTTGGTAAAAATCAGCTTGTATAGGATGGTCAGGTTTAGACTAGCTTTGATGGTTTAGTGCTTATTACTAAGCTTGATTTTGTTGGATTTATATCAAGGTAAGAATCAGCAATAATATTGATAAGAATGTGCCTTGATGTTTTAGGACTAAAGTGAGCTCGTGGTTGAGGTTACCATTCTTTTTGTTGTTAAGGATCGAGGTAAGTAGATTTATGCATGGTACATGTATTTCACTATTAAATTACTTTTAATTTGAGGTATGTATTACGTTGAATGAAAAATATTTAAAATTGATTTGTTTAAGTCTATTTTAATATTTTGTTAAGTAAAATCATTCTTTAAAATTATTTATAATAAAATTTATTTATTAAATACTTGTGTTATAAATTGTCTTTAAAATGAAAACCTTTATTAAATTGTTTTAAGTCAAATACTTCGAAATAATTATCAATTATTTAAGTATAATTTACAGAAGCTTACAAATGATTAAAGGTTCAAGGATGGTTCCGTAGTGGTGTTATGTTATGTTATGTTATGTTATAGAAGGCTAGCCAGATTTTGTGCATATATGATGTTAATGTTAATGATTCCCGCAGGGTATAGTACCTTGAATGATGTTATATAGTCATGTCACCGGGTCTATAGATGATACTATGTGGCATGAGCTAATTATGTTATGTTTAAAAGATTTAAATGACTTTATGATGTTTTGATTTATTTTTGCTGAATGATGATTTGCAAAGATAAATTTCCCTTATTATTATGCATATCTAAA
>NW_006261964.1:17198777-17382836 GCF_000493195.1 Citrus x clementina
AATGTGGTGGAATGGGAATGGGGTTAGGAATGGGAATATGTTGGAATGAGAATGTGATTTTAATGTTTACTTAGCAAAATAAATGAGAATGAGAATATGCTAAAATGTCATTAATGTGTTTACTTAACAAAATAAATAAGAATGAGAATCAATTTACCACAATACCCATAGTATTAATAATTAATTTATCATTATTAACAATATTATCATTATTGTTTTTGTTGTTAATATTATTTTTATTAATATTATCATTATTAACATTTATTATTATTATTATTATTATTATTATTATTATTAAATTTTATTAACTTTATTATTTTAGTTATGATTAATTATTATTATTAAATTTTATTAACTTTATTATTTTAGTTATGATTAATTATTGTTATTATTATTTTATTAATATTATCATTATTAACATTTATTATTATTATATTTTATTAACTTTATTATTTTAGTTATTATTAATTATTGTTATTATTATTTTTATTAATGTTATCATTATTAACATTTATTATTATTATTATTATTATTATTATATTTTATTAACTTTATTATTTTAGTTATTATTAATTACTGTTAATATTATTTTTATTAATATTATCATTATTAACATTTATTATTCTTATTATTATTATTAACTTTATTATTTTAGTTACTATTAATTATTGTTAATATTATTTTTATTAATATTATCATTATTAACATTTATTATTATTATTATTAACTTTATTATTTTATTTATTATTAATTATTGTTATTACTATTTTTATTAATATTACCATTATTAACATTTATTATTATTATTATTAAAATTAAATTTTATTAACTTTATTATTTTAGTATTATTAATTATTGTTATTATTAATAATGATAATAAATATTAATAATGATAATATTAATAAAAATAATAATAACAATAATTAATAATAACTAAAATAGTAAAGTTAATAAAATTTAATAATAATAATAAAATTAAAAATAATAATAACAACAATAAGGATAATATTGTTAATAATGATAAATTAATTATTTTTATTAATTATTTTTATTTTTATTGTTAATAATGATAATATTAATGAAAATAATAATAATAATAACTAAAATAATAAAGTTAATAAAATGTAATAATAATAATAATAATATTATTATTATTATTAATGACATTTAAAATAATAAAATTATTTGTGATTTGAATAAGGGTAATTTAAAAAATATGGAAAAATTAGAAGGATAGAAAAGTAAATTTATGTTTCATTCTCATTTCCACATTTTCATTCCCAACCCCCCATGGGAATGAGATTCCCATTCCTTATTCCCAAATTATGTGGGACCCACACATTTTATTCTCATTCTCAAATTACATTTTGCCAAGTAAACATAGGTTTCATTACCATTCCTTTATTCTCATTCCCCAAACCCACAAGTAAACACACCATAAGTAATTAGTTATTTGAACAATTTCAAAAAAGACTCAATATAGACAAATATAAGTCCAAGTTTAATGGATTACGTTAACAAAAAAAAAAAAAAAATCGAGATTTTTATGGGTTAATAGCTCATATTGGGTTTGGTTAGGATTTTAGTGCAAATACGGTCACAACATCAAAAGTTGTTTGGACTGAATATATTTAGGTAAAATCTTCACTCAAGTATATTATATAGTTTCATGTGAAAATAAAATGTTTTTGTTGGATTTACATACTTCTTTTTTCCCCCCACAAAGAGTTCCTCTAGTGAAGCCATATTGTAAAAAATGGTTAGAGTACTATCAAATCGTAAGGGAGATATCCAACACCACCACAACTTTTGTTACATGTTGTCATACTAAACACGTGTTTTACATAATTTTATTCGTTAAGAAATTGTAAGTGATAGGATGCTTGATAAATTTGACATGCAAGATATGATTACTGATGAACAAGGAGATATTAGTAGATCATTTACTAATATTGATTTATCTTCAGCAAATGTTGCAGAATTTGAATGCTACAAGAGATAGAGTTACAATTTCTATGCGGCATTATTACACTCATAATTCATGATGTCTATTATGTAATTTAATAATTTTGATTAAATCATAAGTGCTATAATATTTTTGTTAATTATAGTGTAATAATAATTATAAACTTTTTCATACTAATGCTAGTACTAATTTATGGTATGTTTGTTTATCTATTTATATAATTTAATACCTAGTTTAATTTTTTTAATGAATTATTAGTCCATTCAAGGGAGATTAGATAATTAAAGTTTGTGGTATTTTTTTAAATATTACTTTTTAACTATAGGTATTGAAAGGAATTTAGATATATTAAAAATAGATGTAGGCAATTAAAACCCTCGAATTAACAACTTAATTAATTTTCAAAAATATTGTTTATTGTTATTGTTCATCCGCATAAAAAATTATTAATTTTCCAAAAAACACAATAAATTGCAAAAAATAAATGACACGGAGATTTTTACGTGGTTCAAATTAATCAATCCTACATCCACGAGGCTATGCCCAGATGAAAAGCAATTCACTAAGTTGAGATGTTACAATCTATGGATTTACTAAACTTAAGACCCTCACTTACAATTTATCACCATACAGTTTACTCAACCTTAGACTGAATCTGCTTCTCTTAAATAATCGCTACCCGATCATTAAGGGTTTCACAAAAATACCTCAATTGTGAAATATCTCTCTTTATATAAGCACTAGGGTTTCATAAAAATAGCAAGTCTTAAAATATTTGGATTCTTTTCAAATAAAATTTTCTTTTCTCTTATAATTCCTACGAATTTGAATAAGAATAAATCTAATCTTCTTACCTTACTTGTCTCTCAAGAAATATTTAGAGCATTTAATAAATTTCATGTCTAAACCAAGTTCTTGCTCTAAATAGATTTTATGCGTCAATTATAGAATCTCATTATTTATTGACTTGCTAAATTAGACATCTAATTAAATTAGGAAACAAATATTCCTAATAAATTAGAATCTCACTAAATTAGGGAATTAATAAATTAATCCCTATTACAAGATATGCAATAATTAAAATTCCAATTTAACTAGACTTGTCATAAGATGCCAACTCTATAAATAATTAACTTAATAGGTCTGACTTAAATGTTTAGTAAAAAATATTTTTGAAAATAGTACTATCGCATACAAACTTATTGTTTTATCATTTTCAATTATGTCTGTCAAACACATATTACAATTTTCATTTTATGATACAAGGTACATAAAATGATACTAGACATGCACCTAAAACCAAAATTCAGCAATTGCAAAGTAGCATTTTCATTCTTATTTTTAATTTAAGAAAACATGTTTCACAAACAAAATTGAACGCACCCTTAGATTCTCACACAAAATTAAAATCAATATCACTAATAACAATAAAACTCATCACTTGTTAATAAAACTTAACAAAATCCAATATTTAAACTTATCAGATGTTGGTAAAGGTGATAGACTGATGGTGAAGAAGATAGGCATTGATGTTGAGAAAAATCACAACAATACGAGGAAAATGTTCGAAATACAAATTGCAGATCAAGAAACTACAAATACACATGAGAACAATTAAGCGTATAGCTGATACAAAATATAAAATTATTACAAAATAATAATAAAATCAAGGAGAAAGGTAAGGAAAAGACTTGAGGCCTGTGTATACCACTGTCTCCTTAAGACAATTATGCCCCCTACCGTGGCTCTTTAGGATTTTTATGGGGTCTATCTACCAAGATACAACAGATCAAATAACTATGGCACACAACCATTCTATTTATGGTGAATTTCCATTGTGCTCAAACTCTATCAAAAGACAAATGTGACAATAGAGGAATTGAAGATTATCTACCCTTATTTTTGTATCTATATTCCCTTCTATTCTCATCATTTTCCTCACATCTATATTCTCTATAAGTGAAGAAGACAAGGTGCCAATTTATAGGATTTTATGAGGGGCATTTTTATCCTCAAATTTGACAAAAAAAATTCTTTAATTGCTGCATGTAATTTCTCATGGAGCACTTTTAGTATTTAACTGAAAGCATAACCACCGCTCATTAATTCTTTAAATTGATTTTTTTTAATTAAAATTCAAAAGTGTAATTGCATTCTCATTAATCATGTATTAAATTCCTATTTTAATTTCTTATTATAACCTAAATTTAATTGACAATTACAATCTTAAAATATATTTTGAATTTAATTATAAATTAAAAAAACTAAATCATGGAATTGATCAATTAATTAAATCTGAACTCAACAAACTGTTACATTGTAACTCCACTATTATTCAATGCAGTCAGTGGGTGTATTTTAATGACATGTTGATTAGCAGACACGAAAGAAAGTAAGATGAGAGAAAATGAGGAAAGGAAAAAGAAATAAGAGAATAATAAGTAATTCTATATCAAATCAAATAATGAAATCGATATTAACTATTTTTTTCTCTCATTTTGTCTCCATCTCTCTCCTTTCTATTCCTCTTCTCTTTTCCTATTTTTTTTCAACCAAACTTGCACTAAGAGTCAATTTCTCATTCAACTTAGTATCATTTGGGGTATAAAATACATCAATATACTTTTGAAAGAGTGTCTAAATCACTTAGACCATTTTCAAAAGGCTCTATTAATTTTATTCTTCAAATATTTATTTGTTGACTTATGTGGCAAATAAGAAAGTGAAAAAATATATTATTCTCTAAAAGGCTATTCAAATAGAAATAAGTTAATATTATTTTAATCAAATAAATATTTTTTAAAAGAAAAATAAATGGTAATTAAAACACTTCTCTCTCTCCAATAAAAAGTAATAAAATATAAATTGAAGAGGGAGAAAGTAACTCTACAAAACCGAAGAGAGAGAAAATTATTTCTTATTTGAAAAATCTTAATTAAAGTATCTTTTAAAGTTTTAAATGTTGATATAATTCTTCACATATGCAATAAAGTTTTATTTAAAGATTTTTTTTGAGATACTTTTATAATCTTTTACTTAAACAAAGTAGGTCCACTTAAAATTATATTTTAAAATAAGAATTCAATATGCTATTTTTTCAACAGGTGCTGCTAGTGGTGGTGTTGATGATGTGCTTCTTGTTGATGAAGGAGTGAGGTGATATTTATAAAGTTATGGTAGGGTGAAAGGGAGATAGAAAGATAATAAAATAAAATAATAATATTTTGTTTCAATACAGATAATTGTGGTAGGTAATAAAATAAATTAAAAAATAGATGATACCTTGAAGGCTCAAAATATCATTATTCGTGTATAATACCCATTGAAGCCCGAAGCCCAAAGCCCAGCACTTGATTTCCTTGTCCCAAGAACAAAACCCGAACAACAAATAAATCGCAGTTACGTTTGGTTCTGCAGCTACTGGCAGTAGCAGGCGCTTGCAGAAGAAAATGTTTGGTTTATCGTTTCTTGATTCTAAAGAGGATGAAACTCCTGTCCCTCCTCCTCCTCCTTCCCTTGAAGTGCTTCCTTCTGAGGTTTTAATTTCTATACTGCCACTCTTTCTCCGTTTTATTTATCTTGGCTAGCTATTTCATACTTCATTATTATTATCGTTATTATTGATTGGTTTTGATGCTAAGTAGGTTTCACCGTCTCTCAACTTCACTCTGGAGCCAGTCAATTTAGGTGAACTCACTTTGCTCAAGGTCTGTGTCACCCTTTTCAATAATTGTTGTACGCTACCCTTTTTAGAATTCATATGGGATTTTTCTTGTAATGCCTGATAAAATGTTAAGCTTACACAAGTGAAACTTCATCATGTTTTCTTGTAAGGAAAATGGCTAAGTTCTGTTTTACATTTTTCTTTTAGGGTCGGGTGAGTACTAAAGAAGTTTTAGGATTGCCTAACTCTGACTTAGTTCCTGGAGTATATGAAGGTGCACATACTACAGCCTTAATTGTTTTTGCACTTTCTTTTTTTATTTTTTTCTACTTTTGTTGTTTGCTTGATTGTGCACATTTGTGTATGTATGTGATTTTGGGGATAGGGGGACTGAAGTTGTGGGAAGGTTCGATCGATCTTGTTAAAGCTCTGCGCTTGGATGTTCAGAACGGTAATATATCATTTTCAGGAAAGCGTGTTTTAGAGGTGGGCTCATAGTTTCAGGTGATTTTGTACTGTTTACTTCATCGTTTTATTTTTTATGTTTGGGCATGTTGATCGTGACTGTTAGTTTACATATACTAGGACTTGAGACTCGTAGGCAAAACTGAAACTCTTTATGATAACAACATATTGAAGAATGGGCATATTAATTATTCTAATTTTACACATATTTATTGACTTGGATTTTATTATTTTAGTGACGGTTTCCAGCAAAAGTTAGAATACAATTCATTAGTTTTCTTCGAATAAGCACAAAAGTAGATTTTTTTTGAGAGGGGGGGGGGGGGTAAGCAATCATCTGTAATGGGTGATTCTGCAGTCTGTTTTGCCTACTAAATTCATAAAGATGTAAGGTCTTCTGTTTGAGGGTTTTGAGTTTTACACTTCATCATTTTATTGAACCCTCGTCCCCTCTTTCATCCCCCTCTCAATTTCCTGCATTTTTTGAACCCTTAAAGATAAAGAGAAAGAGAGAGAAAATGGTGGAGAAGACAAAGGGACGAAAGGAGGAGGTGGTGACCAGAGAGTTCACCATCAACCTTCACAAGCATCTACATGACTGTACATTCAAGAAGAAAGCTCCAAAGTCATTATGGGAAGCAGGAAATTTGCAGAGAAAGCTATGGGGATTAAGGATGCTAGGGTTGATGTGAAATTGAACAACCAACTCTGGAGCAGGGGGATCTGAAGTGTTCCAAGGAGGGTTAGGTTTCACATTGTTCGTTTCGCAGGAGGAACAATGATGAAGATGCTAAGGAAGAGCGTACTCCTTTGTAGCTGTTGCAGAAATCCCAGCGGAAGGACTGAGGTGGCTTGGCACCAAGGTCATTGAAGAGGAGGATTAAAATTTAACACTGTTCGAAGAAAATCCTTGGCTGGGCAGGATAGGTTTACATGATAGTTTTGGCATGCTATTAAGTGCTTTGAGGAAGACCAGTGTTTTTTTCCATCTTTTTAAATTTTCTGTGTTGTTTTGAATGGAGTTGCTTTTTAGAGTGTTATCGTGGCTTCAATAAATATTAGAATATAAGGTCATCTATTTCTGTCCATGGATTTATTACCTGGTTCAATTGGAATCTACGTATTAAAAATTGATTATAATTTGGTCATTAAATAGCCAGTAAAAGAGTTTAAGGTACCAATTTAAGGCTAATGTTATTGTTGACTTCAATTTGTGCCAGATTAATTTTATTGTTAACCTCAGTATGCATTGGGACAATTATGACTAATTTCTGAATTTCTCCTTGCTTAATGAATCCGACAATAAAATCTTTGTTTCTGTTAATTCCGTGCACAAGGCTTTCAATGTATACTGATACATATGTCTTTGATTTGATAATTTGTCTGGTTTTTATGTAATTGTTTCCAGTTGGGATGTGGTCATGGTCTTCCTGGGATCTTTGCTTGCCTTGAGGTTAGTTTGTATTGTATTGTTGACAACTAGATGCTTTAAAATCTTCCGGTTCATTAAGCTTGTTTTTCCCCCGCCTTGCATTAGGGTGCTGCCGTCATACATTTCCAGGATTTTAATGCTGAAGTCTTAAGATATCTGACAATCCCCAATGTAATTGCCAATGTGCCCAAAAAGCTTCAGCCTGCAGCAACAATTGAAACAAATTGTCAGTCTGGGGCAGAAGTGCGTTTTTTGGCTGGTGACTGGAGTCAGATCCATCAACTCCTTCCCTGTGTAAAGTATGATGAAAAGGATCTAAACTGTCACCCAGGGGACGGTCCAACTTCTGGCTATGATATCATTTTGATGGCGGAGACAATTTACTCAGTTTCTGCTCACCAAAGTCTTTATGGACTTATAAAGAAGGTATTTCATCATAAAATATCGGTTTCTTATTGTTTCCTCTCTCTGTTCTTTGCAAATATCAATTATTGACTTCTAAAAGTGATTAATTTGTAGAGCATCAGCCGTCCACATGGAGTTGTGTACTTGGCAGCAAAGAAGCATTATTTTGGTGTAGGTGGTGGAACAAGACGATTCCTGTCTATGGTGGAGAACGATAGTGAGATAATTCTTCTAATTTGTTATTTTAAATTCTAGAATGAACCACATTTTAATGATGATTGGTGTTTTATTTCCTCCCTTGGGTTGAAATGGCTTAGGACCGTAAAAGTTTACAGTAACAGCACATTCATGCATCTTCTAGAACTTTCTTTGCTCTTGAATCTGGTTAAATTTTTCATTTTCCTCCACGGACAAAGTGTGCATGCATGTCTGGACATACATAAGTGTAAATACCTGTTGAAATTCCTGGAAATATACAGAGTATTCTGCACTTTTTATCTGATCTGCATGGTCTCAAATGGCATAATTAGATCCAGCGATACACACAAGGGTTGTGAAATCTTGTTAATTGGCCTTCTTTTTCCTTCCTCTTGCAGGTAGTATGGATGCGTGCCTGGTTGCTGAAGTGGCGGATGGTTCTTCTAATGTCAGAGAGGTATGGAAGCTTTCAGTTAAGTAGAGCTGTAATTTTTAGGTTTTGGATTGTGACCTGGAATTGTGTTGAGTTGTAGCCACTTAGCCTCATGTTCAAGGGGTTAAATACTACAGATGTTACTCTATATGGAACAAACGAACAAGAAAATTCCATGTTTGATAAAAGCGTGCGTCTTCCTTTTTGTTTGTCACTATTTTTTTTTAAATTGTACTTGATGCTTAAACTAGCGATGATATTTTTTATATATTCCATTGTGAACTGCAGTTTTCATTTTTTTTTTTTATGATGGTGAACTGGACTTCAGCCTAATGCACAAGCATTATGGTTGTAAATATTGCACTTGCTTTAAACAATGGGGCCTACTATGATTTATTTTGCACTATATGATTTGGTAATTTGTATTTAACTTCTTTATGATATCTCACAATATCTGAAATTGCTGAATGTGTTTGCATCGACAAAATAGGTATATTTTCCATTGCATTGTTACTTATCTATTAGTATTTATGCCCAAGCTTTCTTGAGCATGAGTATTTATATTACTAGCTTTCACGTTGTTTCTCGTTGTCTCGGTACTTGTAGCTCTGATATAAATCTGTTTGTTACTCATAAACACTTGGAAAGAAGCAATACTGCATTTGGATTTTACGTTGTAAACCCCCTTGCTCATCATCCATGTTTTTGTCTGCAAGGATGTATAACAATGTTTATCATTCTTCATTCAATTTTATTTACATATTATTTCATCTAAAATTAATGTTGTAATAGCCACACTCTCTCGCTCTTTTGTTTGTTCTTTAAATTTTAAAAATTGAGGTCTATGATTTACAAGGGAACATGTTCTCCTTTATTTGTTGGCGTTGGGACTTTGGACTTCCCTCCTTGAAAGAGTAAGAAATCTCTAAGAACCAAGTGAGGGTCCTGATGGATCGATACACTGGTCAAATGTGTCATAAGAAGATTCACTTTTCTGCTTGAATCTTTGAAGGACCTCTGCTGCTAGATGGTTGTGTGCATGCACATTTGACATTTATGAAATATACACTATTTGGGTGGAGACAGTCTAAGGGTACGTTTGGGATTGAAGTGTTGTAGCTTAAAAGCTACAGCTGCTGTGAAAAAAAAAACTGTAATTATAAAATAAAAATTAATAATATATAGTAAATGTAAATTTTAAATAATAATTTTGATAAAATTATTAAAAATATATTAGATTTTATATTATACAAGTTAAAAATTATATTAACATTGCTTAAAAGCTACAACAGTTAGTGTTTACTAAACACTTCAGTGCTGTAGCTTTTAAACTACAGCTGCCCAACCTCAATCTTAAACGCATCATAAAGATTGTTAAAATTCTCAGAACGGAGCTATTTAAGTGTTGCTCTAAGGTATTTAGTGAGTGGTCTTGGATCAAGCGAAAAAGTAGAGTAATTTAAGTTTTCTCATTGTTTATATGAGAAAACTAGAATTTGTCTTTGAATAGAGCCCTGGAAGAAAGCCTCAACTCCGCATGGATATTTATTTTATTTTATTTCTTGAGCGAAAAATGATATGGCTGCAGAAGCTGGTTTGACTGAAAACATCCAGATGTGATGAGAGCAAAAACATTTGGATCATATCTTAAAAGTAGAAAGCTTCGATCTTTTTATCATATCTGATCAAAGATATATCATGTAATTGCGTCCTTTCACAGCCCAAAGATTAAAAGAAAAACATAGAACGAGCCAACGGCAATAGTTTTCAAGAGCCAGACCTACAACGATAATATGCAGGGCAGCCTCGGGTATCTCTGTTAGATCTTGGAGGAAGACAACCCCCACTTTTACTATAAGCATCACCTCTGCCGCCAACGCTGCAAACTGGTTGGTCCGGTTTTAGAGCCCCTGGTGTTATATATTTCTTCCTTTCTTCAAGAAACCTTCTGCTGATATCAGACTCCATAAACATCTCAATTTCCTCGCTGCACTCTGCTATTGAACCATTGCTTATCTTGCTGCTTCTTGCTGTTGCAGCCTTGTTGAAAAGCAGCAGGGCAAGGATCAGACACGAGCTGAAATGAAGAGAGATATTGGTAAGCTGTGATTCCATTAGTTTAGTAGCTTCCGTACTTGTAACTTGAATGTGCAAAACATTTAATTTATAGAGTATGTTGGGATGAACTACCTTTTTTTTTTTTTTTTTTTTAATAAAGTGATAGTGGAAGTCCCATTCTGAAAACATGGACCACACTTCACCACACTAATTTGTTTGGGTTTTAGGCTCTTATTTTTCCTACTCTATGAAGTAATTATTAAATGCATCTTAGCGCTAGGTTGGTTTCATAAGGTTAATTTTTAGATACCTCCCCTGAGGTTTGACATATTTGTAGATAGATAGTGAAAATGTGTTTATTAGTGAAAACCCCCATGCCGTCAGTTATTTTTTTGCTTGACTGTAAGTTCACATTTAAAATACAATATTGCCCTTGACAGCTTTTGGCATGCCTGACATGCCTCAAACCTTAATTAAAGCATCTGCTCCAAATCACTGCTACAAAATTTGACGAAACTACCTTCATGATGTATGTTATTTGCAATTGTATCAAACAAATAATACAATAATTTTCCCTTAATTTAACATTTAAAATTTACAAATAAAACCAAATAAAAAGAAAAAAATGAACGTTAAATTGTTGCCTTCCAAAGTCTTTCAATAGAATGCTAGAATGCTGGATGAATCAGACAAAAGCAAACTAATGAAAACTAACAGCAACCAATAGGTTCTAAACTGCAGTGGTGTGCACTTAACAGTAGCCACACTACAAACAAACAAATTAAGATTCAATGCCACCAAAGTAATCGACCGCTTAATTTAATCCACCACAGGTCTAGTGCCGTAACTACAGTACTAACAAACATAATATTCCACTCAAATATGAATTCAATTGAATTTAGCACAACTGAGAAGTGAAGCTTAAATTGAATATAAAACTAAATATTGCATTTCAGTATCAAATAATTTAAGCAGTATTAGTTATAGCCATAATTAACAACATTCACAAAGCAGGCAATATAGCTGCACACAATAGGCTCCTCGCAACTCATGTCCAATCTGCAGGAATAGCAAGCTTGTGATATTACTTGTCTTTGGCAACATGAATTTTTCATATACAAAAAAATCAAAATAAGAAAAACTCAAACCTATACATAGTCTGAGAAGAAGATGATATATCCGCCTTTCTATTTTTGCCTATCAAAATGTGTTATATCATCAAATCAATCCCTTCAAATATCAGTTGGTGGGATTAGATTATGCTTCAATGCTTTGGTTGTCAATGCAGCTTTAGTTGATCTGCTTCATTGCTGGATGCTATGGGTCAAGTGGTTTCATTCTTGAGTAAGCTATCTTGGTTTCTAGAAGCAAAAAAACAAACAATCAAAATGAAAAACGATATTAAACACATACCAATGGTTACTGACTACATTTAAAAAAAAAAACTAATGTGAATTGGAATTAAAATCTCAGCATTATCACAGGCGTTGGACTGGCACATGACAATCTTTGTAGCTATACCACTTTCAAGATGCTGGGAACTACAACTTACACATCCATGAACACTTGTGACACAATCCACAACATATATAAGCAATGTCTGTGCACAGAATCTTTATCAAATACAGGCAAAAATAAATAAATAGAAAACTCCACAAAAATTTCAAGATCAAGCAAATTAAAAGAAAATCAAATAGAAAACTCCACATCATGGTGTCTCAGGTGAAAGGCAGCTTAAAATTGTTTGCATGCATCATCATCAACTAACATTAAACCCACTTTAACTCAGCAAAGTTCGGCATCAATTAGTCTACTTGTGTAACAATTTTGAAGGTAGTGCTCTTCAAATACATCAGAAGCATCACTAGACATAAAAATAAAACTAAGAATAAAAAATTCAATTTTTTAACCCATCTAAGTTGAAATCAAGCTCTGATTTAGCACCAACATCAAACCCATTTAATCCATCGTCATTTAAGTTTCAGGAAAATCACAGCTTAATAAACTTACCAACTTCTTTTTCTTTCCCCTCCCCCCTCCCAAAAAAAAAAAATTAGGCTTCTTCACTGTAAATAAACCCACAACAAATACTCGGGCACGACCAATTATCAAAAAATGCATTCTACATTTTTTAGTGAATGCATTTTTTAGTAAAGGCAGCATAAATGCACTCCAAATGAACCCAAACAAGACTTGAATTCGACACTGACCTGTTATAATTGGCTTCCCCAAAACAATCCGAAGGTATAAGACGCTGACAAAACTCAGATCAAAACACAAGGTGCGGTGGCTATTGTTCCTTTACTTCACATAAAGATTGGGCACTGGACTGGTTTGCATATGACAAAGGTTTCGATTTGATTCTAACACAGAGCTGTACACGGAACTTGAAGAAAGAGAAATAGGAAGCTTGAAAGAAAGAAAAAAATATATATTGAAAATCTAACCACGGGCATTTTTGTCTTTCTAATGTCAACTAACAGTCAAGCGCGAAATTAACTGACGGCAGGGAGTTTTTCACTAATAAACGAATCTTCACCATGTAAGTGCAACAAGTCAAAAACTGAGGGGAGGAAACTAAAAATTACCCGGTTTCATAATTCCAATGTGGAAGCTAATAGTTATGTTAATATGATTGATGATTGCATTATCAACTTTTGCTACATGAGTAGCAGCAGCAAGACAGTAGCCTTTTAATATTGTACCATTTGGAGGGGATTGGAATTGGACAGAATTTGAGGACACAGAGATAAGAGTGTTGATCAGGTAAACGATTGAGCACGGGTCAAATTTTAATGGGGAATTGTGGGCCTCATAGCACAGTTCTCCTAATGGGAGCTTGTCACGAGTGTTGCGCGCACTTGAAAATAATCATGCAGCGACTCATGTTTCTCAGTGGAGTGGTAGGTCATAGGCGACAAGTGATAGAAAATTGATCGAACAAATATTTAATTATCACGTTTAAGTGTTTGATTTGACAAAACATTTTAGCTTTTTCATAACTTTTTAAATGAGATTTCTTTAATTTGTATAACATGACAAAACTTTTTAACATCTACTAAACTTTTAAAACGAATTTTCTTTAATTTGTATAGCATACATAATTATTATGAAGACATTTGCAGACGTTCTAATTAGGTGAATTAAACTTCCCCACCCATATTCAGGCAGAATGGGGAGACCACCCAAAATTTGAAATCACATCTTAGTATGCTTGAACAATTTTGATTAGTCTCCTAATTCAATTCTTAGCACTAATTAAACGACGTATAGTGAAGTGATTGCAACTGGCTTCGACCTTCCTTTTTTAATCTTTTAATTTACCTTTATTGCCACTTTGCTAAATTAACATCAAGAAATGAAGGATTTGATTTACAGAAGTGCATGAGAAATTTCTTTGATATTTCTCACTCTCTAAAATTGTTAGAACGGAAAGGATCGAGAGAAAAAGGAAAAAAGAATTGAAATGACTACTCCCATTCTTTAACCTCAATCTCTTCAATTCATACACACCAAATCCATTTGAAAGTATATTTTTAAAGGCTTTTGTTATTAAAAAGTTCATATATTACATGTCCTAAAAAATTCAACAAATCATGGAATATCATGTTCTCAATGTCATGGCCAGACAAGTAAGTTTCAATAAATTGCGGTTTTAAAATCATAGCTTTATGTAATTTCCAAAAAAAAAAAAATCATAATTTGTTTTTTTTTTCCTTAATCACGAGTTATCCTGAGAAAAATAATAATTTTATGGTAGAACAAGTGGATACCAAACATCACAAATAAACATCTACGCATGGACTTTGAGCAATTTTATTTTCATTATAGCAAATATTTATTACTAACCAAAGAAGAATAACAAAAAAGAAACCCATAAAACAGCTGCTCACATTCTGCACATTTTGTACGCGGCGCAACCTCTTTGATAACGATTTGATTGGGGAGGCAGGCAACTTTTACTGTACGGATCTCCCCTTGCTCCTCCATTACATACCGGCGCATCCCGCCGCAGGGCCCCGGGAGAAATGAACTTGTGTGCTGCTGCAAGAACTCTTTTACTTGTTTCTGACTCCATTGAGAATTCTTCAGCTGCTAATTCACCACATTCTGCAATTGAACCATCACATTCTCCATTTTTATAACTTTCCTTTGCAGCAGCTGTAACACTGGATACTGCTAAAAGCAGAAGACACAGAGAACAAAATTTCTTCATGTCGATTTCCATTTCAGCAGAATAAGTTCCTTTTTTTCTTTTTTCCGCTGGCTGTGGCTCTCACGTTCTGTGCACAACTTGCTCTTTGTCCTGTCACTTCAGTGATACTTGTGGCCATTCATTCAGCTCCCCTGGCATGCTATCTCTTTTGTTCCTTTGTTAACTTATTTTTATTCTTTGTATCACTTTCACTGTTTTTGACGATGACAAAATGGCACTGCAGATTTCCATGCCTTCCAGGCCAGGCTGTGGGGTCAAATTTGGGAGCCCCTATGTTACAATTAATGTAACATACACACTCAATAATAACCACACAAATAATGAGCCCACACAATTTGTGTAGTTGTTGTTAAGTGTGTATGTTACATTAATTGTAACATAGCATTTGCCGTCAAATTTTGGTGCCAACCACGTAATGTTTACAACATTTCCGAATTTTCTTCTGTTTCATAGTCGATTCCTGTGTAAAAATTAATCATTCATTTTTGCGTGAAAGTCCTGGCCCAAAGCCCAACAGGAAGTTTGGGCTATTGCCACCCCTTCATAATCCTCGTCAAATAGCTATTTAAATATTTACAATTTTAATTTTTATTGAAAGAGTGGGACAGGCACCCATTTATAACTCGTATCAAACCCCTTCTTTATCACAATTATATTAAATAATAAAATAAATTATTTTTCTGCTTCTATAAGCTTCTCTCTCTAATTCTGTGCACCCATATGATCACATGAACAACAGTTTTCGCTTTTTTTTTTTTTTGTTCCCTAACAAATACTTTGCATTCTAATCAATGTGATTTTAATAATATATTCATACTCTCGCCAAACTCCTCATCCATTATCGATTTCTTGAATAAACTCAAAAGAATAATTTTTTTCCCATTTTCTTGCATATCCTTTAAAAGAAAAAAAGTTACAGATTAGCTATTTTGAGTTCACTTTTAACTCTAATTAATTCAAATATATATTTTAAATTAAATGCATATGATATAATCATCCAAAATTTTGTACATAGAAATCATATTTTCAGATTTGGAGGTGTGTAGAAGAGGTTAAAAAATTAAGAAAGGATATTTTTAGAACTAAAGTAGCTCACAATAGAAAAGGCATTGTAAATAAAAATTATAAGGATGCTAATAATCTCACTCTCATTGAAATTATATTCAAGGACATCATGCCCATGCTGTCATTGCCACAGGCCCTATTTAACTCTCTCCCACTCATACTTGATCGATTTTTTGTCAAATAATTGAAAATATAAAATTTCAATTCTCTGATCTATTTGGAATCATTATGGTATAAATGGTCTTCGTTGGTGGTGCCATTGGCATCTCTGTTGTCGTCACTTAGTGCAGGGCTTTTTTTCTTTTTTTAATAAGAGATCTTGGGGTTGGTTGGCTGTTAGTTGTAAAGGGGGATAAAATTAGACTTTTACTAAAATTTTTATTATTTTGTATGTTTTAATGAAAATATATAAAGAAAATAAAGATAAAAGCGCAGCATGTACTGTTGTTTCTGTCTTTCCCTTTTTCTTTTGGCTGTTTAGCATTTTTTTTAAGAAAAAAAAAATCCTATCTTTACTCATATTTAAATTTTAAATAATTTTTTTTTTATAAATATCATGCATAATTACTTGATGGATTTCTCTATGATGCCGTATGAATTTTTATAGCATTGATAGTGGGATTAATATGGACCCTTAGATGTAAGAGTTTTAATCTGAATCATTCATTTAATATAATAAATAATTAGATAATTAATTAAAATGTAACAGGTAACTTACAGGTTGCGGGTAAACATTAATTTGTTAATTTTAAATTAATATTAATTTAGGAAAAAGTCACTCGCACCCCTAAGGTTTGCTTAAATAATCATACAGATCCCTTTAGTTTCACAAATGATCACACATATTTTCTTAGTTTCATAAATGACTATTATACCTTTTGATTAAAATAATTTTTTTAATGATTGATTAAAATAATTTTTTTAATGATTGATTAAAATAATCTAAATAAATATAAATATAGTAATAAGATAAAAATAATAAATAAATATCATATGGTACAAATAAAATGTTATAATAAGTATAGTTGATAAAATAACGTGTACAATGAAAATTTTGCAAATATTAAGTTATTATTAGTCTATCTTGACGGATTAACTAAAATCTATTAATTAAAAAATTGGTTTTAAGATTGATATTAATGTAGACATAATTAAATAAGATTTTGTAAAAACATAATTTAAAATTTATAAATCATTGTGAAATTATTGTGAATGTTAGGTATAATTATTTAATTTTAGTAGTATGTCAAATATATTTTAATATTAGTAAAATGAATATGACAAACTAATAATAAAAGAATATGGAAAATAAATAATGTTAAAATAATTTTTTTAGTATTGAAAATATTTTATACTTATTTAATATATTATATTTTTTTAATTTAAGGAGTTATATATGACAATTTAAGTAAAATTTAGAGGTGTGGGTGGTCTTTTCCCTATTAATTTTGTAGCCTATTTAAAATACTATATCATTCTATATCATACATCTCCCTTAAGATGTTGATTTTATTGAAGTGTTATGTTATTAAAAATTAAACTTTGCATTTATAATGTTCTACAACTTTAATGTAAAATGTAATAAAAAAATATAAAGACATTTTTGAGTAGTCAATTTTAGCTTTCTTTTACAAAATATTATTATAAAAGACAATTGGTAAAATGTAATAAAAATGGTATGAGAAAAGGTTAGTAGAGGTGATTTTCCTTGTAATTATTAAAACATATGAAGTAATAGATACACACATATTCAGTATTTCTATTTACCCCTATTTATTAATAGGTGGGAAATAGTCGTAATTACTATAATGTATTATGAATTGATATGTGTAATATAAATATTAATAAAAGCTAATTTGTAGACTAATAAAGTAAACCATATTTTATGGGCACTTGATATATTGATCTAAGGCCAAATGTGATATATCACATGATATTTCAAACTTTAGTACCAATTTTCAACATTTCCATATAGTTTTATAAGCTAGTAAACCAATAAAATATACTATGAGAAATCAAAGCCTATTGTATATATCGCACCACTGGATATATATATATATATATATATATATATATATATATATATATATATATATATATATATATATATATATATATATACAGAATTTAAAATTTAAACTTTAATATTGCAATAAATAACCAATTTTTAATAGGTACATGGCATTGTGACCAGATCGATGCAGAACTTAATCTACCTTTGAGACCAGATCTGACTTAGAACAGATCACTATCTCGCACGTTCTATTTTCCAGTCGATATACCCTTTTTAAATATTTTTACAATCTTTAAGTAAAAAATGTTTTCTTTAGCAAGCCTAGCAACAGATCTAAAGGCTCAAAGATAGTATTAGATCTGGATCTTAGAAATAATACTCTGAATGGTTGGAGGGAGAAGAGAAGATACAACAGAAGACAGAGATCCGGTCTCTTTGCTTCTGAGGAACGTAACAATTTATACGGCAGATCTGATACAAATCAGTCTACAAAGCATGCATAAAAATTTAAATTACTGAAATTTAAATGCTTTAAAATAAATTGCGGAAATTAAATTGCAGAAATTTAAACATACAGAACTTTAAATTTATTACAAACTTTAAAAGAAATTACAAATCTTACATTTGATTTTCCCTACTTTGTTTTTCTTTAAAGGAAAGTATTATAGAAGAAATGGGAAATTAATCTGAAGACAGGAGAATTCCTTGTCGTCTTCCGATCCCTGATTCCCAGAGAGAAATAGAGAGAGAGAGAGAGAGAGAGAAGGAGAAGAAGGAAGAAAAAATAGAATTCAAAAAATCTGAGGAGTCTAAGTCTTCCTCCCGATTTAAATACAAAGACTGGATCTTTAACTGTAGCGAGTCTGTAGCTTCACAACTGTAGCGAAACTGTAGCTTCATCACTGTAGCGAAACTGTAGCTTCGTCACTGTAGTGAAACTATAGCTTTAAAATTATCCGGGTGAAGAGACATGTGCGCTCTCACTTGTGTCCAGAGGACCACCCGGCAAAATAATTACAAACAATTTTACTCTTTTTCTTCTTTTTTTTAATTTTTTTTAATTTTTTAATTTTTATTTTTTTTACAGTAACGAGAAAGAAATAGTACAAATAATTACAAATAATATTTTAGTGCTTTATCGGAGGGAAGATCCCGAAGCAGTCGTCTTCATTGTCGTCACCGAGGGATATAAAGGGCTTTGCACTTTCGTTGTCGGATGAGCTGGCAACAGATGGCTCAGATCTAGATGCAAGCAGCTGTTCCATGCCTTTAAAATATTCTTCTTCTGTTTTGGCACTTGCCAATAGAGATTGGGCTTTGGATTTTTAGGTAAGGAAGGTTCCTTGGGCTTTAATATCTTTGATGGTTGGGTGTAGAAGGTTTTTAGAGGAGAGCTAATTTTCGATCATATTAACAGTCAATTTGGACTGTTCATCAAATTTTGACCACCATTTGACTTTAAAGGTTTTTTGTAAAATTAGTTGGGCATCTTGTGGATGGTATCAGAAGTTCCACATCCATACCCAGGGAAGAAAGAAATTTGTACAGAAGCAGAGAAAAGGAGGAAATCGTTTCTCAGACTCTGTAGGTATATAATGGGTTTGAAAAAGATTTAGGCACTGGATGGCATTTTGAGTGAGGATTTAAGGGCATGGGCCAAAATAATTCCACCATTACTGGAACCAGTTTGGAAGGCTTTGGACGGTTATTTTTTAGTTGAAGAAAAATAACCAAGAATGGGTTTTCTTTGGGTTTTGGATAAAAAAATGTGTTAAACCTGGCCTATTGATAGTCCCAGTAAGAATAGGACAGACAGTGTGGCAAACACATTTGAAAATTGGCGGGGAAGAGTTTTAGTTTATGGAGTTGGTCTCCCCATTGTTTTGGGCTCAAAACCTTTAGGATAGTGGCAGTCGAGTAGGCTAGTTCTGTATGGGCTTCGCTAAGGAAGAAATGTTTAAATTTTACAGACTCAGTAGACTCCAAAATGCTTTGATAATAACACTGGGGCTTTGTTAAGTCCCAAGGTTTGAAAAACCATCCCTTAGGGAAAATATTTAAAATTGCTTGAAAAGGATCAGTGTGGTAAAAACCATCTTCCATGGATAAAACATTTTGAAAATGAGCTTTATCATATCAATCCGAAGTTTTCTTTGAAAGCTTTGTTTGGAAAAGAACAATCTAGGATGATGAACTTTCTCCAGAAAGAACTACATTTTGTGAAGAGGCTTTAGAAATTTCTTTAGAAATGGATTTTTCTTCTTTAGAGGAAATCCGACTTTGAGAAAAGCTTTGTAATACAAGCATAAGTTCAGGGGATTTAGAAATGAATTTCATCCATTCATTTACCTGATCTTGAGAGGCGATGGCTTTAGATTTGGCTTCTTCGTCTTCAATCATATCGATCCATGATTTGATTGGCATGGCTGAAGAAAGTAATTTTTCTTTAGGAGGGGAAGATTGGGAGGCTTTAGAAGGTGTCTGGGACACATGGTCTTTGAGGATCCCTTTCCCTTTGTTGTTCCTTTTGGGCGATATTTATCTGTTTTGAAGGAATTCCCTGGTTAGAAAATCAGGGAGAGAATTTATATCTCCTTTAATAAACTCAATATCAAAATAAAAAACACTCAAAATGGCTTGCCATCGTGCAAAAATCTGTTTCGATGCAATGTTTTGAACATCTTTTTCTAAAACATGTTTTGCAACTTTGCAATCAATTCTAAGCAAAAATTTTTTATTTAACAGATCGCTTTGAAATTTCGAAATGCACAGAACAATAGAAAGAATTTCTTTTTTTATAGCAGAATAGTTTTTCTGACAATCGTTCCAGTGAGCTGAAACATATTGTAATATTTGTTTTTTATTATCTTCCTTTTGTTTTAATATGCCTCCATAACCTAAATCTGATGCATATGTTTCAACAATTTTAGGTAATGCAGGATTTGCAAGAAATAAACATGGAATGTCTTTAACAGAATTTTTTATTAGTCTAACAACTTTAGTATGTTCATCTGTCCAAGCAACGAGATTCTTTTTTAACCTATCATGTAGTGGTTTAGACATCCTATTGATGTTAGGACAGAAATCAAGAACATAATTTAAACTACCTAAAAACCTTTGTAATTGTGTTTTATCAAGAATTTTATCAAGAAATTTATCAGCAAATAAAAGTGATCGCTCAATAGGCGTAATAGTTCCTTTGGAAATATAGTGACCAAGGAATCTGACTTTAGTTTGAAACAATGAGACTTTAGAACTAGAAATGGCTAGGCCAGCCTTTCTAGTGGCAAGGTAAAAGGTTTTTAAATGTTTGAAATGCTGATCAATGGTTTGAGAAAAAATCAACACATCGTCTATATAAACAATGCAAAACTCAGAAAAATGATTATAAATATCATTCATGATTCTTTGAAATTCTGAAGGTGCATTCTTTAGTCCAAATGACATTACAGTCCATTCATACTGTCCGAAAGGAACAGTAAAGGCAGTTTTATAACGGTCTTTAGGGTGAATTTGAATTTGCCAAAAACCAGATTTCATGTCAAATTTTGAAAAAATAAAAGCAGAACACAATTTCTGGAGCAAATCTTTTTTATTAGGTATGAGATACCTAATCCATTTTAATGCTTTATTCAAGGGTTTGTAATTTATTATAAGTCTTAGTGTTCCTCTTTCTATTTCGGAATTTTTACTTACATAAAAAGCGGCACAAGACCACGGGGATCTAGATTTTATAATGAGTCCTTTAGTTTCTAAATCTTTTATCTTATTTTTACAGTGTTGTTTCAATTCCATGTTCATTTGGATTGGACGAGCTTTAGTGGGTATTTGTTTTTCATCAAAAGAATTTTCATAGGGCAAATCTACCAAATGTTGTTTTCTGTTCCAAAAAGCAGATGGTAAATCAGCGCATATTTCTTTTTCAATGAGATCTTTAAAATCAGAAAATTTTCTTTGTATTAAGTCCTTTTGTAATTGGCTTTCAATTCTTTGTAAACTTAAATCCTTTTTTAAACAAAGCAAGTTATTTTGTTTAGATTTAAGTATGACATTGATTTGGTTATGGTAAACAGAACAAGCTTTAACAATATTTAAGTTTCTTGTTTTTGGTTTCTCAATAAAAGGGAAAACAAGTTTTTGATTTTTTGCTTTAAAAGATATACTATCATAATTGACAGTATATAGGGTGATAAGATTTATAAACGGAGTTCCTAAAATGACAGTATGGTGTATGTTATTTGTAAGAAGAAATGAAGTTCTGAATTCAAAACCATTGTTATGTACTGAGGCATCAACTTTTGATTTAATTTTTAGTTTTGAATTATTGGCGGCTAACAGTCTTTCCTTTGTCTTTTCATGAAATTTTTTAGGGACGATATTTTCTTTGATGCAATTTAAGTCGGCACCAGTGTCAAAAAGGGCAATGGTGTCAATTTTAAAATCTTCAGAAAAAATTAAAGTGATTTTAATCAAGTATTTTCTGGTGGTGATTTGTTTTAAAACAAACAGAAAATCATTGGATACAAATTCAATGTTTTCAAGATTTTGTTCATTATCACCATCGGATTCAACTTCTTTATCAGAATTATCTTGTAATTGTTTTTGTAAGAGAAATTGAATGATTTCAGAATCATTCTTTTGTTTTTCTTTTAATTCTTTAATCTCAAGTTTGATTTCTTTAATCTCTTTTTGAAGATCCTGTATATTAGGAGTTGCTTTCTTTGTTTTCTTTTTGTCAAGGATTTCAGTGAGGTCGTAGGAATTCTTTTTAACAATTGGGACTATAGAAGTTTCTACTTTATTAGAATCCAAGGTTTTTAAAAGTTTATCTAGGTATTCTTTTTGAAGATTCGGATCAGAAATATGTTTAATAAGCTCAAGAAAGGTTTCTTGGTCTTTGATTAAAACATTGATTTTCTTTAAATAAGAATCTGAATTACTGGTGTCGGAATCACTAGAAGAAACAGATTCAGAGTCATTTAACTCATCAACCTGTAGAGGTTCACTATCTCCCGTCATAGAAGACTCAGAGTCAAAGGACTCTATTAGTAAAGGGGCAACTTTAGAAAATATCTCTTCTTCTAGGCCAAGCTCATGGAGCTTTCTGCTCATACGACAGAATTTTACAGTATGGCCTTTTTTTCCACATTTGTAACATGTGGCTTCTTTGTAGTTAAAAGGGGTTTTTGTTTTGGCTATAAACTCTTTCTTTTTAGAGAAGTTGAGCTTCTTATAAGGCCTCGAGGGTTTCTTATAAAAAGGTTCTCTAAAATCTTGAAAGGGTTTCCTATGGCTTTTTGATTTGTAATGTTTTTTGTAAGGTTTCGAAGAACACTTACCATTACAATCCTTAGAAGTAGAAGTTTTAAAGGGGTCATAATTGAATTGTTTACAGAAACTACCTAATTCTTGCTTAGATTTCCTAAGCTCCCATTTTAGTCGTTTCTGTAACTTCAAATCTTGACAAATCTTTAAACCTTCCTTGTTGACAAAACCGACAAGTTCACCGTAGGTAAGCTCGTCATAAGGAATACGGTTGTCATACAGGGCTTTAATGGAATTCCTAATCTTTTCTCCTAGTAGGGTCGGTAAACCTGCAAGGAACTTCTCCTTCCAAGTTATATGATTTGCATTATCCCTAAGGAAAAGTCTGGTAAAGAATGTGGTTTTATAGCTTTGGAATTCACTAAGTTTCCTACACCTCAGATTGTGTAGTAACTTAGCGTTCTTATCCCTAAGGTGCGAAGGGTCACCTATAAAATGAAGGGATATAGTCAAAATCAGGGTAGCAACAGCATCCTGAATTGGACTATTGAATTCATCAAGAATGGGGGTTCCATTCTCATCAACTTGAATGGAATTTAGGATATCTAATTGTTGTTGTCGAGTGAGAAGATGATCCCACCAACCTTTAAGTTGACCAGTAAAACCAGCAACGAGAATTTCTGCTATGGCTCTATCAAAAGTTCCCGCTTGTGTTTTATAGGCATTAGCTGCCATGGTCATCTGTTGCAACAATCCTAAGATGTTGTACTCAGACATACCATCAATATTCCACTCATAGACAGAAGATGCATTAAATCGCTATTGATTTAAAGCACTCAGTCTATTATTTATAACTAGATCTGGTGGAGTCTTGACAGTAGATAAGGCTAATTCCCAATGAATTTTATTGGCTTTAGGAGCAGATGGTTCATCTTTAAATGCTTCTATATCTGGAGAGGCTATAGAAACATTGTCATGTTCTAGTACACTAATCTTGCTAGATTGGGCACTATCTGGGGCTATCTGGACCTTAGAAGAAAAAGAAGAAGCTTCTATTCTATCTAATTGGTCTCTAATGGCTTTAGCAAAATCCGATTTTGACTCTTGAACAAGCTTTTGGCTAGTTTTTGAAACCTGAAAAGGTTTGAAAATAGGTTCCTTAAGCTTTTTGTCAGAATCTGATTTTGTGCTAATAGGAGAAACGACTATGGTTGACCTTTGGAATTGGCTTTCTATCCTAGTCAACTGTTTTCCTATTGTATTTAAGTTAGTATTACATAAATTATTCTGTTGAATAATACTACTTAAATTCGCATCAGAATCATTTGGTTTAGGGATTTTATAAGGTGAGGCTCTAATCTCAACAGAAGGTTCACCGTAGTTTATAGCTAAACTCCTAAGAGGTGGATGCTCAGATTCTATGACTCTATTGCTATCAGAAAGATTCCACTCATGGATTTTCTTCCTAACAGTAATAGGGTTTGATTCTTTAAAAGGATAAGAAATGTTGTTATTCGAAGAATATATCTCAAACCAATCAAAAAACAATATATGAATTTTATGTGAATTTACAAATTCATAATATGTCTCTTGAATTTCTTTTCTTTGATTTAAAAAATGTTTAAAAAACCAAAGTCTTTTTTCTTTATTATTATCTGAATAAAAATCATTATGGAGGAGAGTTTTATCCAGTTCAAAATCTTTTTCAATAACATTTATCACATTTTCTGTGACAGTAGAAAATGTGGGAGAAGTTGGAGGAGAAGGTTCCTTCTCTTCTTGTCTTTGTTCATGTTGACTGTTAGTGTAGATTGGGTGCGGAACACTAGTGGTATAGTCAACGGAGTGAATAGAGGAACTAGATATATCTGAAGTGGAAAACCTAGGTTGACTCTTTACAGGTTGGAAAGGGAGATTTATAATAGAAGGTATTTTTGAAAATTTTCTTTCCAATGAAGGAATGCTTGAGCATGAATCTTTATTAGAGAATCTGGATGATGTAGTTTTCCAAAAGGATAATTTGACTTTACCATCTGAATACTGAGTCACATTTTGCAACTCTGTATTTGGCTCAAGTTGTTTTGGAATTACTGGAGCAGTGGCTCCTTCAAGAATCCATTCGTCTGGAAGATTGACATCTTTCCATTGGATTGGTTTTGGAATAACAGTGTTGGCTTTAGATAGGTCAGTCTGTAAGAGAAGAGTCTCATCTCTTTTTAACTGGAATTTATGTTGCGTGCTAAACGCAGAAATCATGGCTTTGTAAGAAATTTTATAAATCAAGGCTACTGGAATAGATCCCTCAATCATATCATAATTGTGGGTTTTGATTTGTAAAATCATGCTTTTTAAAATGTTCTTATCTTCTAAGGAAATCGTTATGTTTGGATAACAATTAAATGAAATGGGTCCTTTACAAAGACTTGATTCTATACTACTTAGTAAAGAATCATCAAAAGAGATGAATCGCCTATCTCTTAAGACAGCAAGTATGGAAGTATTAAGTCCTTCTTTAGTAAGGGGTTTTATGTCGACTTGTATTAAGCCGATGTGAATATAATTAAAATTTTTATCTCTTAATTTCTTTAAAGATTGTTTTGAAAACAAGTGAATTGTTTCAAAAGGCTTTGAAATGGTTATGTCACGTTCTTCAGTCTTTATAACATAATCATTCTTTAAAAAATCAAGCTTTTTTGTTTTATAAATCATTTCTTTGTTAACCTTTGGTAATTCCCAAATTATCAATTGCTTTATTAAAGTGCGAGATATAAAGATTGTAAAAATATTATTCTTTTGTCTACGATAATATTCTTTATGATAATATTCTTTTATCTCTATGATAATATTCTTTTGTCATTTTGAAAGCAAATTCCACTTGACCACTTCTCAAAAGGGATGTGTGTGGTTTAATTAAGTGGTCCCTTAAAATGCATCCCTTAAAGTGCATCTGAAATCTAACCACCATTTTTATTCTATTGGTTTCTTCACTAACAAAACAAGCCAATTTTTGGATCTTGTGCTATCCAAAGCTCTAGATTACTCGCATTCAAGAACTGACAAGATTGAACCAAATCAATCCCCAACCACAGTCAAAATGGACCATTCAAGATTGCTTGCAAAGTTCCATTCATTGTGTGCTCCTTCGCCAATTGACACAGAAAGCCGATCTGTTGAATTATCCTTCAAGACTCATTTTAAGAAGAAAATTTGATAATTTTTTCCCACAAAATTTTCATAAAAGATATTGGAATGGATATTTGACATTTCAGATTTTTAGTTAATGCCAATAGCCAAATTCACTTGTAGGCTGAACTTAAAATACACAAAAAAAAAAAGCAGACTATTATTTTTTGAAAGTTTTTAATTGGAAGAGACCATAAACTTAAAAGCTAACAAAACTTAATGAGTAATCCAAATAAAAACTTAAAAAAATAAAAGTGACAAAATACAAATTACGTCCAATACCAAATTTATTAAACCTCTACTAGGCAGATCAATTGGATTTTCTTCCTAGTTTCTTCAAATATTCTCCAGTATCAATTACAGTTCTAACTTTATTAATTGAACAATTTTTTTTTCTGAGAAGCAACTTTAGTTCTAACTTTACTAGTTGCAATAACATTCGTCTTAGGACCACGGAATGATAGTGCCTTTTGTATAACACTATCTCTTACTTCATTTGCATCACCATTTACAAGGAGTAGCGCAAGACGAAATCTTTCTTCATCCGATTCATATTGCATATAATAGAATTAATAACAATTTAATATTGATTAAAGTATTGTACAAACTAAGAAATATAAATTGTATGATTAAGTTACCTTATAAGTTGGGAATAACATCTCACATGGAGTCTCCATAAACTTCATCACATACAAGCCACAATCATTTCCATTTGGTTGAATTGGCACATTATTTGGATATAAAATGTCAAAGTCAGCAAAATACCAGTCAGAAGGAAAGTTAAAGGCTATATCACGAAACAAGACTAGGTCCAATGCATGTAACTGCAACAATAATAATGACAGTTAATATATATTGCATCTAGTAATTTCATATAAACAAATATAAACTAAGAAGAATAAGAAAATCTTTTAAATAAGATAAATGAATTTGTCAAAATCAATCTATCATCAAACAAATACATATCTACTTGCCTAGTTGCCTTGCGAATTAATTAATCCTGCATGCTTTTTAGCACTATAATAGCATAATCACATAATCTACCACCAAATATACTATTTATGCTTAGAGTTAATATCAATTAACAACAAGGTTATTATGATCACTCTTTGGTGACAATAAAACACCAAAAATGCAGGTGTCATTATATATCTAAATATAGACTATATATATAACAATAAGCTAATAGTAAACTCTTTTCTAAATTAAAAAAGCTAGAAAGTTAAATGATTAAAGGAATTCACAGCTGGCATAAATATGGAACTCTAAGTTTATCTATACATGATGAAACTTGAAAAAAATCCAAACTAAAGCAAAATTGCAACATGGCTGACCAACTAACTTTTCATTACCAGAAGATATATGAAAGAAAACAGCACATGACATTAAAGATTCTGTATCTTACTCGCATTGCACCTTGCCTCATGGTTCTCTCCCCATTTACTTTTTCTCTATGGCTGGCAATCTGTGAGCCGCACGATCCTCTAAGCCGCCTGTAAAAGCACGTTATAGAATGATTGTAAGCAGCGTAGGACAAACCTTAAACCATGGCTGCAAATACTCAAGGCAATAAATTAGCAATACAATAAAAATAGAGTTGTTACTTTGTTAAAAATTTCTAATTTGAAAATATGATTAAAACTATAAAATGGATCCAAGAATAACTTACCGAAATATTTATTAAGAGAAATTTATCGAATCTCTTTCATCTAATCATTAGGAGACAAAGATAATCTTAAAGAATCCAATTATAAAAATATGAACGTGAGAGATAAAGAGAGATTGTATTTTACTGTATCTTTATTTCTTTTTTATTTTAAATTTAAAATTACCTATTTTATAGGTTTGTTAACCGGTTAACACAATTTTCAAATAATTAAAAATTTTCATTAATAAAAATAATATATACCGTTGATTAGATCTAACGGTCTATATTGCTTACACTATTGATACCGTAAAAAAAAATTACGGCATCATAAAGGGACCCTTACTTGATACGTTTTAATTTTTATGTTTATTTATATCAAATCCAAGTAATTTTACATAACTAATGCAATTTGATGGTAGACTAGTTAGAAAATCTTACATGTTTACAGTATTTGTATCCACAAATAATTATATATGAAAACGAAATGACAAAATTATTTACATAATTGTAATAATTTTAAAAATTTTGTTGCACTTACATTAAGGTTCTCGCTTCCGTGGATACACACTACCGTAGCGAAAATAATTCTGAAACACATGATTATAGGCATGAACTTGACGGTTAAGATTACAAATACTTGTAAACGGAATCTAAACTCTAGGATTAAACACAGCAAATAGAAGGTCAAGAATAAATATAAGAAAGGAAGAAACTATTTAAAAATTGACACATGATTACCGGATCTAAATTAATGTTTTGTATATGGTTAAAAGATATATTTGATACAATGCTGTACTAATTTTGTAGTTATGTGTAACAATATAACGGTGAACTTATTTCAAAGTAATAAAAAAACATTGTTAACGAGAGAACAACAATATAATTCACAAATTCACATTCACACAGCATATCTTTTTTTTTTATCCTTCTACATCAAGCAGACGATGAGCTCTCGATAGCAGCATCAGTGTATGCCAGTAAACTATATAACCAAATGGCATGTCGAAGGCATTTGAGAATTAACCAAACAATTCCATTTATCAAGACAGTTTAATAATTAAGGGTTATAACCTGAGCTAAAGTGGAGCGGAGACGCCCTGTATTATAAATCGTGAATTCTACCAATGGAAAGAAGAGTCAGGACGAAACGGTATGTAAGCTGGGAATAAACATTCGTTTTACAAAAGAGGTAAAACGCCTTATACCCATAATTAAGTGGTTAGGGGATAAACAAGATGATGGCAAGCGCTACCTGTTATTTGAAGGTGAAATTTGTTATTTGAAGTGAAATTTATCAATAAATATGTAAAGATTATCAATAAATATGTAAAGAAAGAAATATGTACAATGGTAAAAAGATTTTAGTGTGCTTATTATTTGATGTTTTTTCTAAACCAATTTGCCCATTAATGATGTTGATGATGTGGGTTGCATTGCAATAAGTGTTTACGGTTGGAAAATCATAAAATTGATCTCATGATCTAATCTAATATGTGAGTACAAATGCTTAAAATATTGAGTCCAGATTCAAATCCTAAAAAATAAATAAATTAATAATAGCTAAATATTTTATTTCAACATTTTGCGCCTCGCCTTTTATTTGAACTTTACCCAACCTATTTGACTAAGAAATATCAAAAAGCCAAAAAAAAAAAAAAATGCTAGGACTGATCCTCAGAAAATTAAAATAATGGCCATTTCCACGTGGCCTCTCATTGAAAGTGGCATTTCTTTAGTATTTTAACAATTCAGTTAGCCACCAACTTGCGTTTATGTTTATCCTGCCATTAGACTTTCAAATTTTGCGTACAAATTAATGCATTCAGTGCTCTGATTGCATTCATAATCTTTTTTGCCCCATCACATTCACATTCCAAATTTCAGCTATGCAAAGGCCATGGGCAACAGAACCAGCTTTGCTTCTAGCCATTGTTTTCTACGGAAACTCATTGATCTTGATCTGTGACCACTTCCTGATCTCACACACATTAACAATGTTAGTAACACTAGTGTCCTTAACTTGCTGCTTTCGTATAATCGTTCACACCCTGCGAATGAACGAATCATTCCAGGCTGAATACTGGAACTTTTTCAACCTAATGACAGTTTATTTAGCAACAAATAGAGATGCAGGAGACGGCATGAATCCGAACTTTTTCTACAGAGGATGGATTACATTCTTACTTGGATTCACAATCCTCATTTTCTACACTTTATACGCCTGGGTTCGTTTTCTGAGGCAATGGCAAGAGCCGAGGCCTCCCAATCCAAAGTATGTTGTCTCTCTTTCTGTCAGCATTTCATGTTTGTTTATGGGAAATGGAGTTGCCATAATGGGAAGATGGTTTATTCCTAGTGAGACTTTTGAAGGGATGATTTCAAGGGCAGGTATCATGTTTTTAATTAGCATGAGTTTCTTCTGCAATTACTATTTCCATTCTTCTGTCAGATCAGAATCGTTCGTAAGGTCGACGATTTGACTCTCATGTAGATGTAAATTTTAAAAAATATATACTTGAAAGTGGATCTGATCACTTTTTTTTTTTAAAAAAAAATATTTAGATTAAACTGTCACAAAGTTAATTTGTGATGTTTCATGTTAGTTATGTTGTATTTATGTTTATACTATGTTAAATTCATTAAATGATTTGTCTTAATCATATATGATTTTATTAATGTAGTTTGATTACATCAAATAGGATCACATATGAAATTTAATTAATTTTTAAATAACTCTTAAACTTGTTAAATCCCAAGGCATTGATTTTTACTGCAATCTAATTATTGAGTTAGTTACAATTTCATGGTTTTGATTGTCATTCCAATTGAGTTACCAATAGACGAGATATATATTTATAGTTAGGATTATTCAATATCTTGGTGGGAGCAATTATGAGTAGTGAAATTATAGATTAATAATATAGAATTTGTACAACACATCTCTTGATGAGTTTTCAGTATTTGATCATAAAATTTTCTAGATAGATGTGTCAACAAAATTAGTATGTTAAAACAATCGTCGTAGAAAAACTATTAAGTGTCCAGGATCATTATGTAATGAAATTAATTGGATAGTAGAGATATAAATTTAAATAACGATGTGTACAAATGAATGTTTAGTAAAGAAATTGATATGCCATGGTTTGAATTATTATTTAAGAACACTATCCTAGATAGCATATAATTATGAAAGTCAATTCTAATACTATAATGGAGCTGATTTAGAATTAAATAATTAGGCTTATTTAATTATGGATCTAATTATTGTAGCCATTATTATATGTATCCAAATAATCCCCGGCTTAACTCATCCACTATTGAATTGATAAGTATGATAATTAGTTATTTGAGCTAAAAGTCTAATATATTATTGTTAGGAGACCCAATCTAGTATACTTGTTTATAAGGGGTCCTGTTATTTCACAAGATGAGCCCCATAACAAGCACAAGTGATGTACCATTTTTGGCGTTTAATTTTTTTTTTAATTTATATCAAATTTTTTTAGTTAATAGAATTGAAAAGCCTAGGGTTTCCATAAAAATAAATAAATGAATTGTTTTTCACAAAAGGAAAACAAAAACTACAATATATATGCATAAAAGAAAAGAGAAAAGAGCATGTCAAACTAATTTTATCATCTTAATCTCCATTTTTTTTTCTCCCACAGGCTTTTATGTGCATTTTCTTTTGATTTTTTTTTCAGCACATGCACTTGATTTTTTTTTTTAACCATAGTCAGGAGCTTTCACTCTACCCCTTAAGGTAGCCTTCTTCTCATGGTAGATTATCATCTACATACTTGTGATACATAGGCCCAAATTACTCAAGGATAGCTTCACTCTTAAGAGTTATAGGTGGCTATTTCTGAATTCGGCGCCTGTGTATACTATTTTGTATTGTGGAGATAAGAATCAAGACAAACAATCATCTACTCTATCTAAAATTCTCAACTCAAGCTACGTCAATCTCAAATTTTAAGTCAAAATTATGAAATAATTGATATTAGTGCTCATAGTTTAAAGAATCTCAATCAAAAGGAATTAACACAAGAATCAAGTATAAACTAAGACAATATTCAACCATTTCTAAGAACCATATTCATTGCAATCAAGTTCTTATCATTGGCTTTTCACATGAAAACAAAAAATAACACAAATTTTTTTTTAATTTTTGAAAATTTTCAAATTTTTTTGGTCTTTTTTTTAATAACAAAGCACACACTATTCTCGACCCCAAACTTAATCGGAACATTGTCCTCAATATTTGACAAACAAAAGATATGCATGCAAACAAATGAAAAAATATAGTAAAAAAATAAAAACATAAATAATAAAAAAGAAAATTGGAGAGAACACACCTGAATGGGCTGGGAAAGCTTAAAAAATGACAATTAAAAAGAAAACATTAGAAAAGAAAAATACTAGAAAAGAAAAACAAACAAAAAAAAGAAAACCTACTATTTAAATAAAACAAGAATGTAAAGATGAAATTAACTAATCCTGATAAACAGGATCATCTAAAAATATCTTTTCAACTTCTGGTGTTCTTAACTCTAAAAATGGTTTTAACCTTTGACCATTGACTTTAAATAAATCACCATTTTTAGGATTTTCAATCTCAATTGCTCCATAAGGAAAGATAGTACAAACTATAAAAGGATTAGACCATCGAGAATGTAACTTACCTGGAAAGAGATGCAATCGGGAATTATATAAAAGTACTTTCTGACCTGGTGTAAAGGATTTTCTCAAAATGTGATTGTCATGAAAGACTTTCATATGCTGTTTGTAAATTTTGGCATTCTTACATGCATTATTCCTGATCTTTTCAAGTTCTGCTAGTTGTAATCTCTCTGAGAACTAGCCTGCTGCATGTCAAAATTGAATTTCTTGATAGCCCAATATGCACGATGCTCCAACTCTACTAGCAGATGACATGCTTTATCATGCACAAGTCTATAGGGCGACATCCCAATTGGTGTTTTGAAAGCAGTCCTATATGCCCACAATGCATAATTAAGTCTAAAAAACCAATCCTTTTTATCTGGCCGAACTTTTTTTTTCTAGAATTTGCTTGATCTCTCTATTGGAAATCTCTATTTGGCCACAGGTTTGAGGATGGTATGGGGTGGCAACCTTATGTGTAATGGAATATTTGTTCAAAAGAGTTTTGAAATGTTTATTGCAAAAATGGGTACCGTCATCACTAATGATTGTTCTAGGGAAATCAAAACGAGACAGAATATTACTTTTCAAGAATTTCACTACAATCCTATGATCATTGGTTTTGCATGGAATAACTTCAACCCACTTCGACACATAGTCTACTGCAACCAATATATACTGATAATGAAAAGATGGAGGAAAAGGTCCCATGAAATCAATACCCCATACATCGAAGATCTCAACCACAAGAATAGGATTGAGTGGCATCATGTTCCTCTTTGAAATGCTACACATACGTTGACACATATCACATAAAGAACAAAAAACATAAGCGTCATGAAAAAGAGTAGGCCAATAAAAACCACACTGTAAAATTTTTGTTGCTGTCTTTTTAGCACTAAAATGGCCTCCACAAGCTTATTCATGGCAAAATGAGATAACACTTTGAATTTCATTATCGGGAACACATCGCCTAATAATCTGATCAGCACAATATTTAAATAAATAGGAATCATCCCAAAAGAAATTCTTCACTTCAGATAAGAACTTTATTCTATCTTGCTTAGTCTAGTGTTCTGGGATTTAACCTGTGGCAAGGTAATTAACTATATCAGCAAACCATAGTACAACATTTACACTCATAAGTTGCTCATCCGGAAAAGACTCATTCAAAGGTAAAGATTCTGGAATAAATTTAAGATCAAGGCGAGACAAGTGATCCGCCACAACATTTTTAGAACCTTTTTATCTCTAAATTCAATGTCAAATTCCTATAAAAGCAATACCCAATGAATCAATCTTACCTTAGCATCTTTCTTAGTAAGGAAATATTTTAAAGCAGTGTGATCAGTAAAAATAATTACTTTACAACCTATAAGATAAGATATAAATTTATCAAGTGCAAACACCACAACTAGCATTTCTTTTTTTGTAGTTGAATAGTTCAACTGTGCATCATTGAGTGTCATACTAGCATAATAAATCACATAAGGCACACGATCTAATCTTTGTCCTAAAACTGCTCCTACAACATAATTAGGTGCATCACACATAATTTCAAAAGGAAAATCCCAATTAGGTGGCTGAATGATTGGTGAAAAAGTCAACAATTTGTTAAACTTTTCAAAAGCATCAAGACAAGATTCATAAAAAATAAAAGGTGCATCCTTAACAAGTAAATTACATAAGGGTCTAGAAATTTTACTAAAATCTTTAATAAATCTTCTATAAAAACCAACATATCTAAGGAAAGATCTTACTTTTTTTACGGATTTGGGATGTGGAAGATTAGAAATTAAATCCGCATTGGCTTTGTCAACTTCTATGCCTTTGCTAGAAATTATATGACCGAGAACAATACCTTATTTTACCATGAAGTAACACATTTTCCAATTTAGAACCGAGTTCTTTTCTTTACATTTCTGCAAAACTAATGTTAGATGCTGCAAACATTCATCAAAAGAATCTCCATGAACAGAAAAATCATCCATGAACACTTCAAGAAATCTCTCAACCATATCAGAAAAAATACTAAGCATGCATATTTGAAAGGTAGCATGTGCATTACATAAACCAAATGACATTCTCCTATATGTAAAAGTTCCAAAGGGACAAGTAAAAATAGTTTTCTCCTGGTCCTCTGGAGCTATAGGGATATGATTATAACCTGAATATCCATTTAGAAAATAATAAAAATCATGACATGTAAGTCTACCAAGCATTTGATCAATAAATAGAAGAGGAAAATGATATTTTCTTGTGAATGAATTCAATTTTCTATAATTAATGCAAATACGCCAACCTGTAGTTACTCTAGTGGGAATTAATTCATTATTAGCATTAGTAACTACTGTAACACCAGATTTCTTAGGAACAACTTGCACAGGGCTAACCCAAGAGTAATCTGAAATAGGATGCATCTAATAATTTGATTACTTCAGCTTTTACCACTTCTTTCATGTTAGGATTTAGCCTACGTTGCATCTCTCTAATAGGTTTAGCATTTTCTCTAAGATGAATACGATGCATGGAATCTACTGGATTAATACATTTAATTCAGCGATAGTCCATCCTATTGCCTCTTTATGCTCTTTTAGAATACCTAACAACTTACCTTTTTGCTCAAGGTCGAGGGAAGAAGAGATAATAACAGGTATGGTGTCAGATTCTCCCAAGAATGCATATTCTAGAGTGTCGGGTAGTGCTTTAAGTTCCAATTTTAATGGTGTCTCCATAGATAGGCTAATCTTCTTATCAGAATGAGTCAGTGGTTCTGACTTTGTCTTCCATTTAGTTGTGTCCATAATTTGAGGTGCATCAAATAAGACGTTGACTTCTGCAATTACACTGTCATCCTTAAAAGATACATGAGAATGAGTTAGACATACTGTTGTGCAAATTTTAATGTACTCGCAAGCGCACGAATCTATTGTAGTATAGACTAATGGTGACGAGTGTCGATCCCACAAGGATGTGTATTTTAATTGTGTGTAGAATTAATTTTGTAAATGGGTGATTGGATTTGTGGTGGAAATGATTTGGAATATGCTAAAACTTAAATTAAAATGGCGAGAATAAATTCTAAAATTGGAATTTAAATGGCGAGAATAAATTGAAGAGAATTCTATTGAAATGACGTACTTAGGTATCTGGATCCGTATCAACATGCACCATGGGCTAAATATTCCTTATTAATACCAATTAAATCATGAGGGGGAAATCCATACCTCATGAGCCACGCTCTAATCAATATAGTGCTAAGGGCTTATCGTGCCAAATAATAATAACCTTGTACTAGGGAGCCGGTGAAACCAGGGCGGTACTAGACAAGACTATTATTATTTATCGACGAGAAGTCAAAACATCCACAAAAACTAGAGGGGAAAAGAAAATAAATTTACCAAATAAAACCCATGACACATGTTGAAACTTCACTTTCAACCCAAATTTGAAAGAAAATTAGCCAATCATAATTGAACTAGGGGCAAAATAAAAATTTATTAAAATACGTAGAAAATACAAGATAGAGAGGGAATTATAGAAAATAGAGTCCAAAAATGGATTCAGAGCTATCAAATTAGGGGGGAGAGGCCCCCTTTTTATAGATACATGGAGTAAATCATGGCCATCGGATTAAAAACAGTTTGGACGCTCAGGATTGCGCCACGTCATCAGTCAACAGTACGCGGTTTGACCACGCGGATGAACAGTAACACGGTTTAACCCGGGTTGAACAGTGACGCAGTTTTGTTGAAAATAATCCTGTGTGATGCATGTACCGTACGCGAGATTTTTCGTCCACTGATATGCTGCCAAGTCACCATCAACAGTACATAAGAATTTTAGCCCAACAGGATCGTGACACCTCATCAGTCAATGCCACATTATCGGTCAATGCCACGTCATCGATTCGTCTATGTGAACAGTGTCATGAACAGTAACGTAGACAGTACCGTACACGTGAATAATACCGTACATGTGAATAGTGTTATTTTTCCTTTTATGCTCCTCCTAAGGTTTTCGACCGTCCTGAGTTCAAAAGTGATGTTCGTTTTGCCGTCTGATCTCTCGTTTATTGTGAAATGACCATGATGCCCCTAAAATACATAAAATACTTAATTAAAATCAAACACACATAATTAAATTGCAAGAAGCTTAAATACATAAAAGTAAGGGTTGTTAGTAAAACTTGAAATGTAAAATGATGATTTTCTCCTTTATAAATATACATTTTCTAACACTCAACACATACCTCTAATGGATCATCAATATGGTTAGAAATGAATAAATCTTCTACTAATTCCTCTATCAAATTTGCTTCGACAAATTCATCCTCTTCCTGTGGTTGCTTCGTAACATTAAAAATATTCAATTCCATGGTCATATTACCAAAAGATAGTTGCATGTTTCCACTCCTTCAATTGATAAAAGCATCAGCTGTAGCTAAGAAAGGACGACCTAAAATAATTGGAGTGTGTTTCTTAGGATCCTGTACATGCTGAGTATCAATAACAATAAAATCAACAGGGTAATAAAATTTATCAATCTGTATCAACATCCTCTTTAATACCACGATGTATTTTCATTGACCTATCAACAAGTTGTAAAATAATAGGAGTTGATTTTAAGTCACCTAGTCCAAGTTGCATGTAAACAGAATAAGGCAAGAGATTAGCACTAGCACCTAAATCCAATAATGCTTTATCAAACAATTGGTTCCCTATAACACATGAGACAGTAGGAGAACCAGGATCCTTAAATTTTGGTGGCATTTTACGTTGGAGTAAATTGCTAGTTTGTTAAGTTAAAAATGCCTTTTTGGTGACATGCAAATTTCTCTTTTTAGTGCATAAATCTTTTAAAAACTTAGCATATGAAGGAACTTGCTTAATAGCATTGAGTAAAGAGATGTTTATACTTACCTGCTTGAAGATTTCCATAATCTCACCTGTTGAATTCCTTTTCTTTACCTTTGTTAACCTTTGATGAAAAGGAGCCTTGGGAATGTAAGCTGGTGAGCCACTCTCTTCTGGATCCTTTGGTGATAAATCTTGTGATGGAACTGGATCTGAAGAAGTAGGCTCAGATGTCTTCTTTGTTTGAACCTCTACTTTGTTGTTAAACAATTTTTCTCTTCTCAACATCATAATAGATTTTGCTTCTTCATGCCGATGGCTTGAACTCAATTCAACTTCACGCACTCCTTTAGGATTAGGAATTGGTTGACTTGAGAATTTTCTTTTTTCTCTCTCAGCTACAGTAGTTGCTAATTAACCCAATTGATGTTCAAGCTTTAGAATAGCTTGAGTGTTTGACTGAAAAGCTTGTTGGGTTGACTGAATGAAACTTTAAAATGTATCCTCTAAAGAAGGCTTTCTTTGTTGGGGTGTAACAAATTGAGACATAGGTTGTTGGGCAGAAGGATATACTTGGTTAAGAGGGACAAATTGTTGATTGGGCAAGCTAAATTGTTGTCCTCCTTGGTTTGACAAATGTTGATTTTGCTTCCAAGAAAAATTAGGGTGATTCCTCCAATTAGGATTATATGTGGATGAATATGGACTATTGAAGGATTTTTCATACGATTGTAAGGCATGTACCTACTCAGAATAAGCCTCTGAATAGGCTGGTAATGATGGGCAATTATGTGCTGTATGAGACAAGTTAGAACAAAGAGCACAAACCTCATTAGCTATACTAGGGTGATGATTCATTGATTGGTTCAGAACTAAGGCATTTACTTTCCTAGAAAGTGTAGCTAGAGTGGATTTCACATCAAAATCATCCTTAACTTTATAGAACCCATTTCTAGGAACTTGAGATGATTTTTCCCTTTGATTTGAAAAATCCCACTATTGAGAATTCTCAAAAAGTGAATTAAAGAAATCTCATGCAGCCCCTTAATGTAAGTTCAAAAATCTCCCACCATTCATACACTCTACCATATCACGATTTGCATAATTAAACCATTATAAAAGCACTGTATAAGTCTCAATTTCTCAAAACCATGGTGGGGACACTTGAGGAGTAAATCATTGAATCTTTCCCAACACTCATAAAATTACTCATCTTCTCTTTGATAAAAATCACTTATCTCTCTCCTAAGGGCATTTGTTTTAGACATAGGGAAAAACTTGGTGAGAAACTTATTACTCAATTCATCCCATGTAGTAATAGACTCAACAAGAAGTGAATTCAACCAAGCTTTTGCTTTGCCTTTTAATGAGAAAGGGAACATACGAATACTAATTGACTCATCATTAAAATTTTGAAAACGGAATGTAGAGCATATGTCAAGAAATTTCTTAATGTGCAAATATGGCTCCTCTCTCTCTAACCCATGGGAATATGGTAAAAGTTGAATGACTGAGGGCTTAAGTTCAAAGTGTGTTGTTGTAGTTTATGGCAACACAATACAAGATGGTTGGTTGGCTGCAAGCAGTGGAAAATATTCTCTAAGGGTTTTCTCTCCTTGCACTGGTGGTAGAACTGGCAATATTCTATTTGAGTCATCCATCACTTGAGAATAACTAGCTTGACTACTATCAACTTTCGACTCCTTTTTAACCAAACGATTTGTTGAATCACGTTCCCAAACACTCATAAACTAATTAGATAAAGAAGAAAAGTAAAACAACAATAATAAAAATAAACAAAATTAAAATAAAAGAAATCAAACAACTAAACAATAAATTCAAAATAAAAAAAATTAATTTGTTTTTGTTTTTTCAATAAAAATTGAATAAATAAAATAAAAGACAACCTAAATTATAACTAGGGGAAGAATCAAATTAACCTAAATTAAACTGACTTTCTAGTACAATCCCCGACAACGGCGCCAAAAATTTGTTGTGAAAATTTTAATATACTCACAAGCGCGCGAATTTAGAGATAGAATAGTGGTAACGAGATCGACCCCACAAAGATTGTTATAAATTGAAAAGTCTAATTTAAATCTAAAATTAATATTAATCCTAATCTAGTTGAGCAAATTGAGTTTTAAAAGAAATTAAACTAATTAAACTAAGAAAACAATTAAAGTAAATAAGATTTCAATAAGACAAAAATTACCAAGGTTTTAGAATCCACCACTATTCAATTAGTAATTATCTAATTATTAATTAATCCCCAATTTTAGAGTGCCAACTCGAAGTCAATTTATGTCATCTCATGGATATAACAATTAAGCCCAAGTAATTAAATCTAATGTAGATTCTTTTTCTACTTAATAGTATGATATCTAAGAATCTCATGTAAACATATTGAATAACAAAAAATTAAAGTTTTCATAAGCACTCTATGTGAACAATTTAATGAAAAACATAAAATCAAAGATAATCATGTGTAAACTTTATAGATCCAAGCATAGATTTAATCGAATATTAATCTTAACAATCAATAATGCATGACAAAATTGATGAAAAGATTTTAATAACATCCAATTAATCATGTGAAATAAAAATCATAATCATCAAAGAACATATGTAGGGAATTAATTAAATAAAAAGAGATAATTATTTCATTAAATAAGATTTCATCCTTAACCTCAGCATAGGAAAATTAACTAGACATACTTGAATTGAATTGAGAGCAACAAAGCAAATAAAAACAGCCATGGAGAAGTGGAGAAGTCGAACTGCTGCTGCTATTCCTTTTCCTCTATGCCGAATCGCATTTGCTTCCTTTTTCTTCCTCTGGCGGCTGCCCTTCTCCGAAGCCCAAAAGCTTGCTTTTATATTACTCTTTAAAATAGGCCCCACCGACCTTGTTATTTCTTAAGCCAAAAGGCTTGGCCTTTTAATTTCCTTTGCTCTCACTCACGTGCTCACCAATTAAGCTTGCATTAGGATTCCTTTTTCCACTTATGAAAGCCAAGTGTGGGTCCCTTTAAGTTGTTTTCCATGCATTACAATAGGGGTGGGCATTTTCGGGTTCGGATCAACCCGATCGGATTTTGGGTTGATCAGGTTAGAAAAGAATTCATCCGAACTCAATCCGAAGTTGTAACCCGATCTGACCCGATCCGAATATATTCGGATCGGGTCAAATAATCGGATTAAATTCGGGTTAATTCGGATCGAGTGAAATAATCTTAATCTGCTTAATCTATTCATTAAAAACAAAACAAAAAAAAATCAATTGATACTTATAATTTAAAGCTTCCACAGACTTGATAAATTAAGCTCCAAAATTTTCCATACAAGAATTTTCCTCATTTTATTATTAACATTTAACAATACATATACTTAACAATTAACAGATAATATATAATATATTATTATATACCATCAAAACATCAAAAAAGAAAAGAATTTGGGTTTGCCGGTTCGCGGTGGAACTTGGTGATGGTGGAGGCTGCAGCAGCAGATCTGATAGCAGCGCAGCATATCCAGCAGCAGCAGATCCGGTAGATATTTAGCAACAATAGATCTGGTAGCTACAGATGTCGCGAAGCAGCAGATCCAGTCGCGGGTTAGGTGGCTGCATGCGTTGGCTGCGCTTCCTCCGTTCTCTTCTCTGCATTGGCTGCTGGCTGCCGCTTTGCTTTTGGCTTTTGCGATGTGTGTGTGTGTGTGTGTGAAGTCATGAGTGTAAGGATAAGGGCTGTGAGGATAAGGGCTGTGAAGGCAGCGAAGATTTGTTTGTGTGTGGCTGTGTGCGTGGGTTATAATTTGATTTTGCTTTTTATTTGTCAATTTTTTTTAGCCAATTGTTTTTGAGTTGTGACTTTGTATGTGCCCGTGTGTGTGGTGTCTGGTGTGTGCATGTGTGATGTGTGATGTGTTTATAGGTTTAGTGAGTTTTTTTTTTTTTTTTGCGACCCGATCACAACCCGACCGGGTTTGCAATTTTTCACCCAAACCCGAACTTTTTCGGGTCGGGTATTTTGCCCACCCCTACATTACAATGCCATGCATGTCCTGGTCACTTGAAAATTTGAAATTCTTTTTTAGTGCAAATTACTTTTGGCTTCACATGCTATAAACTCTTAATTGTGTCACGGCTTTGATTGATGCTTTCCCAAACTTGTTATTCTTTATGCACTTTTCACTCTTAATCTCCAATTAATTCCCTATTCAATAAAACAATTCAATTAATTAAAAATAACTAACAATTATATAATTAAGGGTAAAATATGTATATAAATTATGTTCATTAGGCAACAGAACTAGCTTTGCTTCTAGCCATTGTTTTCTATGGAAACTAATTGATCTTAATCTGTGACCACTTCCTGATCTCGCACACATTAACAATGCTAGTAACACTAGTGTCCTTAACTTGCTGCTTTCGTATAATCATTAACACCCTGAAAATGAATGAATCATTCTAGGCTCAATACTGGAACTTTTTCAACCTTATTACAGCTTATTTAGCAACAAATGGAGATGGAGGAGACGGCATGAATTGGAACTTATTCGAGAGAGTATGGATTACATTCTTACTTGCATCGACAATCCTCATCTTCTACACTTCATACACTTGGGTTCGTTTTTTGCGACAATGGCAAGGGCAGGAGCTAAGGCCTCCTAATCCAGGTACGTCGTCTCTCTTTTAGTGAGCATTTCATATCTATATATGGGAAATGGAGTTGCCATAATGGGAAGATGGTTTATTCCTAGTGAGAGTTTTGAAGGGATGATTGTAGGGGCAGGTAAAATGTTTTTAATTAGCATGATTTTCTTCTGCAATTACTATTTCCATTCTTCTGTTAGATCAGAGTAAGGCTTCGTTTTTAAGATTGATAGTTTGACTATGGAAAATTTTCTTTTAAAATACTTGAAAGTAGATTCATATTTTTTTTTAAATAGGGTTGGCAATTAGGTCCAGGCCCTGTGAAAGTTTGTCCAACTTGAGTAGGTCTAGGCTAGGAAAAAGGTTGCTCTCCTAATCTGATTTCTAAGATCTTCTGCCATGCGTTTTTTAGTGGTAGTATATAGGTAAGATTCAACTTCTTTTATTTTTTTATTTATTAACTACCAATCAACAATTAACTTATTTACTCAGGATATAATCAGATTAGGAAAAAATTCTGATCCCTGGGGCAAACCTGGGTCTTTAATAATTTTAGTAAATAAATTTTTAATTAAGCTATAAATTAAAAAAAATACTTAAAATAAGATGATTATTATTATTACAAAAAAAAAATTGCTCCTTTGAATGAGCCTGTCACCTCTAAGTAAATATTTGTATTTTTTTTCTTTATTCCTTTTTCTTTTCTTCTTATTATTTATTATTATAAATTAAAGTTATTTATTTTTTAGATACTAATTATGTTTATGTATTGTAATTTACATAGAAACTCAAGACCCATCTTTATTAAAAAAGATGTTAATCTGGAATGGAACGAAGAATTTAACTCTTTTAATTAAAAAATAATTTTTTAATTTAATTTAATTTTTTTAATTTGCAAAAACTCTTAACCAAGCCTACTCGGATTGTGCTTTAAATTTTTAAACCCATATCCATGATTTCATGATGCGGACCAAGCCTTAAACCCATGGGCCTGAGCTTGTCCAAACATTTTTACCCACCCCTATTTTAAAGATATTGAGTTTGCACTGTCACAAAGCTCATTTATGACTATTCATTTTAATTTTATTTGTAATGTAATTAACCACAAAAAGGAGGGCAATATATCCTCCTCTGCTTTGTCCGTACTAGGATGCATGCCCGTTCTAATATGTGACAAAGAGAATCAGAGATTTAGCAGCTTTATTTTATTATGTTTTATTTGTTATTCATCATAATAGCATGGAAATACGTTAAAAAATTGTTACTATTAAGTTGTGCAAATTAGTCGTATTGCTTGTAGGTAATTCATTTCTGAAGCAAGTGTTCTACGTTTGAGAATCAACAATATTAACAGTAAAACATTCATCAGGAGCAGTTATACAAGGTAAAAAGTTTATTTACTGCATAAATCAAACCATTATCTTAAACTGGCTATTCCAGAACCAGAACGGACACTGACTTCCACATACAAACGTAATCACCCCATCAATCAAAGCGGTATCCTATCTGGACATAATGGACACCGTTTATTGCCAGAATAGATTAAGATGGTTAAATCCATATATCTGAAGTGCAATCACCACCAGGATACCTCATCTCATGAGCTAGGGCAGGACCATCAGGTTCAGCTTCAAAGTCCACAAAAAATTTTGGATTGATAGCCATACCACCCTTCTCGGAGTTGACATCAATCTGTAACATGTGGGATCCTTTCTCCTTGAGTTCAGGATAAAATTGACAATCCCATGCACTAAAGAGCGAGTTGGTAACATAGAGCCGCTTCCCATCTAAGCTTAACTGAATCATCTGAGGTCCCCCTCTCAAACGATGCCCCTATACAAAATGAATAGAATTTTCACAAGTATATAAGACAATTGACAAAGTATCATCACATACTGAATTTTCAGATTTCCCATCGGCTGATAAGAGGCTGACACCGTAACATTATAGTTTTAAATAGAAAAATGAATATCATACAGACCTGGACCTCTGGAACATCAGACTGATATGGCTGACCATCATCTGTTACAGCCACTACAGGACTTCCTTTCCGAAACAGCCCCCCGACCCAGACTTGGCCTGTCAATACAGGATTTTTGGGATCCTCAATGTTATACTGTCGAATATCTCCATGAAGCCAGTTGGAGAAGTAAAGAAACCGATCATCAAGAGAAATCAGAAAGTCAGTAATAAGCCCTGGCATCTCAGGAAGTATCCAATTTTGCACCTTCAGAGATTTCACTGATATTGCAACCTGAAATGTTATAGCTAATTACCATATGCTGCAGATCATAGTGCAAGACAACAGAACAAAATTCAAGGCCAACCATTCACTCACACTGGCATAAACAGAGATTTACATACCTCATGATTCCATGATCCATCTTGGGTTTTGGAAAACCGAACCATGGTACTTGCTAAGGCACAACCTACAAACCCTATATCTTTAGAGGGATCATGCAAGAACCTTATCTGCATACAAGTGTGACCAAGAAAGCTTGTTCATCCATAGGCACATGTTAATTGTGAAAAATTGACTGTATATCCTGTTTACGATAATTACCTCCAGTGGTATGAGGCCTGTATTACCAAGATCTAATGTCTGTTTCAATTCACCATCCGGCCAGCTGTACACAAACAGATGCCTCCCATAAAGACCATCAGAGACATGCTGAAGGTTGAAGCCTTTGGTGAAAGCCAGGGGTGCTCCCCATGATGAGCTGATCATTGTTTTGTGTCGAGGTTGGTACCAGAAATCATAACCGAAAGCAGGACTGTGACCTGGTTTTTCCCATCTGAAAACATGTGCATGAAAAAGGGTTATACACTGTCACTTGATTAATGTGCGCTTGCTCAAAACTCAATCATATGTGAATATTTTTTATTTGCTGAACTAATGACAAAGAATATCACCGCCTCACATTATTCAAATAATTTGCAACATCACTTGCATGAATCTGTTTTTTAAGCTCAAGTTTACATTATTTAGAATAGTGAATAGCACGAAAAAAGCAAGATAGTAGCTCAAGTTTACACAAATCTATTGTTTTACCTTCCTTTCACATTGAATTCTGAGTCAAGGAGAAGAAATCCATTTCCCTCAGCATTTCCATCCTTATCTCCAAGGCATGACACCAGGATATCACCAGAAGCAAGGCAATGAGCCGTGTGAGGATAAGATAATCCTGTCTTCTGTACAATATCTGCAGGCTCAACAACTTTATGCAAAGAGGGAGCCCTTGGATTTTTTTGTGTGTCAACTACGTATATACGACCAGATCTGAAAGTAACAACGATAATTTATTTAAATTCTTTTTCTTTACAAATCTTGATGCATTTATATAATACGTGCAATGTGTTTTGATTTTCCTAGATGATGCCCTCACTTACCCCAAATGAATACAATTTATATAGGCTATGAATATTGTGCATTGGTATATCTGGTTAATGACAAACAATAACATTGATAACTACGTTAAGGAAGATAAGAAGTGAAAAAAATAGTTATATATAACAGATGGATCCTGCAAACTAAGTTATTAGAAAAAAAAAGGGAGCAAAACTTGTCAAATTAGGGGACATTTTGACCTTTCAAAATCAATCACTGTGTTTAGAGCCAAATAAGTTTTGTCTGTCAGGTAAATCTATGAAAACATTATCCTCAGTCGGAAGCGATATTCATTGACTAAAATGAATTATCAAGCATCTGAAATGATATTCAGATTTTGATATGACAAAAATAGAAGCCAAATTCTAAGTTTATTACTCATCTGGTATTCCTTACACTGAGAATTAGATGCAAGCCTGTAATATAAAGTAGATGTTGATTTCTTACACCAAAGAAGGCAAGACAAGAAAACGCCGTTGAGCAGATGAATCTCCATAGCATGAGCTACATGAATTCCATCCCGAATGATGTAGTTCATCACCAATGTATGGCACAGGGAGCCGATGAATAACTTTTGAATAAGAAGAAGAGCTAGGATCCGCATCCACTGTCGCTAGGTAATCAGGCTTCTCTCTTCCAGTACCTGCATAGAAAAATAGTAGAATCAACAGGGGAAGAAGTAACCTGGTCAGCAAGTCTGTTAATGAGCCAAATAAGTTTATATAAAGCCAGTACAAATTGAATTACAGGATCGAAACAAATAAACCAAACTTGGAGTCTACATCAATAAATCATCAAGAAGCATGATTTATAACTCTAATATAACTTCGAAATCGAAACACATCGTTTTCACCTAACCATCAATCTCACTGTCAAAACTGGAAAAATATAGAAACAGCTTTTCTTTCATCCAGATAAATCTGAATAAAAATAATTTACAATTTTCAGTTAAAATTTTAGCTTTATACGGCTCTAATCTCTTGTAACCCTTTTCCACAAGATTTCTTTATGGTACTATAACTTTTCAAATACTTTCATTTTCTTTTTTCATACAGACGGTAAGTCAGATTTAACATAGATGTCTCTAAAATTAATTAAAAAAATGTAAGTGAATATCCAAAAAATTGTTTATAGGCATCTAGGAAAATCTCGCCATCTGGGTCTCGCGAATTGAATTGCATAGCTAAGTTTTAAAGTATTGCTTCACTGAACACGTGCAAAATAATATTAATAGTAATTCTAAATTATAAATAAGAAGATGTACCAGTGTAAAGACAAGTGACATAGAGAAGTTTCTCTCTAGGACCAGACATGGCATCGAGTGGAGTTGCATACCCAGGCCCTTTCGCGCAGCAACCATGCCCATTATTGCTCGACCGGTGTTCAGCCACCACAGTATCAGTTGCCATTTCTTACAAGAAAAAAAACACAGACAGAACAACACAAAGACTTTGAAGAAAGATCAAGATAGGAAGCGAATGGCTGATAAGAACGCAATCACACGCTGATGCAAGAGCTGCACGAGATTTTATATCTTATAACTGACACATGGGATTTTTTTTTTTTTTTTTTTTTAACGGACAGTGAAGAAGTTACGTCCAGAGTTGGCATTTCCATTGTTAACGTCGTTTGGATGTGGTCAGCTTCCTTGGCTTTATCCTGATGTCTAGATGGGATGTATCGATTTCTGCGCTATAATACCCTTATGGGGAAAAAAACGATCTCGTCGTCGTCTTTCTATTTCTCATGTGCTAATCAAGGGCTGATTATTTAACACGTGTCAAATATATGGGCGTTAACTGATCTGATGGGATCTTATCTCTAGCGTGTCTGAGTTAATGGGACCTACTCTCAACGTGGTAGTCGATGTGTCATAGTTTTTGGATCAAATAATAATACTTGGCGGGAGTCTAGGTCTATGGCTCTGTGCTGTGAGATAAGAGATGTTGAAATTTGGTCAATTGTGATTGTTTGACGATTCTGACGGTGATTGCTAATTGGTGACTGAGAATGCGTTTGAGATTGAGGTACTGTAGCTTTTAAGCTATAGTTGTTGTAAAAAAAAAATTATAATTATGAAATAAAAATTAATAATATATAGTAAATATAAAATTTAAATAATAATTTTGATAAAATTATTAAAGATATAATAAATTTTATATTATACAAGTGAAAAATTATAACAATATAGCTTAAAAATTACAACAGTTAGTGTTTACCAAACACTTTAGTGCTGTAACTTTTAAGTTACAACTGCCCAACCTTAATCCCAAACGCACTCTGAAATTTCGGAGAAAAATTGAGGTTAGACCCGCCAGCCACACATCGGCAGTGGGTCAATAAGCGGTGTTTTATTATATGACAATAGGATTTCACTAATTTTTTAAAATTAGATTTAGTAGGTTATAAAGTAAAATAATACAAGATCTATTATTCTAACAAAGCGTCATTGGATTAATCTTGTGGAAACGGTAGACGGATCTCACGCTGAGTTTTTCTGTTTTTTTTAATCAAATTTAGATGTTCACCCAAAAGCTTAATGCACTGCATTTACTAGGTTGGTGCCATGAACATTCTAGCTTTTTATGATCGCTTTTTATTCCCTTTCATAAAAAAATATGAAACATGGGTGAATATCTTTTCAAGGGAGTAAATTTCTAAACTACACTTATTACAGGTCTAATATATCGCTTCCGACTGAGGATATATATATATATATATATATATATATGTATGTATGTATGTATGTATAAAAGTAGTTAGATTTTCATTGCACTCTAAACTATTATTTATTTATAGATTGTAACAAAAATCAACATCACCATAAACCACTAAAATAAACAAGCAGAATTAGGGATGATAAGATCTTTTACGTATTTGTGCCCCATCTTAAATGAGAAAAATTTTGAATAATTTTTAAGAAATGAGGTGGGGAATATAGGAAAAATAATCTTCATATTCTTAATAGGATGATGTTTGATTTTGTATTCCCACCTCAATCCCATTTTTTATTTCTTATTTAATAATTTTTGTTTCATCAATTTACAATGTTGGTTAATAAATATTCTGTTTATTTTTACCTAATATAAATAGGCTATAACTAAAAAAAGTCTTACACGATAATTCTTATTATTCAATCTTAAAACATTGTTATATTTTCTTTTTTCTTTTAAGATGTTCTTTTCAAATATTTTTCAATTTTGATATTATTTCAAGATATTGTTTCAAACTTTAAGAGTTTTTTTTTTATAAATAATTTAGATACTTTATAACATGGTGATGATTTTATTTAAATATCTAATTTTTAATTTACTGAAATCATATTTTCATATTTATTGTAAAATAAGTAAATGGAAAATGGGGTAAGAATGGAGAAATTATTCCTCACATGAGAATTTCTTATTCCTACCACACTAAATTTATTAGAGAATGGGGTACAGAATATAAGCGAAATTTTTAATTTGGTCGGATAGGCCTCCCCACCCTCACCCTACCCTCCCCACCCTCACCCTATCCCATCGCCATCTCTAAACAGCACAATTTCCGGCAGCAACCAGCACTTCGCCCTTCCAATTTCGAACAAAAGCTCCCAAGTCTGTCCAATTCTCGTTGAGTTTATAGCTTTAAACAGCCTTCTGTAGGCAGTTCCCCAACGAGAAAAAAATCCTAAAAAGTATTCAACTCGTGTGTCTCCTGCAGCTACAACATCACTTGTATAACAAGCCTAAATGTCTCTGAAAAATTTCAGCCCTGCATAAAATACTTTTTGAGGATCTTACGTTACCTTTTCTGAAAGAGCATAATTTCTACTGGTCCAAAGTGACCATAACACTGTGAGGCCATGACAAGAAGCTCCAGCTCAAATTTTGACAAAATTGAAATTACATACATTATTATTAAACTCCACAAATAGAAATTTTCAACCTTTCTCAACAATGCAGCAGAAAGAGATAAACACCATATCTAAAAGAATTCAATACTGTTTTATTTTTCCTGCAGAGCAAAAAGTTTTAGAAAACAGTTTCTTGAGTACAATTCTAAAATCTAGTTAATGTTACATAACAAAGACAAATAAGAGAAACTATACCAGCACAATAATATAATATAATCTATCTTAATCTTTGTCATATTGTCAAGTGTACAATGAACAAGGTCAAGCCTTTTATTATAGAGGTACAACCATAATGAGGTAAGTAGTGGATCATAAGGTAAAAGGGATAATAAGTTTAATTTATCCCAGGAATTTAAAAGGGAGTGCAGTCAAAATGTGTAAGAATGGTTGGATAGAAGCATCAAATATGGATTTAGAAATTTAATCTTTGGGAATGCCATAATCCAACAGATGTGAGCAGGAAGTTCAGATCCTAAATGAACCATGAGGGACACTAGACAACCCCCAAGTCTGCCATGCTAAACAATCCATTACTAGGATAATGAATATCCTGGCAACTGACAACAAAATTATATAATTACCAAAAGTCATTGCATGAACATTTCCCATCCTTGAAATGATGATATCTGGTGGCATCCCGGACAACAATTTCCCTCTTTGTGATATTGCTAATCATTTTCATAACGATATGACAATCTCCACAAACACGAAGGTTTTTCACTACCCTTAAGACAGTCCCTGGAACAGACTTCAGCAGCCCATATGCCACAGCCAACCGCTCACTATGCCAAAACAGCTGCCTTTCCTTCTCTTTCTGTTCCATATCGTGCAATACAGAGCTTGTATCAGGAACATAACCCCTTCTTTTCATTTCGGCATCTAACTCTGTTAACAGTTCGAATATCTCATCCTTCAAAGGATGAGATGTCTCTCCTGCATAAAAAATATGGCTTCCTTTTCCAAATTCAATGTAACTATATCCAGGCTCCTTTTTAACTTCCATAACTGACATTAATTTTCTCACTTTGGATACATGCTGCCACATAGCAGCACTGGCATAAACATTTGATAACAGTATGTAGCTTGAAGGATCTTCAGGTTTTAAACTCAGCAGATGATTAGCAACTCTTGTTCCCATTTCAGTGTTTCGATGGTGCTTGCAAGCACTTAATAATGCCGCCCAAGTTGGTTCATCAGGCTCAAATGGCATTGCTTTTATGAGATTCTCAGCTTCATCAAGATGCCCAGATCGACTGAGAAGATCCAATAAGCATGTATAATGCTGCAAGGAGGGTGTAATCCCATAATCCTCAATCATAGATTTAAAAAGTTTACGTCCTTTGCCAACCAATCCTACATGACTACAGGCATAAATCAGTCCAACAAAGGTTACTTCGTTTGGCTTAACTCCAGCTGAAACCATCTCATCATATAAGGCCAGCGTTTCTTCAGCTTGCCCATGCTGAGCTGTCCCAACTATAATTGAAGTCCATGAAACCACATCTTTTCTTCTCATTCTTCCAAAAATGTCTTTCGCTGCAATTATATCACTACATTTTGCATACATATCCACAATTGCATTGCTTATAAACAAGCAAGATTCATAGCCAAGGGCTATAACAAGGCCATGAATCTGCTTTCCAAGCTCTAACACTGCAAAATTAGCACAAGCACCAACAATGCTTGAAAGAACTAAAGGGTCTACTATATCCACACCTTCTCTTCTCATTTCAATAAATGAATCAAACGCATCAATCTCATTCCTACTTTGCACTAGTCCAGAAACCAAAGCAGTCCAAAGAAACAGGTTTCTTACTGGAGCTTGCTCAAAAATCTTCATAGCATCCTTTTTCCTTCCACTTCTAGCATACGCAGAAAGCATGGCAGTCCAGGAAACCGAGTTTTTCAACTTGATTGAATCAAAAACCGCGCGAGCATTATTGGGTAATCCACATTTCGCATACATGTCAACCAAAGATGATTTAACAACATCGTCATCACAAAACGGAGATAGCACGAAACAGGCATGCACTTGCTTGCCTAGCCTAGTAGTACCTAGGCTACCGCATGCCTTGACGAGGCTAGCAAACACGAAATGGTCAGGCTGCAACTTATCGAGGGCAAGCATGGTGGAGAAGATGGAGATAGTTTTCTGGGGGAGGTTTGCTTGGTTGTATGCTGTAAGAATCGATGCCCATGAGACGTGGTCTCTTTGTGGCATTTCCTCCAACAGGTGGTGTGCATATTGAACAAGATCGCATTTGCCGTAAGCATCGATCAGGGTATTGGGTAGAGGGCCGTATTGATGAAGACCGAGTTTGATGATTTGGGCATGCAATGTTTTGACTGTTAGTGCAATTTGGTGTCTGGCACAGACTCTGAGTCGGTGAAGATAGTGAGAAATTTGCATTCATCAGCTTGCGTTTTTGTACCAAATTTTAATGGGAAACGACCTCACATAACAACTATGGAATAATAATGCCGATACCCATCAAAATATTCAGTGGTTCTATATATTTAATAAATTTATTCATAAAATTTAAAATTTTATCTTTTGTTTTATGAAGTCATTGTATATCTAATATACTCTTATTAAAATATAATTTTTTTTAGGCAAATGATATGTTACAATTAATGTAACATACACACTCAACAACAACCACACAAATTGTGTGGGCTCATTATTTGTGTGGTTGTTGTTGAGTGTGTATGTTACATTAATTGTAACATAGGGGCTCCCTTTTTTTTATATTATTGTTTCTTAATAGTTCATAAAATAAAAAAGATGAAAAATTTTCTTTTACCACGAATTCATGGCATGAACTTACTTTCATTTTCATCAGTTTAGATACCCTACACAGCTGCCTACGAGAAAGATTTGATGACTTGGCTTACCATCTAGGGTCCGCCTACCGTGCAACAGTTACACGGTACCCACTTTTTGTCTTTTTTCAACTCAGCCAATGGATCAATGGCTAAAGTCTTCAACGGCCAGGATGTGTTCAATTGGTTATTAACACTTAAGTCCCTACTGTTTATTACAAAATCATAAAAGCTAAAAGTTTTAAATATTCACTTACATAATTTCTGTTGTTTTAAATTTTTTAAAGTTTGATCCATTGACTTAATTTGATCATAAAAATGATTGATGGTGTAAATATAATAATGTAATATCACATAAAATTTTTAAACACATGAAAATTTGATAAATGTAAATAATATTTTTTGTTATATAATATATATTTAATGTAAAATAAATAAATTGAATATGTTTTAAGAACATAGGTTATTAACCTTGATACTTTAGAAAATTATAAAATAAAAAAGGTCAAATTTTAAAATAAGAAACATGTAAAAAGTCTTAGGTTGTAAAATTTTATTATTTTAATATTACAAAACTTTACTTTTTTATTACATGTTTGTTTTTAGCATTAGTTGACATGTTAGTTTATTTATACATATAATATGTTAATTTACCTATAAAATATCAATATATATATAGCCCAACAAAGTTATAGAAAGATAAATAAAGAATAATATAAAAGGAAGTTAGTTTATTTTTTTAAGAATATTTCAAAAGCATTTGAGCTTCATGTTTCTTGAGAATTATCATTTTTTAAAGATATTTGAGCTTGTGAATCTTGCTGTAATGATAATTTATTATTTATTCTTGATTAAAAATAATTGAATAGTAAATTTATTGATTTCCAAATGCTCTTTTAAATATAGGGTAGTTACTTAATTTTTATTGTATTAGCCTAAACTTTGTGATGATAGCTAATCAACCATTGCAAAAGTTCTACTACGATTATCTTTACTTTCTCTATATCCCTCTAGACCATCTTCACTCAAAAAGTTAAAGGTCCGTTTGACACACTATAATATATTATATTGTATTATATTATGTAATGCACATGTATTATATTATATTATATTACATTAGCAGTATATTATAATAATTATTATAAAATTACACAATGTTTGGTAATTGGTATTATCCTGTACTGCATTAATTTTGTACTAATATTAAACAAATTATTTAAAATTATTATTAATTATATTAAATTATTATTTTCATATTAATTATTTTTAAATAAATATAATATGATATAATAAAATAATATTATAGTATAATTATTTTTATATTTTTAGTTATTACAATAAAAAATAAAAAAAATAATTAAAATATATTTAATGCTTAATTAAGGCAAAATAATAATAATGATAGTGTTATTACTTAAAAGTCAAAACAAAAAAAAATTATAAAGTTTAATGATGATGACGACGGCAATGACGACATTAATATTTATATAATAATTAGAATAATAAGATTAATAAATTTTATTAATATTAATAAAATAATATTAACAATAATTAATAATAAATTTAATATATTTTAATAATAGTGACAATAATAAAATCAATAAATAATAATAATAATAATAACTAATTAAAGCAATCATAACAATTAAAATAATAAATTTTAATAATGTTAATATTAATATAATAATAATGACATTAATAAATAATAATAATAACAGTTAATTTTTTTTCAAAAGTCATTTTATGATTTTATCCAAAGAAAAGGACCTATATATAAAAATTTGAACTCATAGTATTTATTTAGTTTTCTTATAAAATATAGGGTAGTGTAGTGTGATTTTTGGAAAAAGACAAGATTCAGGTAGTGTTTACTTTTTGGAGTGGGAGTGTGGAGTGTGGAGTGTGGATTCCTCCAATTCCAGTGTTTACTTACTTTAAAAAAGGGGAGAGTGGGAGTGGGAATCCGTGGGTCCCACCCAATTTTGGAGTGGGGAGTGGGATTCCCACTCCTATGGGGAGAGGTGGGAGTGGGAATCCACTCCCCCCTCTTCCCATTTTATCCTTATAAAAATAAATAAATAAATAATATTTAATAAAATAAATAAATAATATTTAATAAAATAAATAAATAATATTTAATAAAATAAATAATATCATATTTAATAAAATAAATAATATCATATTTATTAAAAATAATAATTATATCATATTTATTAAAAATAATAATTATATCATATTTATTTAATAAAATAAATATTATATTTAAATTAATAATATTAAACATTAATTTTAATAAATATTAATTAATTAACTATTTAATAATAATAAATATTTTATTCTAAAAAAATATTAATTTTTTACTATATTATCAATAATAATATTTCATTTGTGTTGCTATTATTAATAATTTTTATTCACATAATCTAAATTAAAATTAATAAAAAATTATGATTTACATAATTAAGAATATTAGTAATTATTATTAATTTATAAATATAATAAAATATTTATTTTATTTTTCAAATATATTTTTTATTAATTTTTTAATTACAAATTATAATTCTGTACATAAGGATAAAATTGTAATTTAAAATAATTTACTCCCAGACAAAGTAAACAAATAATTAGGATTCTGATTGACAATCCATAATTTTATTTAGTCTAAGTAAACACCCTACTCCCACTCCCACTCCACACTCCTAATCCAAGGATTCCCACTTCTCAGGATTCTCACTCCAATCCAAAAAGTAAACGCAGCATCAGTGATATCGTGCAACTGTTGCACGGTAGCCTGACCCATCTATCTATTACTAGCGAAGCACGGGGAATGTAAGTTATTAAATTTTGACATATGATTAGCGTACAAAACAAAAATATAACTGCTCATGAATTAGGGTTATTTTCTTTTGGAGAAGAATAGAAGATGATTTGGTTTTGAAAGATAGTTGTAAAGAGTACTTTAATTAAAAAAAAAAATCTTATCCTTTAAGTATTTTATTTTACGGTAATTGAGTAATAATTTTTTAAATTAAACAATAGGTTTAGAGTGTATTTTTGTACTATAATCAACTATCATAACAACAATAATACCCTCAATTTACTAAATTAACCCTGAAAGAAAATAAAAATTAATGTATTAGGGTTAATTTAATAAATTAATATCTATTAAGATTAACAACATAATATCTTGGGATATTTTTCAAAATATGTGACTACACGAAAACTAAAAATATTGAAACTAAACAATCATTTCATTTACCAAAAAGGAAAATAAAAACCTCACCCTTCAAATAATAGTTATAAAATAAACGAAACAAGAAAAAATATAAGTGTGTAACAAATAACAAGATGGTGCTAGATTTAGAAATTAAAGTAACTGTCATTGCTATAGCCATATATTGCTATCTAATTTTTTTTAATTTTTAATTTTCTATTTTAATTAATTAAATATATTAAATACTCGATATATTAATAGGCTTGAGATTAATTAAAAAAATTATTAATTTCATTAATATATCAATAAATTAATTAATATTAATATATCAATAATTTATTAATTCATAAGATAATATCACACTCATAATAGAAACTTTTACAAAATATAAAGGTAGTATAATTAAAGAAAATAGTATGTTAAACTGCATGATACAATTTTGATTTGATCTTAACTAAGTGAATCAATCACTTAATAATCATTTTATTAGATTGCATAGCTAAATTAATTACGATTCCATTGTAAGTAGTAACCCATCAAAGAAGATTTTTTTTGAAGGCAATATATTAACCCTATATTTCTCTTATTTTTCTTAACATACCACAGAAAATACAACAATAACTTCTCATTTAAGCAATAATAACCGATAAAATGTGTATGTGTAAACATTATGTCAGTACAACAAAGAAAATCAAACACATCATATATTTTATTTTCAAATTAGTTAATTATTAATTTATATATTAATTGGGTCTTGTGAAAAAATAATTTTTTTAAAAAAAATTATTATGTAACAAATCAAGAGAATTATTAATTTATCACCTTAGCCTAAGTCGGGACTAATAAAAATTATTATTTAATCAAGGTTGTCGCATTTATCAACATTTTACTGTAACACGGTTAATGTAACAGATATGGAGAAAAAATGAGATCCTCAATACGGAAAGATAAAATATCATTGTCCCAATCTTTGGAATAGTTTATTTTGATACAGGTTTGTCAAAACCTGATGCCTGAAAAGCTAAATCCACCAGTTTTGGCTGCCAAATTAAGTTTCCTTAACAACCATCACGTAAGCACTAGCAGAACCATTGCAACTAGCGTGTACGTCATTATTATAAAAGATCTTCTACTGGAACTAATCTAGGGCTATACGCATTGACCTTGAATCGATACATGATTGGATTTACAGCAAATACAAATGCAATTGTGGTCAGAAATTTACTTGTAGAGATTTTCTATTTCCTCCTTGAACTGAGCAGCAACTCTGTCCCTCCTAATTTTCATGGTCGGGGTCATAAGACCACTATCAATCTGCAATCAAAGGGGGATTTAAGCTCAATGATGGAACAGCTTCAAACGGAAGTCCTGATGACACTGCTAAAGTGCTAAGCATAGAAAGTTTACCGTAAAAGGTTCATCTACAACAAGAATCGGTCCGATCTGAAAAGAACACTTGGAAGTCCTGCATGAAAGACGATCACAGTGACAATACTGCATAAGGCTCATTGAATTTCTTGTTAAATGGACTCAAGTCAATCATCTGATTTTCCTAATTACAAAACATCTTTAAAGAATTTCTGTTATTAGTTTTGTATCCAGAAAGCATGCTGCATCAAATTTACAGCAAACGAATAACGAAATATCAAACAAATAACCACAAGAATACCGGATAAAGAGTTTTAACAAAGGTACTTACGCAAAGAAAACATATCTACAGGCACCTAAATTTCTTATCAAAATTAGCGAGGAATAATTCAGGCTGAGTGTTACCACTTCCGCAGTTCTCCATATAACAGGCTAATTGTCTTTTCTTTGCTGAGTTCGGAGGCTTCAGCATGTACAATGGACAGCCTTTTTGCTGCCATTAGCACCTCTTCTTTATCTGGAACAATGATAGCTCCAGGGCGGCGTTGATCCTGCATTGCACAGATGCCAACCAACTAAACAAAACTATTGTGGATGACATGAATACGAAAGGAGTGTTTAAATAAAAATATACCTGCCCTATAACAACAATCTGCCGAATAAGACTGCTCCTCAAGGCAGCTTCTTCAAGTTCCAACGGTTCAACATTTTCACCTAATGTCTCAAACATATTTTTCATGAATCAAAGTAATTATATACAAGCAGAACACCTGAAAATTTCGAGAAAATTAACTGTTCTACCAGAAAAAGAACAGGATTGGGGTGGGGGTGAGCTAGAAACTGCAAGCAAGCTTGTAACAACTTTATAATGAACAAGCAACATGGAATATAAAGAGTGAATCAATCTGATTAAAGGGCAACGAGAGAAGTGAAAATTTATTTCCAGCCTAAGACAAACTGTTCACTTTTCCACTGAAAAGGAAATTTCACTAGTAGAACCTAAGTATAACAAATTCCTTAATCACCGGGAAAATATAAAAGAAGAAACAAAAACAATGTAGCAGTAATTACCGCACTAGCTATCTCTGGAGATAGAAAATGCCTATTAACTTCTCGACCAAAGTTTGATCACGGAGATTAAATTAAACAGCATTTAATGTTAAAAAATTTACTTCAAAGTTACGCATAAAGAAAATTTAAAGTGATAAAATTCAAGCCAGGATAAATAGGCAATTGAGATCCATTTGTGGGAGTATATGTTTTAACCCTATTAATCGGTATTCTTTGATCTCAGTGATTTATTTGGCCAACAAGATGGATTATATAAAGATAGATGGTTGTTGATCCATACAAACCCAGAATAGATTTCTTAGTTAGGTACCCCTCCAAAAGAAATACATCAGACACACATACACAAAAGATCTATGCATTTTCATGTTTGATCATCTAAGGAAACATGAAGACCTCAGTACACCTGTTGAAAGAACTATAGTGTCCTTTGCGCGTCCTTCGAGAACCAGTACACCCCCACAACGTCGACTTCGCCCTCTTGAGTGGTGAGGAGCAATCCAGCCTATATCACCAGTATTTAGCCAGCCGTCCTCATCTAAGGCTTGCTTTGTAGCAGACGGATTCTAGTCCAACAATAACATAAATCGTCAAATTAGACATAATGATCAATGTAAGATAAACATTAGATGCTACACTAGTTTGTATTAGTGGTAAAACTGTGATAATATTTGAGTATCCTTTTACTCAAACTTATGGTCACGGATGAGTATTTTGTGCAGTACACCATGGGCAGTTAGACAACTCTCGCTCAAAATTGCTCAGTAAGCCTTGAGCTTCTTTGCTTGTGGGAAGAGAAAGAGAGGAAATATGACTAGTGTGCAATTAAGCCAAAGATAAGGGAGTATATTGTTCACAAGAGTGCGTGTGTACAAGTGAGTTGCCATACAATGCTTGAGTGTCTAGAGAATGCTTGGAATTGCTTGAATGAAATCCTAAGGGCCAAGCCTTGGAACATTCTAGAACCTTCTATTCCAGAGAATTCCCATGACTTAGAGAACCCTTATTTCTACTAAACTGTAGAGATTTCTATCTACAAAATGCTAGAGAGCTCTCATTGTACCACTATCTGGAGAGTTCCTAGATATTTACAAGTTAAAGAGAGTTCTAGATTAAAACATCCTAGAATCAAGACTTGCATGCTTGTCTAGTTAACCTCTTGGATCAAAATTGGGCGGTCCATAACATTATGCTTTCTTATCTACCAAAATCAGTGCCACTATGATAATCTAAACATTGTGGATATGGTAAAATACAAATTATAAGGAATGCACACACATGCAGAGTGACCACCACATTCACTAATGCATACAAGACAAATGCATTAGACCAATGCCGAGAAATAGTCAGTTTCGAGGGAAGGGGAAATGGTTTTCATATCGATAATAGTAATGTAACAACCATGGGCCAATTTCCATATCTACTTCAAATGTATATTTCCAAAAGGTTTAAATGACTAGATAAAGGAAAAAAAAAATTTAAGCAAGTTTTGTACTAAAAAAGGTGCAAAAGTAAACTTTTTCTATGACAAATTGATAATGCATCAGTTGTGAACTAAAAAGTTGTCAGTTTTATGAGAGACAGAAATACCTTGAAGTAACCTTTCATCACTTGTGACCCCCTAACTTTCACAATGCCTTTTGAGCCAGCTGGTAGCACTTCATTGGTTTCAGCATCAACAATTTTGATTTCAGTGTGTTTAATTGGATGGCCAACTGATCCAAGAACCTTCAATGGTTAAATCTGTGAAATTGTCATATGATGTACCCTCTATCCAGGACAGATAATTAAAGCCAGAATAATATTAGATAATGAAAACTGGATTTATCAAAAGCAGAAGAAATGCAAAGCGAAAAGGGCTCATCTCAAAAATGGTAGGCACTAGAGAAATAATTCATAATTAAAAAATAAATTTTCTTAATTGAATGAACTAAAACACATTTAGAGATGTGCAAATATTCAAGCTAAATATGTATAGTACACATTAGATAAAAAAGAAGTTAGTTCTAGTTTTAGCAAACTCGGGAGGATCTTCACTGGACTTAGTTGATCTTTGCAAGTAGAAAAGCTTCCAAGGAAGCTGATGAAGAATAATGTCCCTGGTAGCTTCAGAATCTACTTTCAATTTATATCTTGTTGCAAAAGTTCCGATAGCTGAATTATGAGAAATGTTTTATATTGCTGAAATGCAATCACATGCACAAATTGTATGTAAAAAAAATGGTTGAAACCTAAATACAAAGTAGACATGTCTTACATTACAGGTAGGGCGTCGAGCAGCAATAACAGGAGAGGACTCTGTTAAACCATACCCAACCTGCACTTTCACACCAATTGCCTGCATTTCCAGAAGAACACTATAAGAGTTCATTGAGTAGAAGTCTCTTCTTCAGTTAGCAAAGAATGAGAGTGTCTAACCTCATAAAACAAGTCAATATGCATAGGCAAACTACCTCCCCCACTAACACCAGCCTGCACCATGTCAGAGTCAATTGGAAACATCAACATCTACATATTTTCGTAGAAAACAAAATAAAAACAAATCAAGCTTCACCAGTTTAACAAAAAAAAGGGAGAGAATAATCACAAAAACATAGGTAATGAATCAAATGCAGTGTCAGTTGAAAGCAGCTATGAAAAATTCCCCAGATTTCTGCCAACAATCCAGTTTGTTTGAAGCAAAGAAGTGTATTGGGATAAGTCGATTATTATGCAACTCCAAGAAAAGAGCATAGTGTAAAACACTTTCTGTAATATTACGTGCTAGCAACAAACACCTCATCAACTATTAGGAGAAATAGAACTGATAACTTCATCAATGAAAGATATTACCTTTGAAATTCCAATAGCAGATTGAATTTTTTTGTACACAAGCTTCTCAGCCAAAAGATGCAATGGCCACAAGATTGCACAAATGATTCTTGCCCACAACCAGTCAATCAGTGCAACAAGATATGAAGGTTCTTTCTGATTTCTGGTCAAGCAAAACCCCTGGAAACAGAACCAACATGAATTAAGGCAACAAATTGAAAATGTAAACCCCATGTTAGTTACAGATATTTTTATGAGTAATGCTGGGGAATCCCAACAAATAAGTGCCAACTTGAATCCCAACTAATGTCGCATTCAGTTAGTGAATGGTCGAATTTTAATAGATGTGTACTATAGAAATAGTGTTCTTAAGCATTCACAATATTAAAAATGAATTAAGCAGGAAGTGCAATGTCAGCACAAAGTTTGGGAGAAGCTGTGAACCACGGGTAAATTCAGTTTGGTGAAGCTATTTGATCTTCTTGATTATTGGATACAAAATAAGCATCTTTTGTGCAATTATCCTTCCAGAGAGGTTTACACGAACTGAAATGAAAATGGTAATAATTGCATGATATTCAGAGCCTTTAGTTGGAAGGATTAAGCCAGAAACAATGCCTAGAGTCAAACCTCATATATTCTCTTGAATGCGGTATATGCAAAACTGATCCTTATAAGTGCACGTGCAACAACTCTACGAGCAGCGGAGCTTGTGAAAATCTGTTTCTGAATCCCACTACAAAAGAAATAGAAAAGTCTTTAAGGAATGCCCAAAAGTCTTTAAGGAATGCCCAAAAGGCAAATAGAATAACCAATCTAAATTACGCCTGGTAGTAAAGTAACAAGCCAAGCAGGAAATCCAAATTTTGCGAAACATGTTTATCATTTTAAGTAACGGATTCAGAATTGCAACTTAAAATATCAGAAGAAAGGTGCATCACTAGGGAATCTGCCAACGTTTACCGGGACAGCAAAACCTAATAATTTGATTCACATTTTCTCACATACTGAATTTCAAATTCGAAATTTACCCACATGCATGACCTTTTAGTGGATTTAAAATCTTGAAAAACCCCCTCATCAACCATTTATTTCCTACGCATTGACATAGATTTGAGTCCACGTGAGAAGTCCAATAAAACTTGACCATGCATGTAAGAAGATTTAGTTGGGCTCTCCTAAGCATAAAGCTCAATGGTTTCTAAGCATTATGGACAAGTAAGATCCCAATGGCTCCCAGAGATTAGTACATAAGCTTTTTGGAATATGAATAAAATGATAGCAATTTCAGAAGTCTTTTGGTTAGCGACACGCTAACTTCACTTAGGTACAATGCTTTAGATATCTAGGAGAGATTCCTAGGAACTTTTCAAGTGTTTTCAAAATGCAAAAAACCCAAGGTCTATAAAATTAAAGTGTGATAATTACATCTATTGACAAAGTAAAGTAGAGAAGAAGCTGGAAAGAGAGAAGTCTGATTATGTAATGGAAGATACAGAATATATAGGCTAGAAACTAAATAAGAAAAAGAAAGAAGTCATAGTAAAATCAAACCTACTACACCATATCAAATGACATCTCAAATTTCATATCATAGTTTCCAACAGTCCCCCTCAAACTGAAGCAGATAATCTCAATTCCCAGCTCAGAACAAAGATGAAGAAATATCCCTTTGTTCACAGCTATGTAAAAATATCTCCAACTTGATCCTTAGAACTGATATATCGCGTAATGACTTCATCCACCATGAAAATCTCTCAAATCAAATGGCAGTTATGAAATATTGGATTAACGGCAGAAAAGTTCTCTACTTGGTTATCCCAAAACATTCCAAATTTCTCATAATCCAAGAAGAAAAATGAAGTCATTGACAATGCCCACATATATCTATATTCCACACCAAGTCATTGTTTATATGTCTACACAAGCTCAACCCTCAGACCAAGTAAGAGAGAACTTACTAATTTCCTTGATTGAAGTTGATGTACACAGTGGAACATTGTTAAAATATCAATATCTCACAATAAATAATAAGCAGAAACTTCTTGATGCAGAATCAAGATGAAGATTTTTATAGATTTTTGGGGTGTTGCAATTATTAACTAATTCACTTTCCTTCAGTAGTCACTTAGTTGGATAGGTTTTATAATTCATAACACAAAGTTGACTTTAAATTCCTCTGTTGCAACACTCCACTGCGCGCCCCCCCCCCCCCTTTTTTCTTTTCTATCAGATTTTTATCCCCTTTCTTCTGGTTTGTCACTGGGTTCCTCTATTATCTCTCCCCTTTCTACCTGTGTTATCTTGTGGGACAAACGTCATACATCATTTCTTCTTCAAATGCTGATGGATAAACATACATGATACTTGTAAAAGAGGACATACCTGTACAGTGTCTCATATACTAAAGGAACAGAAATCATGTAATGTGGTTGGTACCGTTGTAAATCATCCTATCAATGAATTAAAAAAACAACAAAAAAAAGTCAATTAAGGCATATTGACATGGACAGGAGATAGCGTGAAATGACAAATGCAATAATATGCAAGCATATCCAGTAAAATAATCCTGTATAAAATGGTCTTTTTCGTTCTTTCATTATTCAAGATCATTGAAACAACTTCCAGCATAACATGAATGGTAAAAAAAACACAAAGTAAAGAAAAATACCTTCAAGTTTCTCACAGCTGTGTACATTAGCTCAATTCCACGAGAAAATATAAAATACCCACAAGCTCGCTCATATACATGCCAAGGTGGAAGCATGCTCAGAAATTTATCACCATTCTCAGCAGGTACGATATCATATAGGCTTCTTATCTGAAAGGTAGTCATCTTAGGAATTGGCATCCAAGTATTTAAATCAATTAAAACAAAACTAAATAGGGGAAGGTCCCTTCTAGAAAAGAATAAAGTTATAAAGATGACTTTGAACATTGAAAAGAAGCTTGACATGTAAGCCTATCCATGAAATAATCTTGTAATCTTGTTTAACATCTCCTTCAGATGCAAACACTACCAAATCACTAAAATGATAAGAGCAACTATTAAAAATCCACTACTAATTTCCAGCTATCATTCACTGATAAAACATTTAGCAAGTTTGATAAAGAAACCCCAATAGAAGGGAGATGGTGATGGTTAGCCTATGTTAAGGCAGATATCCAGTTGATTCCTACTCTGAAATAAGCAAAAGAAAGATCTAGCCCTATAGAATCTTCAAGGAAATAGGGAAGCACAGTATAAAGTTTGAAATGCCAAAAGAATTGCCAATGATTTGATATTCAGTATATCATATTTGTATTCATACAATTGTTAAAAAGTTAAAGAAGTTCCCAAAAGCACAGGACTATAGACGGATGCTTCCAAGGAGGAAGGAATAATTCAGGCATTAAGGGAACCTTTGGTTGTTGGACGGAATTGGATTGGATCGTATATGATTGATTAAGATAGGATTGGATTGGACTGAATTAGATAATATTTAGTTTTATCCCATGTTTGATGTAATTTATGATTGACTATATTGTATATATAATCATAGAATTAATTGGATATTTGAATACTAGTTGAATAACAAATTTAAATATGTATATTTGAAATCATATTATAATTTGATGTGAAAAAATAGATAAATAAATTATAATATTCGTAATATTACTTAAATTAATAGTGTTATTAGTTTAATATTTTCTATTTATTATGATAAATGTTAATTATATCTTTTGTAATATTTCTTGTTTATTTTATTAATTCAAAATATCTTTTAATAAATTTATTGCGCATGGATATTATATCAAAATTGATGAAGTACAATTGAGTTATAAAATCAATCCTAACTAAATCCAACACCCCTCATGGGATAAATTTTCTTATTTTATGAGATTATCATGTTGGCCAAGGATAAGCAATCTCAAGAGTCTTGAATGCACCAAACATGGGATAGGATTGAATTTGTTTAAATAGTCCAATCCCAAGCGTTTATCTTGAAACCAAATGCACCTTAAAAGAAAATAAGACCAAACTTTTATTACTAAATGAAGAATATTATGAATCAAGTTGGGCAGGATGGGGTTATCAAACAAAGAGTTAGCAAGTCAAGACTCTACATGCAAATACTATTGCAAGAATGACGAAATGTTCCATTTCCATCACTCTTGGACTACTCTCTGCTTAGAGAAGGCAAAGTGCAGGAATACAACAGCTGGCAAATGGCTTCTTGTTAAGGAGGAAGCACATTTCCCAAAGACAGTATGTGCCTAACCAACGAAGGATTTTTCATGATGGTTATTTACAGTTATTCAGATGGTACAAAAGGAGATCAGACTCCATTGAGCACCAGCACCAATTAAAGTTTGAAAAGAAACTGCCACCGACCCTAAAAAGCCAACCCCATCAGGCTGTGATCCATAAAATATTAGGACTTAAGAGTGAGAGGAAATTGATCCAAGTGATTTACATCACCTGGCAGATACCTTTGGAAAATAATGGTGCGTTTACTTCCCAAAAATCAAAATGGACAGAAATTGAAATGAGCTGGAATAAAAATGGGATGGAATTGGGATAAGGAATGAGAATCAGAATAAATTGTTTACTTGAGTTGTAGGAATTGGAATTAGAATCAACAGTATTCTCATTGATGTATTTACTTTTATCTTATAATTAGAATAAACTGTTACAAGTAACAACAATACCCTTAGTTAAGATTATGTATTTTTCACCGACAGAATAAATAACTAAACATTTTTAAAGAAAATATATGTAAGTTTATTATAACATTTGAGTGTAATATAACGATTTTTGAGTAAGCTACTTATTATTATTATTATTATTATTACATAATAATAATTATTATTATTACTACTACTATAGTAGTAGTATTATTATTACTATAATAATGATTATTATTATTATTAGTAGTGGTGTTGGTGCTGTGATTAATAATTATTATTAATATTTAATTTTTTTATTTATTATTACAATCCTCATTATTCTTTACTACTACTACTAATAGTAGTATGATTATTATTACTATTTTAATGATGATGACGATGACGATGACGATGAAGATGACGATGATGATGATGATGATGATGATGATGATGATGATGATGATGCTGATTATTATTATTATTATTATTATTAGTGGTGGTGTAATTAATAATCATTATTATTGCCATTAAAAATATTGTAATAGTAATTGCGATTATTATTTAATTTTGTTATAGGGACAAGATCGGAAATTTAGAAGTTAGGGGAGGGCAAAATGGTTAGTTCAAGGAATGGGAATCCCATTCCCGCTCCCAAATGCAAAATAAATAAGTAAACAATATAATCATTTTCAGTCCTCTATTATGATTCACCAATCCTAGAAGTAAATGCACAATAAATATACAGGGGCTAGCATAGCTTTTAGCAGTTTAATTAGCTGAATTATTGAACTTATCAATAAAATAAAAACCAGATCCTAGAAAGTAGTTATCTTAACTTAACAACTATGGCATAGGAGAAACTGTAAATAACCAATACACCTCCCCCAATTTCTCTCTTACACTTCTCTACCTATAAATTAACACTACGCTTTCTTTTTACTAGAAAAAGTGAAGGAAATAATATATGCAGCTATTTAGAAATTAATACTACTAGAAACATAAAGAGAGAAACAAAACACTTGAACCTGGTGTAACAGATTCTTATGCGTAAGCATAACGCCTTTTGGATTGCCAGTGGTTCCACTTGTATATACATACGTAGCAATATCATCAGAGCCGATGGTTTCATATTTGTAGTGTTTCCCTGCAATCACACGAGTTAAAATAGGCAAAGAGAAAAGCATAGAAGACCACTATAACTGAATTGCATTACCATTGAATTAGTACTTGACTTCTATAGTGCTAAATTTAAAACATGTAAGGAAGGCCAGCTCAATGACAGTAAGACCCTAATAACCACCAGCAAATGACACACTACACACCTTCAACACTCCACCTCAAGTTGAAGCATACATGTTTATAATACCCACCTTGGACAAGGATACAAGCATATTCTTCTATTTTGCACAATGATATGCTTCAACTTCTTCATTAGTCAACCATTTTTCTTGCTCATGTTCTACTCACTTACAATAGAGAAAAATAATATCCTAACATGCATTAGAGACAATTAATTTTTTCACAAAGTAGAGATGAGCCAAGAGACGAAGAGATCAATCTGAATGCGAGAATTAAAAAAAAGACAGACGTCACAAATGGGTTTTTACACTTGACAGACACATACCCAGATGAGAGACAACAGTGAGGAAAACCATATTCACAGCAATTTCAGATTTGATATAGGGGCTTGAAGCAGTGAGAAACAGCTGAGAAATAGATATATGAGATGAGTAAACTAGATTAAGAAAAAACGAGAAAAAAGATAGCCTTTTTGAGAATTACAGCAAGATCTTAAGACTTGGCTAAGGAGATATTGTGCAGCATCAACTACGTATGAACAAGTCCCTGGGTCTTTAGGGTGTAACAGTATCACCCTAGATTGTAGGATGGCTGCCGGAGAAAAAAGTGTTTGACAATTAGGTTATTTTTATCTTTGATACACACATAAAAACACACAACACATATATGTACAGTTAGTCTTTGACGCGGATGTCCTCATTTTAACAAAATACGGAGCCATAAAACACCAAAAAAAAAAAAATTTTCAATGCATTGTAGTTCCTTTTTTTTTCTTTTTTTTCAAGGGACATCCTCATCCGAGGATTATTCTATCTATATAAATATAGCTTCAGGAGTTGTGGACGTTTGTTCAGATCTGTTACTTCTAATCGTCTTTTTCTTCATTGTTTTGTGGCCACAAAGTTGTGGAACATATCATGCAAAGAGGCTAACATTTTGTAGGTCATACCAGGTTCTTGTGATGCTATTTTATGAAGAATTCCTTTGCTTTTGGTAAAGGAAAAAAGGCCAAAACTTTTTGGAACTGTACTGTGGCAACTCTGTTTCAAGTAATATGGCAAGAAAGAAATCTTTGTATTTTTGAAAGGAAAAATGCAGATGACATTGAATAATGGCGAGATAGAGTCCGTCTTCTAGCTTCATTGTGGGCTTCAATTTCTAAGGAGTTCTATGATTCATCTTGTTGTTCATTCATTAAGCTGGAAGAGTGCTTTGAGATAGGTGTCTATGCTGGTCTAGTATTGCAGAGGGGTGATTGGTAGTAGTTCTCTTTTTATTGAATTAATTCCTTCTCTTCTTATTGAGTTACTTCCTTTTGTGCTCTTATTATTATTTTATTGATCTTTTTTCCATGTTTAGTTAAATACTAATCTTTTTACCAATAATATCATGTACTAATAAACGAAACTTTATTTGACTAATCTAAAGTTGGTTGTGTGATGTTTAATGCAACGCTCTTTTGTTAGACCAATGAAAACTTATGTTAGGTGCAAATATAAAGGGGCAGGGGCAGTTTAGTAATTTTGTCTACTGTTAAGAGTACTTAGGAATTTTGGAAGAGATTGACCTATCTCTCGAACTGTAGGTCGGGATTGTTCTTTCTTTAAATTCAATCAATAAAAATCAGCCCTAATTTAGACCTAAGTCCTATCATCTTTCATTTTATGTTTTTAATTAATTGGATACATAAAATGCTTAGAAATTACACTATAAAGCAAAAAAGAACCAACCTATCTAAGATTTGTTAAACTTGATCTTAATTATTATATCCATGAAATGATATAGATTGATTTCGAGTTATCGCTCTAATTTTGGAATTCATAAGTACCGAATTGCTAAGTTAGACACTAATGGATTCAAAAACCCAGTAACTTCAACTAGGGTTAAATTTTATGCTTAATTTGTTTTGCGCCTTTACTTTTGGTTATTCTAAAAAAAATACAATTCTATGTTGAACTAGGTTAGAATTATAATTTACTTAAATTAAGATTTGGATCAATTCTATCACTCTTTGTGTGTTCAATTTCATAGCTCTCTTTTCTAAATCCTAGTAAACTTGTGTACTTACGAGTACAATTAAAATTTGTACAACAAGAGCTTAGAGCTATACAACCTGCAATGCTTCCAAAAAAATAAAATTTAGAAGCTGTTTATAAAGCTCTGCAGGCTAGCTTTAGTTCCAAAAGGTTAAGGCTCAAAAGCACTAAAACTTAGATAAAATCTGATTGCAGCAATCTAAAATATATGAAGAAACTTGAAAGATTAAAAATCAAATCAAAATAATTCTGATGGGTAACAAACAGACAATAGAACAGAAAAACCAAGGCACCTACCAGAGAGAAAGCCAAGTCGCCAGATCTTCCAGAGTTTATCCATTAACCCACTAATAATAAGGTCCACTTTTGACAATTTCAACTACATACTAAAGTATAAGTTGCTATTTACGTAGTTATTCCATCTCAATAGCAAGTTAAGATGTAGAATCCTGCCAAATGACTACCCTAGCTTTTGCAAAGTCATTCATCTTTTCCTAGAAGAATTAGCAACAGTAATATTTTTGAGTTAATCTAAATGGGCAAACATAAGCTCAAGAAATGCTACTAAAAATTTCTTATGCTTAATTTAAATATTCTAAAATAACTTATATTAAACAAAATCAACTCACTAGCATCATTAGAATCAGAAAAAGCTTTACGGCTCTCCCGACCCAAATCTATTATCTCATCGTAACTGAAAACAGGTATCTCCTCAACAATATCAGGAGCAACAGATGATTTCTTCCCCCAAAGTAGAATGATGAATCTCATAGCTGCCTTCGAACATAATGTTTCTGCAATCCGATTGAAAAATTCAGGATTTTCCACAGCAAGTGCAACACTGTCATCACGACAACATATAATTAGTACCTTCAGTAATTCAATGAAGAATGAATCTGCAGGAGTAGTCTTCAGGTACCAACTGTAATACTACCATGATACTCAAAAATGGTTGATCAAAACCAACAAAATCATTTTGTGCATCATGCATGTACATACATATAGGCCCTTAGAAACCTCTGAATTCAATTCCCTATAGGAATCAGCTACCTTTTAGACGTTGAGAGTATTATTACTTCAAAACACTGGCTTTGCAATGCTATTACATAAACAAAATGACACACCTGTAATGTTACAACTGTCAACACAAAATCTGAAGCCTCTTATAAAAAACTCAAAAACTTTTAACACAAAAGATTAAAACCCAACTTAAAGCCCAACATAAAAGTTGAAAACCGAACTTCAAAACTCCAACATGAAACTTGAAATCTCAATTGTGTAGTACTGGATGCCCATTTTCATAAATGTAGGGATACTCTAAATGAATCAGTAATAATTAGAAAGTTCAGACTAGTGAAGTTATTCATAGACAATTTCTAGTTTTTCTCGTGAACATGATCATAACATAGGAGTTCCCGCCACAATTTTTTTTTTCTTTTTTTTTTGGGGAGGGGGAATTGAGATTTTTTTTACAAACAATTAAAACCCATCAATGCAATAAATTCTGTTATTAAAAAAAAATGATATAGCTCTAAGCAGCTGTATCCGCTGTACTATGTAGGAACAGAGTGGAAAGTAATGTTTTCCTAAACCTTTCAGAGTGATTGTATATATGTAATAATTCTTCACTAGAGGACCTCGAGCCCCTCACCACATTGATTGCGCCGGTTGCCAACATTCCTAGGCAAAAATAAAAGATAAATGAGTTCAAATTACTGAAATTGAACTACAAATAAGGTCATGGTGGCCAAATATGAATAATTTTACATGGACACTAATTAATTATCAATGCAAAACTAATAAATGTTTTTTAAAGGTTAATGGATCTACTCTTCTTTCGTTGACTAGTCAGTAGAGGTGTTAAGACGCAACAGGTTCAGACCAGTCCCTCTAAATTCATATCCTTAGCCTAGCACATGCAAACATGGTAAATAAGTTCTAAGATGTATACAAGATTAGAATGATATTTGAGCTTGAATATGCATAACTATTGGACCAACTTTATTGCCAATTTAAGCATATGTGCTGGGCCATTTGTGGTTGATTTTTGTATTTGAAAGCATTTACCATGCCATAAAACAGCCATAAAAGAATAAATAAAAAATAAAAAGAAGAAAAAGAAAAGAAGCAAAAGAGAGTGAGAGAAATTAAAAGTAGAAAAAATAATGGGCACATTTGGGTCTCTCTTTGCAAAATAGTTTAATGTCCTCCAAACTTTGTTTTCTAGACTTGAAAATTTGAAAATTATTTCGAAAGTTATAATCAGAATTTTACTGTTTAAATTTCAGCAACTACCTCACTTTGAAACAAGCCTTAGAAATGCATATGGAACATAGGATCACTCATTTATCTGTAAGAAGCATTAACCTAGAAATACCATCCTGCTGATGTGGTTAACTAGCCTCAAAAAAATTGTCAATACTCTCAATAATATCGTCCTCACCACTTCAGTTTGGTAACAAATGATGAATGAAAACCCGGGGAGTTTTTGCAATACTGGGTGGTTTTAGTTCTCTTTACTTATGCCGGATCACACATAGCGTAGGATGTTGCGAAAATGTTAAATAAGGGAGGACGACTCAGACAAGGATAACTTGACAGAAATAAGTATTATCCCTGAAATTTAGTTCTTGGATTCCAGAATCTTGATTCTGCATGAAGAACATTATGGAAGATGAAACATACCTTACAATTGCAATGAAAAATAACTTAAGACTTCAATCAAATTTTGTTAATGTGGGGAAACATAAATAAAATAAAAGAAAGGAAAATGAGATGCAAAGAAATTTGAAGCCTACCAACATGGATCATATGTTTAGCTCATTAAAACTCAGTTAAAAAATAAAAGTTAGAAGATTTAAGAGATTATATCATCACAATTATTGAGAAGGTCCAGAATTAAAAAAATAAAATATAAAAAAGAAGAAAAAAGAGAACTGGGGGCATTTCATCTTTAAACTCATAAGCAAGGTAGCATCTTGAAATAAACACAGATTCTTGAAAAAAAATTACATAAACTTTATTGCTGGAATGGAAAATCCACAACTTGAGGGTGTGCAGTCATTTCAAAGAGTGCAAGAGTTCCAAGACTAGCTGAGCTTCAGCATTCTAAACATACAAACCAATAGGAATGTTGTACTCTCACAAAAAGGCGTAAAAAGGAATTTGGAGAAATAAATATTTCGTAAAAAACTATAAGCACCGGCCTGATAAAATGAGATAGCATGGTGTAATGACAAGCTTGATATGCAAGCACACTGGAATAGAAAAATTGGGGTCTCCTTTTAGTCACCCCAACTAGTGGCAAGAAAAAAGGAAGAACTGAAAAGCCAGACTAAATACATGTCATCAAAAAGGAGGTTCTTTGCTCATTAAAAGGACAAGAATTTAAGCCTTTCGACTCAATTACACGCGAAGCATTCTGCAGAGATTTGAGAGAGAGACGGAGAGAGAGTTACAACCATTGGCAGGTTGGGACAGCAGAAATGGGTTTCTGTTTCCGGATATCCATCACTCCAGCACAACAATAGCAATACTTCACTTGTTTAACTTTAAAACATTATTACCTTTGGTTTCAACTAATTATTAAGGAAGATCTGCTGCATTTAGACAAGCAAAAAATACTAGCGGAAAACCATTTTCTATTATCACAACAAAAGAAAAAAAAATATTGTATAATAATGCAGGCAACTGTGCCATTCTAGACATATTTGCTGCTCATGATTTCAAATTTCTAAAATACACAACCAGAATTGCCATGGAGGATATAAGGGGTCTACTTCACCAATATGTATTAACAATTTTAAATTAATATGTCCCAAATCCCTAAGAGAAAAAAAAAAGCTATGCAAGGATACTAAATTGCTGCCTACCTTGATCTGCAACAAGCCATCGACACGAGTTATCAGAAAAGAGTGAAAGCTTCTCCTCTGGCTTTACCCCAATAACTCTTAGACCTTCAGCAAAGTCCAAAATTTCTTGCTCCAACTGCATTACAGAGAGGCATGTAGTTGAACGGAAAGCTAAAAGAAAGAATTTTCTCACAAAAATTGCACAAATTCAGAATCTAAATAATCCAGTCCAACATACAAATTTAATACTTTATCCCTCATAACTTAAAGAAGATTTCACAGCGAAAGATATAAAATTTTTCTCCTATCCAGATCACAAATGTATCACATCTTTGTAGGACCATTAACTTGCAATTCATGTAAGAGTCCATATAAATAGTTCACTTATTCTACAACCAAGCTTGAAAAGTCATCTTAAGTTCCAGCGGTGCCACCTACTAAACTAAAGTTTCACCTGACTTTCTCAACAACAGTAATAGAATGCTAGTATATAGAGCAAATATAAATTCTTCACACCATGAATCATGCTAAAATAGATAGGCTTTCCTCCCATCTTCAAAGAAAAGTAGAGGCCTTCCTCCCATGTACTCTTCAATAAAATTAACATCATATAAATTCTCTATGTTGCCGTAATCCATTTTGCCACCTCATTGAAAACTATACTGCTTGACAGTATTGCTAAGCCACACGACTTGACTAGCAAAACCTTGTTAAACTCCATCAACTTCCTCAATCCTCATCCCCCAGTATGGGCAAAAGAGAAACAGCCCTGCCAGCTAAGAAGACAGACACCTAAACATAGTTTCTTTCCCCTTACACAAAAGATCCCATCTAATCTTCTCTCACCTTTCAGAAACTTAAAAATGAAGATTCTCAAGTCTCACAGTAAGTCAAAAAAAGACAACCCACAGAGATTTCTCACAGTAAGTCAAAAAAAGACAACCCACAGAGATTTTTACCCAAGTCAATGATAAAGGAAAACGATGTCGCAAAAAACAATTAATTTTACATAAAAGACACATGATAGCCAAACTAACCTGTTTATAAGTGAATTTCGAAGGCGGGTCATGGTATGGATCAATAACAGCGATACTATCAGCATATTTATCGGCAGTAGACCTCCAAATGTCAGGAACTGCTTTCCATTCATCAGAGTCCAAGCTACCATTACTTGACAATAATGACCTTTCTAGAAAAGGTGAGCACCTTCTAATCTGCTTGTGCTCTGTAGTCTGTAAAATAAATAAATAAATAAAGAAAATTCAAGTAAAGAGTTTTTTCCTTTTTAAGTTATAGCCTAATGGCAGCTCAATTCCCTTCTCGCCTATGTGAACGTGCTCGAACCCTAGACTTATTATTTCCTTAATCAACTGAACTAACTGGCACCCCATTCAAGCAAGAATGCCTTAATTGTTAATAGTCTGAATTTTACTTGGCTATCAAGTCGGTAATTTGTAAAATAGTACACGAGAATCACTAGAAAGAGTCTCAAATCTTACATAAACATGAAAGTTCGAAAATGGAGGAAAAAAATTATATACATCAAACAGTATTTATTAGAATTAGTTTTAACTTAACGAAATCCCACAGCATCAACATCAGCTAACACATACGCAGTAACTTGCCAATACAGTAAGTAATTAAAATTACCTTGGATTCACAGAAAACACGAAACCGGTGATTCCGACGAGAAATTCGAATTCTGGTGGCCACAGCATCAACACAATTTCTGGTGAAGACTCTGAAGCCATGACGATGATAATCCAAAGAACTCAAGATCAGACTTGATGAAGAAGCTAACGAAACACACGCCATTTAATTTTCACAGAGACTATGCCCGTGTCTGTTATGAATGACTACGAAGAAACCAATTCTCAAAATACAGAGACGACATGACAAAAATGTTTTTAATTTTAGGAAGTGGAAATCAAAAACCGACAAAGCGCTGACGATGTTCCCGAGATACTGTTTACCTACCAGCAATGAGTATGAGAATTTTAGAATCGAAAAGAAAGAAGCTATTACTTACAAAATTATCCGAATCAAAATAGTATTGGACCCACAAATTTAACAATCATTACTAGGTTCTGATTCCCACTTGAGAATTAGAATTTCATTTTGGAAAAATAACTTTTTATCGCATCTAAATTTCTTAATATTTATTTTATCATATTTAAATAATAATTAAAAATTAATAATAATGAAATTAATAATAATTATTATTATTATAAATTTTAATTACAATACTATTTTCATAAATAATAATAATATAATAAAATAACAAAATTAATAAATTAGAATAAATTATAATATAAAAATAAGTTAAAATAAAATAAATATTATTTAAAAATTATAATAATAACAAAAAAAGACAAGTAAAGTAAAAATGGAAAAAAAATTAATTATAAATATTTTAAAAAATAAAATAAAATGAATGTTAACAAAAAGACAAGTTTAATTTATTTCCTATAAAATCTGATCTGTCTCTTATTTACCATTTGAAATTTCATGTTTAATCTTGAACGTTTCATGTAATAATTTTTTAAATACCTTGAAATTTTTTTTTTGGCTATTGTTTCATGTTTAAGTTCAAGTTTCATGTTTGATAATTCATGTTCACAATTACAGAGGTACTCATATTTTATGTTGATTGTTGTTTGTTTTAAGTGCTATATTTCATGTTTATTGTTCAATGTTCCATATGCTTATTTTTGAAATACCATAAAAATTTTTTTTACCCCCGATATTTACGTTCAACTTTTATGTTTCCTGTTCGATGTTTCATGTTTGATGTTTCATATTCATTGTTACAGAGTTACTCATATTTTTTGTTAATTGTTGCATGTTTTAAGTAATTTCTTTCATCTTTCTTGTTCAATGTTTCATATACTGATTTTTCAAGTACCCAAATTTTTTTTTTTTTGCCTCCATTTCATGTTTACGTTCAAGTTTCATATTTTCTATTAGATGTTTCATGTTCACTGTTACAGATGTAGTCATATTTTATGTTTATTGTTGCATGTTTTAAGTAATTTATTTCATCTTTCTTGTTCAATGTTTCATGTACTGATTTTCCAAACACCCCAAAATTTTTCTTTTTTACTCTCGTTTCATGTTTACGTTCAAGTTTCATGTTTTCTGTTCGATGTTTCACATTTAATATTTCATGTTCACGGTTACAGAGGTACTCATATTTTATGTTAATTGTTGCATGTTTTAAGTAATTTTGTTCATATTTCTTGTTCAATGTTTCATATACTGTTTTCCAAATATCCTGAAATTTTTCTTTTTTTCCTCCATTTCATGTTTACATTCAAGTTTCATATTTTCTGCTAGATGTTTCATATTTGATGTTTCATGTTCATTGTTACAATGGTAATCATATTTTATATTAATTGTTGCATGTTTTAAGTAATTTATTTGTTTAATGTTTCATGTACTGATTTCCTAAGTACCCCGAAATTTTTCTTTTTTGCCCTCGTTTCACGTTCACGTTCAAGTTTCATATTTTTCGTTCGATATTTCACGTTTGATGTTTCATGTTCACGGTTATGAAAATACTCATATTTTATGTTAATTGTTGCAAATTTTTCTTTTTTGCCCTCGTTCCACATTTACGTTCAAGTTTCATGTTTTATGTTTGATATTTCACGTTTGATGTTTCATGTTCATGGTTACGAAAATACTCATATTTTATGTTAATTGTTGCATGTTTTAAGTAATTTCTTTCATCTTTCTTTTTCAATGTTTCATGTATTGATTTCCTAAATACCCCAAAATTTTTCTTTTTTGCCCCCGTTTCATGTTTAGATTTAAGTTTAATGTTTTTTGTTAGATGTTTCATGTTCACTGTTATAGATGTGTTCATATTTTATGTTAATTGTTGTATGTTTTAGGTAATTTATTTCATCTTTCTTGTTCAATGTTTCATGTACTGATTTTTCAAAAACCCCGAAATTTTTCTTTTTTACCTCCATTTCACATTTACCTTTAAGTTTCATGTTTTCTGTTCGATGTTTCGTGTTTGATGTTGCATGTTTACTGTTACAGAGGTACTAATATTTTATGTTTAGTGTTGTATGTTTTAAGTAATTTGTTTCATTTGTTTTGTTTAATGTTTCATGTGCGTATTTTCGAAATGTACTCATATTTTTTCACTAACTCTAGCAGTATATTTATTGTTGCATTTATAACTCACTCACTATTGAACCAATTAATGTCATTATTCCTTCGTAAATATACCTATGTATATATAATTTTTTTTGTCATTTTAAATGCCACATTCCCACCATAACTCACTCACCTTGGACCAAGATTTTGTTTCACCTCCATAGCTACTGCAAGTGCAAATGTCAGCCGTTGAAAAAATTTGTGTTGTTCCTCAAGTAAGTGTTTATGACTTAAATACTTGTTTTTATCTCTACACCTCAGTTTTGTTTTTATTGTTTTTTTTATGGCGAGTAGATTTTGATGGGCATTTTCATTAATTTTTTAAAACATATGAATGATGTCTGCTATTGGATGAATTTCTATTAATTTTTTAAAATGTACACATTGTCATTGTATTTGATGATTGTATTTGATTTTTATAGTCAAATTTCATGCTATTACCTTTCAAGATTTACAGATGAGTAAATCCTCTGATGTTCTTGAGTTACCTTAGACCAATGTACTTGGAGCTCAGTTTGATTGAGTAGAAGATGCAAATGCGTGGTACATGAACTATTCAAGAATGGTTGGTTTTAGTGTTAGAAAAAATGAGCTTCGTGGTTCCAAGTCTGGACGAACTACGATCCGTCGATGGGTTTGTAATTTGGAAGGATATAGGGCTGAAAAGTATTTGGGAAATGGTAATAGAGTGCAGGAACCATGACCAATAACGCGTACGGGCTGTAAAGCATCATTTCAAGTGAATTACAACAATTCCAGTGGCAAGTATACTGTGAGATAATTTAGAACTGAGCATAATCATCCGTTGAGCTCTTCGAATGAAGTACATCTTCTTCGTTCACATCGGCATATCAGTGAAGGAGATTTTGCTCAAGCTAAGACATTGAGGCATGTTGGCGTGAAGACTTGCCAAGTTGTAGATTACATAGGCGATCAAGTTAGGGATTGACAAAATCTCATGTTCAAGCGTAAGAATTTGCAAAATATATTAGATGCAGATAGACATGTTGAAATTGGTGATACTGATTCCGTGGCAACTATAGCATATTTCACAGCAAAATCTGATAACGATCCTGGTTTATATCATGAGTACACATTAGATGATGAGAATAAGATAAGAAACTTATTTTGGACTGACTATATGGCACGGTATAATTATGAATGCTTCGGTGATGTTTTGACATTTGATACGATATACAAAACTAATGCATATTAGAAACCACTTGTGACCCTTGTTGGCATTAACCATCATCGTAGGACTATAGTGTTTGCATTTTCCCTACTAGCAGATGAGACAGTTGAATCATGCACGTGGCTACTCCAAACTTTTTTGTCCGCTATAGGTAACCAAAAGCCGAAGTCCATGATTACTAATGGCAATAAGGCAATGTCAGAGGCAATTAAGACAATTTTTGTTGGAGCTACTCACCATCTTTGTTGATGGCATTTAAAGAGAAATGCACAAGCAAATATTAAAAACAAAGACTTCACTCATAAATTTCATGAACTTATGTTGGCAGGCATGAGTCCACGTGAATTTGACCAGTGGTGGTTTGCTTTAGTTAATGAGTTCAAGCTACACGAACATGGTTGGGTTAAAAAAATATATGCAAAGAGACATAAATGGGCTGAATCTTTTCTTAAAGGAATTTTTTTTGCTAATATGTGAAGCACTCAATGATGTGTAAGTAAGAATTGTTATCTCAATCGTTTTCTGCAGTACATGTTAAAATTATATGAATTTATGCTACAAATAGATCGTGCACTCCGCAATATTCGGACTACAGAAGCTGAAGACGAGTTCAAAACAAAATTTAGTACTCCCGTGTTGACCATACACTTACGCAGCCTAGAAAAGCATGATGTAGATGTTTTTTCAATTAAGGTATTCCATTGGATTAAGGAAGAAATTCATCAAAAAGCCACTTTGGTTTTGTTTAGAGCCTTCAACTGCACTGATACTCACTACTACACACTGACACAATTTGGGAACGTATACATAAAATAGATGGCGGGAATAAATTGAAGTGAAAATCTATTAAAATGACGTACTTTGGTATCTGGATTTGCATCAACATGCACCATGGGCTAAATATTCCTTATTAATGCCAATTAAATCATGCGGGGGGTTTCCACTCCTCATGAACTACACTCTAATCAATATGGTGTTAAGGGCTTATCGTGCCAAATAATAATAATAACCTTGTACTAGGGAGTCGGTGAAACTAGGGCGGTATCTAAACAAGATTATTATTATTTATCGACAAAAAGTCAAAACATCCTCAATAATTAGAGGGGACGAGAGAATAAATTTACCAAATAAAACCCATGACACATGTTGAGACTTCACCTTCAACCCAAGCTTGAAAGAAAATTAACTACTCATAATTGAACTAGGGACAAAATGGAAATTTATTAAAATACGTAGAAAATACAAGATGGAGAAGGAATTACAGAAAATTGAACTAAACAATGAATTCATGGATACCAAATTAGGGGGGAGAGCATATTTTTTTATAGATACACTAAGTAAATCATGACCATCGGATTAAAAATATTTTGAACGCTCAGGATTGCACCACGTCATCAGTTAATAGTACGCGGTTTGAACAGTGACACGGTTTGACCACGTGGTTTGAACAGTCAGGTGGCTCGGATAGTGACGCGGTTTGGTTGTAAATAATCTCGTGTGTATGCATGTACCGTACACACGATTTTTGGTCCACTGATATGCTGCCACGTCACTGATCAACAGTACAAAAGAATTTTAGTCCAATAGAATCGTGACACCTCATCAGTCTATGCCCATCATCGGTCAATGCCACGTCATTGATCCGTCTATGCGAACAGTGTCGCGAATAGTAACGTAGACAATACCGTACATGTGAATAGTATCGTACACGTGAACAATGTCATTTTTCCTTTTATGCTCCTCCTAAGGTTTTTGACTGTCCTGAGTTCAAAAGTGATGTCCGTTTTGTTGTCTGATCGCTCGTTCATTGTGAAATGATCATAATACCCCTAAAATACATAAAATACTTAATTATAATACAACACACATAATTAAATTACAAGAGATTAAAGTACATAAAAGTAAGAATGTTAGTAAGACTTGAAATGTAAAATGATGATTTTCTCCTTTATAAATATACACTTTCTAACACTCAACACTCTCCCGCTCGAATTAGAGCCTTTTTTTTCCTTTTTCTACACCAAATTAAGCCCATACATTCACTTAAATATCCTCCACTAACGTATGCTTGGGATCAAAATCATCTTTTATGCCAAAATGTTGTCAAATTGAGTTTGACAATTGTAGGTATATTGGATTTTGTCATAATGGTTGGTGGTGACAAATCTAAGGGCAAGCAATTAGCCAAGAAGTGAAAAGAACTCACTAAGGACGTTCCAGAGTTAATCTCTATTCACTTTTCACAGCCGCCTTAGCGGAAACACTACTACGACTCGTTATTGATTCTTACTATGTCAATATGGATAAGCTTGATAATTTATCGATTTGTTGCAAAACTCTTAAGACTTTACTTGTCAATATGGGCTGGACAAATGTCTTAGTTATTTTGGAACCAGTTTATCCGAACTTAGTGCGAGTGTTCTATTCCAATATGATTTTTTCTTCTAATACTACAAGTATGATTGTTACCAACGTTGCTGGAATTCATATTGAGTTTGATGTGGAGGATTTAAACATGATCCTTAGAACCAAGAATGAATGATTCCTTGTGTATACATCTAGAAGTAGGATTGATCATCCCTGGTACTTAGTGGTAGATGTTGTTCAAAATATTATCGGAATAGTTATGTAATTATGCCCTTAAATCCTAGGCTTTACCTCTTTAAGTTTGGGTCCTGCATAGTGTTCTTCAGAATGTAATTAGTTATCGAAAGGGACATGGTGATGAGGTTACGCGTCTAGATGTTGCCCTACTGGAAGAAAAATGAATGTAGGTTATGTTATCATTTAACATATGCTTACCACCCCAAATATATCGTCCCGATCTCTTTCTTTCGGCAGTATCATTACCTGTATCATCAAGCATTTCCGAGTCCCAATATCTGAACCATCTCATGATGAGCCTAGAGAGTTAGGGGACGAGGACATTGCTAGTTTGGGCTTTATCTGGGAAAGTGGCCAGTGGGTCAAGGATCAGAACCTTGTGAACAAACCCACGGAGCTTGCTCCCTTCGATGATCGTATCTTTAATAATGTGCTTCCCCCTGACAAGCTTCCCGACCTTAGTGCTTCCTTGTGATCACAAGCTCCACCACGTCGTTTGGATGCTCCATCGTTATCTTCAGCCGGTCCAGGGGATCAGATACAATAGCTATTGACTGAAGTTCGTTCCGTATCCATACATCAAAGCGAATTGTAGTCCAAGTTCGCATCGTTTTAGGAGCAGTTACTCTCTGAGCAACAGCGGCTATTAGCACAGAAGCAGCAGATTCTAGATGGGTAAATGCAAATCTTTCGGACTCTTGAGCTTCAGCCCCCCTTCGCATTATCATCGGAGCATTCTGACAAGTGATTTTTTGTTATGATCCCCAGTTCTATGCATTGACATTATTTATATTATGTATTTTATTTTTCGGACTTGTATTAGCATGATGTATTTTCTACAATGGATTCCGTATTTTATTTTTCGGACTCACAGATTCCATGTGTATCTTGATGATGGATTATGGATATTTGAGTTGGATTATCATTTTGTATTTGTGAGCATCTTTCATTTTGAAGGTTGTGATGCCTTGGCATTTGAGTTTATTGGTGGACTTGTTTTGCTGACGAAGGTTGCGGTATGCGATATGTAATTTGATGCTCCAGTATTTCTCAAGAGAACATATGTGTTTGGCTTAAATTTTTCATACATGGAAAATTTCTTAAGAGGCAAATTTTTTCGGCTAGCCGATTTCATCTGCATTAAAATTCAATCTTGTCCCAGAAAGTTAACAGTTAGCGGCTTATCATTTAGCGGCCAACTGCTTATATTTCAAAAATGTTTTGGCTACCCATTATTCTTGTAGCGGCCGGTCGAATTCGGGATTTATTTTCTCCCGTCCAGAGAGTTAACTATTTCAAAAATGTTTCAGCTAGCCGTTATTCTTGTAGCGGTTAGCCGAAGTTGGGATTTGTTTTCTCCTGTCTGGAGAGTTAGCTATTTCAAAAATGTTTCGGCTAGCTGTTATTCTTGTAGTGGCTAGCCAAATTCAGGATATGTTTTCTCCAATATTTCTCAAGAGAACATATGTGTTTGGCTTAAATTTTTCATACATGAAAAATTTCTTAAAAGGCAATTTTTTTCGGCTAGCCGATTTCATCTGCATTAAAATTAAATCTTGTCCCAGAAAGTTAGTGGTTAGCGGCTTATCATTTAGCTGCTAACCGCTTATATTTCAGAAATATTTTGGCTACCCATTATTCTTGTAGCGGCCAACCGAATTCGGGATTTATTTTCTCTCGTCCAGAGAGTTAACTATTTCAAAAATATTTTAGCTAGCCGTTATTCTTGTAGCGGTTAACCGAATTTGGGATTTGTTTTCTCATGTCTGGAGAGTTAGCTATTCCATAAATGTTTCGGCTAGCCTTTATTCTTGTAGCAGCTAGCCGAATTCTCCCGTCTAGAGATTTAGCGGTTAGCCGCTTAGTAGTGCACAACTAACCACTTATATTCTAGAAATGTTTTGACTAGTTGATGTGCTTTTAGCGGCTAGCCGAAATCGAGATTGGTTTTTCCAATCCCTTCACATGCTTTTCGTGCCAATGACGGCTACCCAACTATGATAAAAGTGGCTAACCACTTGTTATCCAAAGACATATCGAGAAGATAGCTGACTTCAAGCAGCTTGCCAACCTCTGGCGGATTATTCTGAGACAATCAAAATCTATATCTTACCTTTATAAATCAGCTAGTCGATAAGCTAAATTCGGCTAGGCACCTGATACTGGAATTTTTAAATTGTGTAAAACACTTAAATATTCGCCTGCGACCTAAGGTAGCATGAACTATAACACCTTTGTATATTAAAATATACATTATACAAATAGAGTGCATTCGAAGCAGTATTCATGACAAAAAATTATATGAATACACTCATAAGAACAATGTTAGTAGTGAGTTATTAGTAATGTATACTACAAAAGTCAGTGCGTAAAATAAACAATTTTGTTTCCACAACTAAACCTACAACAAAATGTGGAATTTCACACAAACCCCATCAAGAAGACTTAACATATATGGCTGTAATCTTTTTGGGTTTTTTTCGGCTTTTCCCTAGAGCTTTCGTGCCCATTATATATGTGTTTGCCTTCTGCGCAGAGGCTATGGCCCTTGCCTGGGCAACATGTTCATCAAATGTTACATTTGCCTGAGCAAGCAATCTGACTCGTCCTTCATTGAAGGCCGAGTCAATAAGTTGAACTGCTATTCTTCCACGAACATCTTGCGAATTGTGCTACGCAGGAAAAATATTTTGGAATAAATTGTTCTACTTGATCAATACAATAAGGTGACAATGTGTTAAAATATCTCTATTAAAATTTTTAAGTTTTACCATGTATGATTTGTTGAAAATGAGCCCTGGAGTCTCCATGAATTTGATGATATAAATTCCACAATCATACCTATTTAGTTGTTTTAGAACCCACTCACCAGACCAGATAGGGAACCAAATGAACCATGTTGATGGCTTGGCATTTCGAGGTAACTTAGAATGAAATATGGAATCAAGAGAATGTAACTACCAAGTTAAAAAAAAATGGCAAATTAGATTATTAAACAATAAAAACCTACACAAAATTGAGGAACAACATGTACACATGTAACATACTATGTGTTCAGCTTGTTGCTCGCGTTTTCGATTACTTTGGCCATCAGGAAGAGGGTCCCAAATCTCACCATAGACTTCTTTGACATTCACGATGAGAATGAGCCAATGAAAGGCACAATCGTTAATTGAAACATAAATTTAACAAAAAAAAAATCAGCATCTTTCTCATAAAAGATGTTTTACAATAAGTAAACCAGTAATTAGTTGAGATTTTAGAAAGTAACTTTTTGGCACCTTCGAAAGTCTGGCATGAAAGGTTTTCCGACACTAGCTGCTTGTGCAAAACCATCAACGTCGGCTCTAACGGTAAGTATTGATTGCTACAAAAGAACAATAAGTAAACAAGCAATATGTCAATAAATAGCACATTGAAAAAACCTTTTGTACAGTGCAATGTTTGAAAAATTATTATAGATAAACAACAACTTCGATTGACATAGAAATAATAGTGCTGGATACTTATTGCATAGAGTGTCGGTAAATACCAGTTTATTGGTGCATCATCGGGTTTAGCCCATTTACAAAGTGTGAGGTGATATGCTATCATGGTGAGAATCTAAAACAGTGATCAATAAATGATAACTTAGTATTCTGTTTTCCAATAAGCCATCCAAACATATAGTATGTAAAGTGAGTGCCAATATACCACAAACTTCTTCGCTCAAATCTGTGTTAGGCAAAAGGCTCATGAAATTATGCCTGGAGTTAAATTGATCATCAGTAGAGACAAGATTTCACTGAAAACACAAACAAGTAATAAAAGTGATAGCTAATCAATACATATGTACAGGGGAATAAAAAATACAAAGCTATATAAACCACAAGCACCTTCTGTTACCATCTTTATTAAATGCATATTGAATGAGCTTCAATTGGTCAAGATAAAGTTGGTTATTTCCATATAAAAGATAGGCTTTAAACTTAGCCTTCGTTCCCTGAGACACTTTATCATAAGGAGAGAGTTGGTATCGTCCCGGCCTTCTATTCCGTGTTGGTCGTGTTACCAGTGCACTCATGCTAGTGGAGGTTTGGAACTCTTACTTAGTGTCAATAGGTTCAACCAAATTCTATAAATGTCCAAGCTCAAAATTAATTCATTATCATTAAAACCAAATTACAACTAAAGTTCGCTTAGACAAACCTCTCCCTCATCTCGGGGTAGTGGTGTTAGATCGAGAGCATGTCCTCCATCAAATTGAAATAAATTAAACGGAGTTTCGTTAAAATGTGCAGTAGTCCCAATACAGCCCAACATGGCATCAAAGGCTCATAAACTTGCTTTCACTCTATGATCCACAGAGTCATCATCACTGACCAAAATCATCTTCCCTTTAGTATTTGACATTGTTTTTCCATCCGGAGATGTAGGATTTTCACTTTTCAAATTTGAAGGTGGATCGGGAGCAGCTGGTTGTTTGGTTGATTCTCCATGATACTTTGATGCTAACTCCTCCAATATATTTTCTATGTTTTCTAATCTCCGTTCAAGGGCTTGGAACTACTTTTTGTTTTGGTCGAAGAATGATCTAAATCTTTCCATTAGTACTTGAAAAGCATCATTATTCACATTATTCCACCCAGGAGGTTTTGCATGTTGAGGCTTATGAAGCCGATTAGGGTCACGCATCGAAACCTAAAATAATTCATAAATAATAATAATTTAGTCCTAAAATATGGTAAATCGATTTCATTAAAATAGTATGCACGTATTCTATACCTTATTGCTTTTGATGCCATCAATCCTTTTTTGTCATTTTAAGAATCTTTGAATCTCATCATTATTTCATACACTGATAGGACACATTTTTCTATCAAAAGAAGGTTGATCATATACAATAGAGGAAAAGTATAATAGTTGTCCATCAATGGCAAAGTACGTATGTAATAAACTGAAATAACCAAAATACAAGAAACAAGTAACAATAATTTTTTTATTAAACAAGAACATTAATAAAAGAACGCAGCCGCTAACGGAGCTCACTTTATTTTCTTTAAACTTTTTCACACCTTCCCATAAAAAAGGTAAAGCACTGACTAGCCTAATTTTTTTCTCTAATAGAATTTGTATCTTTCAGTGCACGAAGATACAACGGATTAATGTATATTGTACTTGTGGGACATAATATGATTCCCAACGCAAAAAGACTAAAAAGTATCTTAAATTCATCATCAGAAGTTGAACTATTCATTAGCCTTTTTTTTTCACCTCCGCTATATTAATTCCTCTAGGTCCACTGCTATACATTGCACGCAAATCAGTTATATCAACTGCTTGGTCATTTAAGTCCACATGTGTGCCTCCATCTCTATCCCCCATTATAGTTGCAAATGTTGTAGGGCTTAAATTTTATTCTTTCCCATGTAAAATTATATTTTTCCTACCTACATCACATTGTTCAATTAATGTTGCACATAACTCTTGTCTTAAGCGTCCACATTTCAGGTCAAGTGGACTTCAAAGCCGGTTTTGTTCACTGCTGCTTGTTGATCACTTGAAAAAGATAAAACTACCTCGGAGAATGAGGCTACACAACATCGAGATAGAAGGTTGCCACCATCAACCTTGTTCTCATTAGATTCCTCAATATTTACTAGCACCATTATTTTCACCACTATTTAAGGTGGATCTCTCATTCATATTTCTAAGCATCCATTGATGCCTCTCATCGGGGGTTAATTTCTTCCAATTTTATTCAACATCATCTCTAACCTGCAACAATGATACTATATATACCTTCAGTGGCATATTATTTTAGGTAAGAGAAAATTAAATATTCGACAAGTCATATTTTGGTTACATATCGTTTTATCCACCTTTTCTACCCCTAATAGCCTTAGTCGTTTTGCTTCCGCCTTATTGTGATCAATATTTAAAGTTACATTAATTAAAAAAATTAAACCTTTTAACATAATGGGTACATAAATGCATATAAATTATACTTACAAATAGTATATCCATGCTTTTTTATTCACTCCTTGCTTTTCTTGATGTAATGATTTTTCTTTTGATTTTTTCCTCTTATTATCAACATATTCCATGTCTTCTTGTAAAAGCTATAAGAAAGCAGTTAATAAGCAACAATTACTGCCTCTCGAACTCGTATTGGTGCAACAAGTGCCTATTGCACCAAAACACAGCTCATAGGTGCGATGGGTATCAACCAAAACACAACTAAACAAAGGCACGCATGATGTCTTTCACACCAAACGAATGCATATGGGTATACGCCAACCTACCACACAAAACTACCACACTCAAACGGCCAAGTCTAATTTTTTTTCATTATCAAATTATTATAAAAAAATAGAAAACACAGCTGCAGCATTTTGTCAACCAAAAAAAAAAAGGTAACCTATAATCTTAGAAGACAACAAATAGTTATTTGTGGCATTTTGTCAAATATTGTGTGTGCATTATATTTCTACAGTATATCATTAACAAATCGTTTTCCCCAAATATAACAAATTACAGATCTAATAACTTTAACAATTATAAGGTTAAGTTTAAAGTTGAGTAACCTTGATGAGAAAAGTGAAAGTTAGAGCCGGGAGCTGGAGCGGGAGTGAGAGCAAGGGAGAGTGGGAGTGTGAGTTTGAAGAAAGGGCAAGAGCAACAGCAACAGCGAGAACGGGAGCCTAAGCATGAGAAGGAGCGGGAGTGGGAGTGTGAGTCGGAGTGGGAGAGTGAGCGAGAGCGAGAGTGAGATAGTGTGGGGATTGAGAGGGAGAAAGATGAGAGTTTTTTTGTTCAATGTTCTAGAGGGTGAGAAAGAGAGGGAGGGAGAAAATATTTTTCTTCTCTGAACAAATTCAACCAGTTGCCTTATTTTTTATGCTTTTATTCATTTTTTTCTTTTTTTTTTCAAATTAAAACCCCAACTGTTGGATTCAAATAAGCTGAATCCAATGGCTCAAGAACAGCCCCTGCACCATATAGGGATTTTATGTCCTGCATGGTAGGTGAGGCCTCACATATCAAATATGTACCTCAACATTTTTTTTTTTAAACCCATGTACATTTTTCTTTTTCTTTTTCTTTTTTTAACCCATGTACCTTAAGGTTACGTTTGGCACGTTGATTTGAACTAATTATTAGGATTGAAATGAATTAAGTTGGATTGGATAATCATAATTATAACAAATAAATATAAATTAATAAACTATTTAATTAATTTTTATAAGATATTTTAGATATATTTTATTTTATCAAAAAGTTAGCAAATAATGTATATATAAAATAAATTATTTACTTGTATTATTAATTTCCATGATTATTTTTAATATTACATTGGTGATTATTAAATTTAATACAATCAATTATTGTAACAAATTATTAAATAGTTAATTTTATTGGAGTAAAAGTACCAATTTAATTAGACTATAAAAACAAAATAAAAAATAAATTCAAGTAAATCATGAATAGTATAATTAATTAATTAAATTTTAGGTTACAAATAAAAAATAATGTTATATATGAAAAAAATATGAATTTTTTTTCTTATTCTAATCCCATCTAAACCCACTTATAAATTGGGATTGTTAATCCCATGATTTAAGGACTAAATTTAAATTTAGTCCTCCCTAATCCAATCCAAGTAAAATAGTTAAACATGGGATAAAATATTTAATCCCAAAGTTAATCTAATTCTATATTTAATCCTAACTCCCAAACATAATCTAACTTATTTAACTGGACATCTTCTTTTACCCAGGGTATTTTCATCTTTGTATTTTGCAAGAAATAGGATATATTTAAAATGAATCACCAGCAACATGGGGTAGATACTATTGGATACATTAATATTCAAAATAGGTCAGTCTCCTTCTTGAATGCTCTTTTTCTCTTGAAAGAGAACAAAAGAATGGAGTAGGTTAGGAGTTTTAATATCTCAATATCTGACTCATTAGACTGAGTGTTTTGTTTTAACCTTTATTAGGGGTTTTAAATCAGGGAGTGTATTTATGAGAGTGGAAAAGGGGATAAAAATCTTGGGGCAGCAAACATAGGGTAGTTAGTAGGTGGAGGTTTAGTTTGGGTCCAACATCCATGGACACAGATGAGTTAATACACAAATGTAATGTTATCTCTATATGAGAAGGCAATGAATGCAAGCTGTCGCTTAGAAGTGGAACTCAAGGGGAACTCAAGGGAAAGGAGAACGTATAATGGCAAACTCTTTGGTGGGGAGAATATTGCTAGCACAGAGCATACACACGGAAGAAATCAAGACCGCGCTAGCACAAGCATGGAAGACAATAAAAGAGGTGAAAGTTGAAACATTGGGCAACAATATGTTTCTCTTTAAATTTGGCTTGGAAATAGATAACCGAAAGGTGATGGCAGGGAGGACCGTGGCATTTCGATAGAGCATTGATTTAAAAGAACCTAGTGGGATTGGAAACATGAGGAAGGAATAATTTGCACATGTAGCCTTTTAGGGGCAGATCCACAATGTACCTATAGTAAGCATGGAACAGGACAATGTTCAAAAGCTAAGGAAGTTGTTAGGAGAGGTCCCAGAAGTGGAAACGGATGATGATGGGGAATGTATTGGTCCATATGCAAGAGTCAGAGTTGCCATCGACATTACAAAACCATTAGAAAAAATAATTTTTCTTGGAGCTGGAAGATAATGATGTGGTGGAATTACCAGTCTTGTATGAATGATTCCCATATTTTTATTTTTGTTGTGGTATCATCGGGCATCAATTTAAAGAATGCGTAACATACAAGGGGCAACCAAAGGAAAAATTGTCTTATGGGGCTTACATGAGGGCTCTATCCAAAGCAGAAAAACTAGGGTGAATCGAGAAAGTAATAAATGGAACAAAAGGTGGATCAACCCAACAATGGCTCCACGGAACTAGAATGCCATGGAAGAAGTCAGTTACAATAAATTGGCTTGGACCCATATGATAATGAACTCGGGTCAAAACAATCTAATTCGGGTGAGAAAGAAGGCCAAACAACCAAGACCTGTGAGCAATTAATGCAAATGACTCTAGAACCAAGGAAATAACTAGACAATAGTTAGAAGCAACCTTGCACAACTACTGCTGAAAACATAATTGACAGCCTAAGTGGCCATGGGAGATAGGGAGAAAAAGTGGGAACAGGAAATAAAGAGGGAACAAATTTTAGAGTGGCGCTAAATTTTGGAGCCATATTTAATCTCTATCAAAAGCCCCAGTAAAGACCAAGGCAGCTTGAGTCCAAATGAAGTAGTGTATGATGGGCTGGGCATAAAACTACTAGGCCCAAAAGAAGAAAATGGAAGCTTTAATACAGAAATATAAATACAAAAGGGCACATAAGATATGAGTCAATTGGAGAAAAAAAGGTCAAGAGGTGAATCACCAAAGCCAAACCCAAACCATAAAAAGAACCAAATTGAAAGCCCCCATAAAGCTATTGTAGTTGAAGCAAACACTAGTAGTCGGTTTCCACACAGACACAAACTATATTAGGATGGCTTGGGAACAGTGGAAAATGCTGAAACTAATCATGTTGCAACTCAATCGGTGGAGGTTGCGGAGTAGCCCTGCCGACAACCATGAAAATATTAAGTTGGAACGTCTGGGGGATAGGGAATGACCGAGCGTTCATCGCTCTAAAAATGTTCCTACAATTGTACAGGCCTCAGTTGATTTTCCTGTGCGAAACTAAATTGAAGACTATATATATGAATAATGCTGGCAAGAATTTGAAGATTGATAATTATTTTGCTATGAGTAGTAAGGGAAAGAGTGGGGGTTTAGCTATGTTATGGAATTCTAAAACAAGGGTAAACATAACCTCATTCAACAACCACCACATTGATGCTGAAATAAAAGCTGAAAATAGAAATTAGATGAGATGCATTTGGGTTTACGACCATGTAGAGATGAGTAAAAAAAAAAACACACGTGGACTCTCTTAAGAAGATTAGTAGGTTTGTCTTCATCTCCATGGCTATGCTTTAGTGATTTTAATGAAATTCTGCATTTGGATGATAAAAATAGAGGAAACGACAAGGAGGCTAGTATGATTAAGGAATTTAGAGATGCTGTCCATGATTGTAACTTGAGGGATTTTGGCTGTAAGGGTTACCCTTTCACATGGTCTAATAGGAGGTTTAGTAGCCACTTTATTGAAAAACGATTGAATAGATTTTTGTGCAGCAAAGACTGGACCAATTTTTTCCACGACCAAGTTGCAACCAACTTGGTCACGTGGTGTTTATATCATAACCCAGTCTTGATGGATGTAATGGGCAAAGGTGAAGAAAGACATTATAATAGGATAACTTTATCAAGAACTCATTAAGAAAGACATGTGGAGCTCTTACTACAAGTGTCAAGATATTGTTAAGAAAAAATGGTCCAAACACGGAGATTAGGTGGGGGAATGATATAGTCCAGCTTTTAAAGCAAGTCAGCAAAGCCTCGCTAGTAGAACTAATACAATGGAGTAATAAGACTTTTGAGGGCAATAAGAAGAAGCTCGAAAAATTGATGCATAGAATTAAGGACCTCCAACAGTATAAATGGAAGTATGAAAGTAATGAAGAGCTAAAGAGGATTGAAAAACATATCCACATTCTCTTGCTAAATGAGGAGATTTATTGGAAGCTGAGGTCTAGGGCTGATTGGCTTAGAGGGAGAGATAAAAACACAAAGTTCTTCCACTTAAAAGCCTCATCTAGAAAGAGAAAAAACAAAATCTAGGGCATAGAAGATGCACATGGAAAATGGATTGAAGAGAGTGTAGAAATTGGAAAACAATTCTATGAGTACTTTGCGGATTTATTCTCAACCTCCAACCTCACTCATGACCAGATGGAAGATGCACTGAGAGGAATGATCCCTAAAGTGTCACTAGAAATGAATGCATACATGAGTCAACTTTATACAGAAGAGGAGATTACAGAAGTTTTGGCACAAATATGTCTAATTAAGACTCCAAGGCCTGACAGTTTACCTGCTGCCTTCTATCAGAAGCATTGGAAATCTATCAAAGAATGAGTCATCTTTACATGCCTTCACATCCTCAATAAAATAGATACCATTGCCCCTTTAAACCACACTTATATTGCCCTAATTCCAAATAATGCAAAGCCTAGGAAAATGAATGAATTTAGACCAATAATTTTTTGTGATGTCATATACGGAATTGTTGTAAAACCAATTGCGAATAAATTGAAAACTATTTTACATGCTGTCATTGATTCATCTCAAAGTGCATTTATCCCCAACAGATTGATAACCGATAATATCATTGCTGGGTATGAATGCCTCCATAAGATTAGACATAGTAAAAGGAAAAAAAAATAGGTTTGTGGCTTTGAAGCTAGACATAAGTAGAGCTTATGATAGAGTTGAGTGGGAGTTTTTAAGGCTGACAATGAGCATACTAGGCTTTGAGGAGAAGGTAGTGAATTTAATAATGAGTTGTATTACTACTTCAACCTTCTCTGTAATCATCAATGGAGTTCATAAGGAGATGATCACCCCTCAAAAGGGTTTAAGGCAAGGATGTCCATTATCTCCATATTTGTTTATCATATATGCAGAAGTTTTTCAAATTTGTTGATACAGGCTGAGAGAAAAAAAAACAAATTCAGAGGCTAAGATTTGGACAACAAATATTTATCTCTCATATTTTATTTGCAGATGAAAATTTGATTTTCTCTCGAGCCTCATCCAAAGACTACCAACACTTGACGGATATTTTTTATCACTATGCTACAGCTTCTAGTCAAATCTTCAATTTTGACAAGTCATGCATGTTCTTTAATGGCAATGTTCAAGCAAATAAGATTTCAGACATTAAAAGAATTTTCCAGCTCAATGTAGTGTCAAAGCACGAGAAACATTTGGGGTTGCCGTCTATGATTGGAAGAAAGAAGAAGACTTTTTTTCAATGAGATTAAGCTAAAAATTCAGAGCAAGATATCTAATTGACAGTAGAAATTTTTCTCAAGTGGAGGGAAAAAAGTTTTAATCAAAGCAGTGGCATAAGCCGTTCCAGCCTATGCTATGAGTGTATTTAAGATACCCATGGGATTATGTGATGACATTCAATGAACTATTGCCGGATTTTGGTGCAGCAAAAAGAAAGAAAAAATAGGCATCTCCTAAGCAATATGGAATGAGATGAGTCAAGCCAAGATTTGAGGAGGGATGGGGTTCAGAGATATATCAAGCTTCAATCAAGCTTTAGTTACGAAACAAGGATAGAGATTGATTCAAAATCCAGATTTCTTAGCAGCTAGATTCTAAAGGCAAGGTACTGTCAAAAGATTGACTTCCTTAGTGCTTCAATAAGCTCAAATTCATCTTATATTTGGAGGAGCATTTGCGAGGACGACAAGTGATTCTCAATGGCTATAGATGGAGAATTGGTAATAGGGAGAATATTTCAGAGTACGGAGGCAATTAGATCTCAAGACCATCCACTTTCAAGCCTCTCTCCAAACCAAAAATGCCTCTTAATGCCATTGTATCAGTGCTGTTAGACAATGACAATATGTGGAAGGTGGATTTAATCCAGCAAAATTTTTCGAAGGAAGATACAAATGCTATTATAAGCATTCCCCTTCTGAGGAGACGAAGTGAGGATCAAGTAATCTGGCACTATGACAAAAAAAAAGAATATATTAAGTTAAAAGTGGATATCAAGTGGCTCTAAATATTAAATTTTCAGATTCACCTAAATGCTCTAATAGTAGGAGCAGCAACTGGAGCATAATTTGGAATCTTACCCTCCCTGCAAAAATCAAAATCTTCATTTGGAAGGCAACAAAAAATTTATTGCCAACAGTTGAAAATTTGTGGAAGCATAGAATTGTCTAGGAAGCTCACTGCAAGCATTGTGGAAATAGAGTGGAACATACCATGCATGCTCTGGTTACTTGCAAAGTAGTAAAGAAAATCTGGCAACTCTCAACTTTGGCAAGTGCAATTCAAGAAATGTGCAATCTAGATATTCTAAGAGACTTAATGATGCTGCAGAAGAAACTAAGTAGAGCTGATATTGAGCTCCCGGTGACTATCTTTTGGGTGATCTGGCATGCTAGAAATAAATTTATTTTTGAATGACTAAAGTTAGATCCAAGTTTATCAATGGCCAAAGCTGAAGCAATTATTAAGGCTTTCAAGAGAACACAGTTTCCAGAGGTTCTGAACAAGAAAAAAGTATGGAAGACAAAACAAACAGCATGGACTCCTCCACCCCAAGGATGGCTAAAGATCAGTGTTGATGTAGCTATTGATATAAAAAGGCAATATTCTGGATTAGGAGCAATAATTAGAGATTCCACAAGAAAATGCATAGCTGCATGCATTAAATCTGCAAAGTTCAGGGGAGATGTATCTCTCATGGAAGCAGAAGCAGCTGAATGGGGAATTCAAATTGCACAATAGGCAAGCCTGCAATCAACAATATTGGAAACAGACTCACAAGAGGTAGCAGTTTTGATAAATAACAGAGGAGGGAGCTTATCAGAGATACGCTGGATTATTTCGGAAATTCAAGACTTAAAGACGAACTTCAGAATTTTCGAAGCAAAGTATGTTTTTAGAGCCTGTAATGTTGGTGTCCATTCTTTAGCTAAGATAGTATTGGAGAAGACTGAATCTTTTATTTGGTTGAAAATTTTTCCACCCGAGATCAAACATGTATCCACCTTATTGAATTAATGAAAATTTTACTTTCCCATAAAAAAAATACTATTAAATACTATTTGTCAATTCAGGATTCCCATTAAATCAGTCAGTGGAAGCCGAGTTGGTGAAGTGAACGTACAATGCTGGCCAATTGGTTACTCATCGCTGACAAGTGACAACGTAGTTTGTATGTACACATTCATAATTGTAAAAAAAATATTTAGAAATTATTTATAACTACAAAAAAAAAATTATTTTTTACAATTTCAAATAAAGATGAATTCTGACAAATTGACTAATTAAATCTTTTTTCATTTTGTTTTTTTGACTTAGGCCTCTTGACTATCTTTGACTACTAAAGTATTTTTAACATACGATTAATTTCAATATTTTAATCTTATAAGATAAAATACCCATAATTTTTTTTTAATTTATTCCAAATTCTACTTTCAAATAATCTTATTCGTCTTTTTGTTATGAGACATTAATGTGGGATCAAATGGGATATGTATTTATTTTTACTTGTAATTTCTTTTTGAATGGGTGTTTAAACGCATTAAATTCATTTTTTTTGTTTAAATGCATTAAATTCATTTTTTACACTCATCTTTTAATTAAAACCTTTATTGTGAAATATAATTCGCTCACATGTTTGACTTTATATTCTCCCTCTCTGTATCTCTTTTTCTTAATAAAATTTATTTTGTAAGATGAAATAATATTGCATTTAACACACAAAATTGTTGCAGATCTTAACAAATCCAGCCCCATATCTAAAATACAAGATAAATTTATTTTTAAGAGGTGAAATAATATTTTGCATTTACAACACGAAGTTGTTATAGATCTTAACAAATCCAGCCCTATATGTTATATCAAAACACAAAATGAAAGGAATAATACTCATCATGAAGTGAAACATAAAAATCTTTGTATCATTTTGAATTTATTGGAGATTTTCTAGTCAAATCTCATAAACACAAATACTAAATAATAAGAAGAGGTAAGAGCTGGATAGTATAGGTGATAAACAGAAAATGAAAGTGAAACTATATGTCTATATGTGTTCTTTCAAATATGAAGGGTAAAGAAGATTCGGGCCACATATTATTGAAGAAAGGCTGGATAGAGCCTTTTGCTGTAAAAACTAGGGTGGAGTGTTTCAAGAATTGCCTGTCCAACACATTGAAACATGGAGCTCAGACCATTACCCTATTGTTATGGAAGTAGTGGAAAGGGGGAGAAGAGCCAGATATGAGAAAAATGTTTTTCCAAGAATGCACTATGAAGACATGTGGAGTCCGTACGAAAAATGCTAAGAGATTGTGAAAAGAGAGTGGTGGGAACAAAGTAAATGGAAGGGTGCAGATGCCGTAGAGGTTTTTAAAAAAGCCACAAAGAAGTCCATGGCTGATCTGAAATTGTGGAGCTCAACTGAATTTGGGGGGAGAGAGAAAAAGGTTAAGAAGCTAATAAAGGAGCTGAAGAACTTGAAAAGAAACTATGACCATTATGTGAATAGGGACAGAATCAGGGGGATGGAAAATCATATTGACAATTTGCTAGCTGATGATGAAGTGTATTGGAAGCAGAGGTCTAGAGTCGACTGGCTTTTGGCGGGAGATAAAAATATGAAATTTTTTCATGCCAAAGCTTCAGCGAGAAAACAAAAGAATAAAATTTGGGGAGTTTTGAATGAAGACGGAAACTGGACTAAAGAAGCTGAGGAGATCGAGAGCAAATTTTGTGATCATTTTGCAAACCTCTTCACTACAACAAGGCCTTCAAGACAGCAAAGGGAAGCAGCTGTGGAAAGTGTACCAAGGAGAGTCACAGTAGAGATGAACGAGGAGTTGACTAGACCATTCACAAAGGAGGAAATTAAAGAAGCTCTTTTCCAAATGTGCCCAACGAAAGCACCAGGACCGGATGGTCTCCCTGCGGCTTTTTTTCAAAAGCACTGGAAATTCGTCGGAGAAGGAGTAACAGCTACATGTCTGCAAATTCTAAATGATCGAGGTAACCTCGCTCCACTAAACCATACGTACATTGCTCTTATCCCAAAAATAAAAAAGTGGAGAGAGGTAGCTGACTATAGACCCATTAGCTTGTGCAATGTCATTTATAGAATCATAGCAAAATGCATATCTAATAGGTTAAAGCAAATTCTGCATGATGTAATATCCCCAAATCAAAGTGCATTCATTCCAAATAGACTCGCCACAGACAACATTATTATAAGATATGAATGCCTTCACAAAATTAGAATGAGCAAGGGAAAGAAAAATGGGCTAGTTGCGCTGAAGTTAGATATAAGCAAAGCCTATGATAGGGTGGAGTGGAATTTTCTAGAGCAAATCATGTATAAGCTAGGATTCGAAAAAACTTAGATTGACTTGATTATGAATTGTATCTCTACCTCATCTTTCTCTGTACTGATCAATGGGGCGCCTAAAGGTTTGGTGAAGCCAGAGAGGGGTTTACGACAAGGCTGCCCTTTATCCCTATACTTGTTTATTATTTGTGCAGAAGCTTTTTCCAGTATGCTGATTCAAGCAGAAAAAAAGAAGCATTTCCAGGGGTTGAAGTTCAACAAAGAGCTTTTCATCAATCATTTGTTGTTTGCGGACGACAGTCTAATCTTTAGTAGAGCTGCAGTGGAAGATTACAAAAAGCTGAAGCAGATTTTTTATTGTTATGCTGCTGCTTCTGGCCAGATCTTCAACTTCGAAAAGTCATCCATGTTGTTTAGTGGAAATGTTTCAGCTAGGCAAATAAATGAAATAAAAGACATCTTCCAGCTAATGGTGGTTTCGAAGCATGAAAAGTATTTGGGGGTTGCCTTCCATGGTTGGAAGAAAGAAAGTCGGCTTTTTCAAGGAAATAAAGTTGAGAATCTTAAGCAAAATCTCGGGATGGCAAAGCAAATATTTCTCAAGCGGAGGTAGGGAGGTTCTAATAAAAGCAGTGGCCCAGGCTGTTCCAGCCTTTGCAATGAGTGTGTTTAGACTTCCTACAACTTTATGTGATTATATGCAACGAGTAGTTGCTGGTTTTTGGTGGGGAGTAAAAAAGGATCGGAAAAGTATCCATTGGACAAAGTGGGAGAGTCTTTGTCACACAAAGGGTAGGGGAGGACTTGGATTTAGAGACTTTGCATGTTTTAATCAAGCCCTGATAGCCAAGAAAAGCTGGAGAATAATCCAAAACCCTGAATCTTTGCTGACGAAAATTCTGCAGGCAAGATACTTCAAGAGCTGTGAATTCTTACAAGCCAAGTTGGGATCAAAACCATCATTCATTTGGAGGAGCATACTTTGGGGGAGACAAATCATCCAAAAATGAATGAGATGGAGAATTGGATCAGGGGATTCGGTTAAGGTATACAAGAGCCAATGGATACCAAGACCTCAAACTTTTAAACCTATTGCTCCGGTAACTCTAAGTGTTGAAGCCACTGTAGCAGACTTGATAGATGCCAATCATCAGTGGAAAGAAACACTCATACATTAGCATTTCAGCAAAGAAGATGCTGAAAAAATTCTGCAAATCCAGCTCCCAAACAGCCCCCAACCAGACCAAATCTTGTGGCATTATGATAAAAAAGGCCAATATTCGGTTAAGAGCGGATACCAAATAGCTAGGAAGATCAAGCACCCTGAAGAACCATCTTGCTCTAAAAACAACAGTGGGCAATGGAATGTGATATGGGCAATGGAGCTACCAGAGAAAATAAAAATTTTCATGTGGAGGGCTGTAAAAAATCTGCTCCCAACAGCAGAAAATCTATAGAAAATGAGAGTGTTGCAGGATCCAATATGCTCGAGGTGTAAAATGAAGGCTGAGAATATCGTCCATGCCATATTGGAATGCAAACCAGCAAGACAGATGTGGAAGCTAACTCCCTATTATGCAGAAATGAAAGTGCTTATAAATCAGGATTTGTTATCTATGATGAAGGAATTAGAAAAAAGTAGAAGCAAAGAGGAGTTGCAGAGGATAATTGCATTGTGCTGGGCAGCCTGGTATTCAAGAAACAGGTCTATCTTTGAATATGTAGAGCAAGATCCTCATATCACAGTAGCCAAAGCTGATGCCATAGTTGAGGCTTATGCAAGAGTAAAAATGGGGAAGATTTTAGCAGCAGCAAGCAACACACCAGAAAAGAGCTCAAGCTGGTTACCTCCTCCGCAAGGTTTATTTAAAGCAAATGTCGATGCGGCCATAAATGAAGAGAAAAGGGAAGCAGGTCTGGGAGTGGTGATCAGAGATAGCAATGGAGAAGTGATAGCTGCAGCTGTAAACCGAACACCCTCCTACAGGAATGTAGCCCAAGCTGAAGCAGCAGCAGTGAACTTTGGGATCCAGATTGCAATGGAAGCTGATTTGCTACCTCTAACTGTCGAGACAGATTGCAAAGAAGTCTTTGATTTTGTCTTCCATAAGCAGAGCAGCAGAACGGAAATATTCTGGAATATAGCTGAAATTCAAAAAAAGATGAACTCACTTAACAGCAGGGCAAAAATTCAGCATATCTCTAGAGACTGTAATACAATTGCTCATGCACTAGCTAAGATAGCCCTAGGTAGTGACAAATCTTGTGTTTGGAAGGGATCGTTCCCTCCTCAAATCATGTGCTTATTTTCAAAGCTTTGTTAATGAAAGTAAGTCTTTCTATCAAAAAAAAAAAATATATGAAGGGTAAAGATTGCTATTTTTAGGTTGTAACGTACTCAAGTTTTTGGACCTCCTAATTTTACTACTTTTATGTTATAAGTTATCTATTTTATAATTTTATGATTTTATAGTTTTCTGCTATTGTTTAAAGTGTAATGTCCAAATGATTGAACAATTAACAAATCTTTAGTCATTCAAAATTTTAAAGAACGACAAATTTTTAGGTTGTAACGTGCATTTCAATGTGTCAAATACAAGAATTACAATAAACTATAACTTTATTACACAGCTGTATATTACAAAGACTGACTCAGAGTAGTCGGATCACGGTTACACTATTACAATAACTATCATATCATGCACGTAGGTGTCCCTATTCAAATTAGTCTACAATATATATATCCTTATCTTGAATAATACATACACAGACTTACTAGAAATTGTTCTCAAGCCAATCTAAAATTTTTATACAAATATATTTACAATAATGTACCGTCCCTGACTAGAGCAGAACATCATCTTTGACCGGAGGAATACATCTACTTTATTCTTGCTTGTCAAAAAATAAATTTCCACTAAAATTAGGATTTCAGTTCACTTTACACAACAAAAAGAACGTAGAAGCCTAAATTCTTTTCTCCACTCTAATGGTGTTTTTACTTGTAGAATTAAGGAATTATAATTTAAAATGAGCATGATTGATGATGTTTACTGATCAAAGTAGAAGGGAAAATAAGAATAAAAAATGTGGGTTTCACGTGCTTTTAGAATTAAAGAATGGGGATTTGATTTCCATGGGATGTTGGTAATCAATTTCTCATTGATTGAATTCCTCATTTTACCCTATTGAATTTTCATAATCCCCAAATTGCCCTCAATTAAGCTTTGTCACTTTTACATTTTTGTCCCTACAAAAGTTTTGTTATATTTACAAATAAGTCCTTCATTATTTAATAATAATAATAATAATGAAATTTATGAATAACAATAATAATGATGATGATTATTATTATTATTATATTAATAGTGTTATTATTAAAATTTATTAATTTTATTAATTTATCATCATCATCGTGATCATCATTATTATCTACTCTCGATCATTACTTATCTCAAGATTCCATAAAAGTCTACCCTCCAACTCGGACTCATTTCCCTTGCATATATAGACTGCGTCACACTATTACAATAACTATCTTTATCACGCATGGTCCACCTCCCTATTTAAAATAGTAAAAGCGTATCTAGAATAATGTATAAATTTATCTACAACATTATATTATCTCGGTCTTGAATAATACATATATACCCTTATCTAGAATTGTCTAGTAAACAAAATGCCCTTATTACCTTACATGATAAGATAACAAACATCATAAACTTGGCAAGCATTCTCACTTCCGTACAATTTTTATTATTGTTACCTTATATTTTCACGGCTATTAAATTAAATTTTAGCACATGTTATTTATTGATATTTGTTACCTTATTATGTAAGGTAACAATAATACCCATACAAATATATTTACAATAATATACCATCTTTGACTAGAGTACTACATTATCTTTGACCAGAGTAATAGAATGTTTTACTCTTACTAATCTACAATGCCAAGGAAAAGATGTCCACTAAAATTAAGATTCAGTTTCATTTTACACAATCAAAAGGGAAGTAGGAACCCAAATTCCTCTTCACTCTAATTCTCTCCTTTGATCCCATCAACCAAAAACCTCCTTCTGGTTGTAGATAAACTAAAACTTTTTGTAGTAGCTACGTTAGTGTCAATTGTTAAACTATGTACGGGAAAAATAAAGAGTATTCCATTTTATGAGAGGCTCGAAGAATTGGCAATATTATTTTTTCCAAAAATAATAATATATCAACTTTTCGATTTTACAAAGTTGAAACATGTATTGAAGAGGTTCGATGATCCCAAATTCATATGTTGTTTATTCCAACTCAATCACATGTTGAAGCCTTAATTTTCACGACAAGAAGGAAAATGATAAAAGAAGCATAGATACGATAGAAGGATAACATAACAGAATTAAATACCGGCCCTTAAAAGAATACTAATTTAGAAAATAAATACATTTTTGGGTAATTGATCAGATATATATTGATGCAAGACAAAATGGTATCAAAGTCTGAAAATCAATTTTTGGGTATGAATAAAATATGAATAGCTTAATAATCGATGTTGTGTATGATCTAATAGTAGATTATGATGAAATATAGAATAATATAATTAAACTTATGTAGTATTATTTATTAGAACCACTTGATCTAAATATTAAACAGTTAGTGCAACTATACCTCCAACATGCATATGAATTTAGAGTGGGGGATCTCATAATCATAAGAAATAGAAATTTAAATATAGATCCTATATTATTAAGTAGGACTCCAGGAGAAGTTTTTAGAAATAATTTTTCATGGAAACAATGGTCTATCAATTCTGTTGATAAATATATTGATGAACTTGTAATCGACTATAATAATTTTTTTTCTAGTAAGGCAGCAAGATGAATATAATTGGAATAATAAGAGAATTAGATGCAAATACAATCCTCCTAGTAATAGACTAATACAATATATAGATCAATTTATACATAAATTCTACCTTATAAATAAATTTTTAGAAACGAATAATATTCCCAATGATCAAACAAGTATTATAGTCATAACCATCTTATTAAATCTAATGAAATATTAGAAAGATATTATAATGAATAAATTGCTAGAACCTCTAATAATCTCACTAATCACAAAAACCAATAGATTACTACCTTCTAGCTACAGGCAAAGAGAATTTACTTATAGAAGATTTTAACCTTTCGATCTAATAAATGATTCAAAATATGTGGGAAAATAATCAGTTAAACTGGATTTCTCTATATTTATTAAATAAGTTAGGTAACCCAAGTTTATCGGTAAATGATATAGAAAGTACAAATGAAATATTATAAATTAATAATTCAATTATGAATATATAAAACAAGTTAAAGGATTAGGAGATCAAATAATTAAAGAAATTTGATCAAGTTAAAAAACTAATAAAATATTTTAATATTGAAGATCAAAACAGAATGCATTAAAACAATAAATTATAAATACCATGAATAGAAACTTAATAGATATAAGATTAAACAAGTTAGAAATTCAATTAAATAAGATTGAAAATATTGTTGAGCAACTTGGTAAAAAAATTGCTATAAATATATATGAAAAACTTTAAGAAAAATTGAAGTACAAAAAATAAATAATAACATGGAAGAATTACTCATTGTGATTCAAGAACAGAATAATATTTTACAAGATACTATAATTTATTTCCATGGAAAGAAAAATAATAATGAAATTCAGCCCATTGGATGTCCAAAAAAATTCTATAAACAAAAAAGGAAATTTAAAAGGAAGAAATTCTTTAAGACTAATAAAGAATTTTATAAGAGAAACAAATATAAGAGAGAGTTTCTCAAGAAAAATAAATCTAAAGCTAATACCAAAAAAGTGTAAAAGTTGGCTTTGTAATGAAGAAGGGCAATATGTAATTGAATATTCTAAGAAAAAAAAAAGCAAATATTAAGTTGTTTGAAGACTTCAATGAGCTAGAATTAGTCATTGATAGTGAAAATATTAGTGAAAGCGATAACATATATTACCTTTCTAATGAAACACTAAATAGTTCAAAGTCAAAATGTGTGTAGAAAAAATTGATAATGGAGATCTTTATCAAGATGAAGAATTAGAAGAACAAATTTCTTTTCATAAATACTTGATTTTTTATTAAAGAAAATACCTTTAAGATTATTAAAAAGGGATTAGAAATGTCAACAATATCAGTTAATAAGTTAGCACGAGAAATTGCTAACATGATTAAAAAAGAATATAATGTATTTCAATTTTACTATAGTAGAAGACCGATTGAAATTAAGCATGCCAGATGAAATGCAAATATACCTTTATTATTAAAATCAGACATAGAAGATAAAATCAATAAAATAAAATCTGGTGATAGATCTAAGACTGGATGTAGGAATAGATAGTCCATTAAATATAATTGAACTAGATAATGGGAAAATGACAGTTACACTCCTAAGGTTGGAAAAATACTCACAAAGACCCCAAGTTTTAGAAACTAAACACTAAGACCTCCTTTTGATCATAATACACTTTGAACATAGTACTTAGAAAATTAACTTTAAAGGTTTTTAATTAATACAAATTTAATATAAATAATATAATCTATCTAGTACACTAATAATATTAGATTATTTTTAACATTTACAATAATATTAAAATTTTAAATTATTATATTTATTTTAATAATATATTTGTATTTATTATAAATATTTTAAATAAATTTTTGGGTTATATAGATTTTAAAATTTAAAAAATCTCACTTTTAATAATATTAAAATTAACTTTTACCTAATATTCAAAATAATTTTAATTTAATTTATTTACTTTAATATTATGTTTTTATTTATTCTTAAAAAATACTTTAATATAATAAATAGGTCTAACAAATTGTAAAATATAAAAATATTTTTAAAATTAAAATTATTTTAAAATGCATATATTATTATATTTATTTTAAAGCCATATTTCTATTTTATAAAATTATGGGGTCAAAGTTTTTGGATTTATAGAGGCAAAGGGTGTTATAGTTCAAAGGGGTTTTGATGTCCTTTACTAAAAAGTTAGAAGTCTTTGTAACTATTTTCCTAAACTTTGGAGATACAGATACCCTTTTTCCCTAGATAATAGAATAAAAGGTAGAAAACATTCCTTGGAATGATACGAGAGAATCTTACTTATAAAAAAATTGATATTTAAAATACATCCTAAATATTCAATAAGTTTGAGAGACAAAAATATGAATAGGACTTTAATGTTAAGTCATGCTTTTAAATATTTTGATATAATGCACGATGGATCCTACCATATAGCGTTACATATGCTATAGAATATGCATTGACAAATTCAATTAAAAGTGAAATGTTTGTTGATGAAGAAATTATTGAAATTGATAAACTATTTAATAAAGTTAAAAAATATAATCCCCTGATATTTTAAGAGAAATAGTTTTACCATAATAATAGGAAATGGATTTGAGTAATCAATCTACTTTAACTAGCGGAAACACTACTAGAACCATAGAATATACACGGAAAGGAGAAATAATTTTAAGAAGTAGAAGATCATTGTCTATACCTAAAAAAGAACTAGAATTAAGTAGAATTCAAAGTTTTACTAGATACAACCAACTTGCAGTACCACCATCACAAGAAATATTGGCAATGGCTAGAAGGAATGTCTGAAATTTGAAAATAAAGACTATTTATAATAATGGAAAGTCATGGCATGAGACTTTACTATCCTAGATATATGAGTTACAAAATCTTATGCAGATGTCAAAATGATTGAATACTTAGAAAGAAGAATTGTAATAGAACCTTATACATATGTAGGTTATAATGGAGAAAGCCACTTTGTCAATATTGCAAAATATCTTTGAGGATTAAAGGGATAGAATTCGTGTTTCCTTTCTTCATTGAAATGGAATACAAAACAGAAATAAGTCCTTTATTGTTAGGAATGAACTTTCTTGAGAATTTTTTTCTCTACAGTAGAGGAGACAGAGAAATAGCAATAATAATTGATGGGATAAAACAAACTATATCAAGATATGTCTAATCCTTTTATAGTATATAAAAGTGATTATACCATATTATAGCCATACCAAGAATGGTTCCATGCGTTAATTAATATTGGTTCAGGAGTTAGTTTAACTAACTCAAAAATTTATTCAAAATCTTAAAGATTATAAGCCCCTTAATAGGATAAGGAATTAATAACTCTAAGAACTTGTAGAATTAAAGCCTTTATACAAGTACAGAATTATCTTTTAAACATACTAATATTATGGTCTTACGATAATATGGGAGATGATTTACTTTTAAATAATAATAATAATAATAATAATAATAATAAAAGAAAAAACACTCTTTGATCGACTTATAAAAATATTATTGAAACTAGAAAAATACAAAGTATTATAATATAATTTACTACATTAATTATCTCTATATTTCTTGACAGCACGCTTGTAGCTACTTCATGATCTTCAAAGTGTCACACTTGGGAACCTGCAATTTCCCCGACCTAATGAAGAATCAAACAATTCTAGTTAGAAGATATTTAAAAATGAATGAATAAGTAAAAATTATTTGTAGGTCAAGTATTCCAACTCAATATGTTAAGTGGGGTACTCGATTAATAAAAAATTATCATTTTAACTAGGGGTGGGCATTCAGTTCGGTTTGACCCTAAAAACCAATCATATTGAGAATTAGAAATCGATCGGATTTGGACTTGATTAAGGTTAAAATCAAACGGAACATCAAATCCGATTAAGTTACATTTAAATAAATAAATATATATATATATATATATATATAAGAAAAAACCTTTATCTAATAAAAACAACTCAATTTCTCTTAAATTTTAACTCAAATCGAATTTTAACCTGAAATTATAAGACGACCGAATTTAACTAATTTTTAAACCGATTTGAGTTGAATTCTCAAAACCAACCAAGTTGGAACTTGTAAAAATAGAATCAAAACCTGAAACGCCCACCACTAATATTGATGCGGCTAATTGATCTTAGAGTGGGAGTTTATTGCGGCAACATCCATTTTATGTTGTGGGACCTATAAAACAGGTCCACCGCCATTGGGCCCACCAAAATGGCGATTTTTGCCGGTTAACAAAAGTGGGTTTGAAATTAAAACTCACTTGGGTTTATGATAGTTTGTTGAGCCAGTCCATTAAAGTAACAAGTAGCGCCCTTGCCCATAAACTTAGCCCAGTACGAGCTGAAAGCATAACTGGCGTGCCAATACAACGATAAAGGCTGATAGCACCGTTGCCCTGGCACCAAAGCATCGCAAGTTCCATTACCCTGACCGCAGGCATAACCCAAAGCACTGGTCAGTGCCAACAAATCTGCACCTCTTGCCACCACGCACCAAACCTTGCCTTTATACGGCACATTATTATGTGCCAACGGCAATGGCCTGTACTGAGACAATGAACGGTTTCCACTCAAATCAATTTCATAAATCGGCACTCCATTTCCATGTAACATGCCCCAATGCCTCTCTGTTCCTGGACCTGTCTTCTGATTCTCATCATACAATGAAAATATGAATGTGGGTATGATTGAACCAGGCCTAGCCGGCGTGCCTAAAGCTGGCTTGCTAGTCATTTTCTTGATGAGGTTTCGGTTATAAGTAGCTGCATTGTAAATGTTAGCTCCAATTTGATCAAAATCACCTGCATTAGGCCACCCTGTTTCTGATATTGCTAATCGGATATCGGAGTAGCCTAGTTTGGCCATGGCGAAAATAACAGAGTCAAGCATTTGATCTAGAAGATTGGTGTAAACCAAACCAGAATTGGGGTCAGTATAGCTTGTATTAGTTTCTCTAAGAAGTGCAAAATCCAAGCTAATAGTTTTCGGATTAGTAGACCATGCAAAATATGGATAAACATCGAGGAAGAAGAATGATTTTGTGCGGTTCAGGAATTGCAGCAATGGCTCCATCACTGAAGCTGAAATATCTGACCTGAATGTTCCATTTGATGGAGGAAAAGTCGTCTGAAAAATGTCCATGGCTAGTGGGGTACCAACTTTTATGTTGTGAATGTTGTGAGCATTAAGACATTTCTTGATCCTGTGCATTGCAGGCACAAGGTTTTTCCAAATTTGTTTGTATTCTTCAGAGGATTGGCTCAGGATTTCGTTGCCAACGAGAATGAACCTGATCATGGTTTCAGGATAGAATGAGAGGACATTATCATGGACCCATTGGTCAGCTACCTTTTGCTTTGAAGCAATGTCGATAATTTCATGGTTCTGAACCATAATGGACACTTTGAGATCGGTTCCTGAAAGCAGTTTCAGTATTTCAGGATTGGCATCGTAGATTTTCACGCTCCCGGCTTTCAGGAATTTGATGGACTCGATGGATTGATATGATGATGGCAGATTGCTCCCAAGCTTACCATAATTGATGCCAATCTTGTCTGAAGTTTCCGCACTTGCCAAGTAAAATTTACTTGAAAGTACGAGGACCCAAGTAATGTAGAAAAATAGACTCATTTTAGCGGTGATGATGAAATGAGAGCCAAGTTCTGATAAGAGCGAATTGAAGGGTGTGGCTTGTGCTTTTAAAAGTGAGGGCAGAGTTTGTGCAGAATCAAGAATGTGTTTTGGTTGAGTGTTAGATGAATGAGCACATTCAAAGAATGAATAATATTCTTGAGAGTCTGAAAACAATAAAGAACAAAAATGCTGATGTGAATGATAAATTGATGACGATTTGTAAAGGATAAAGGCAAAGCTTATGAAGCAAAAGAGCATTCTGTGTGTTGTGCTTTTACTTATCACTTTTGTGTTTTATATGTTTGCTTGTTAGGGCGTGTCAAGCAAGGTGGTTGCAATTGTGCGAGAGAAAAAAAAAATAAAAAAAATAAAGAGAGACGTTGGGGCGCATCCGAAGCTATGAATTGCAAGAGAAGAATTTCATTACTACATTTTTAATAAAGTTTAGCATTCTGGTCGTTGAACTATAACCGGATCTCATGAAAATGCAGCAAATCCAAACTCTATGATTTGAGATCGTCATATAAATCAATATTTTAGGCTGAGTTGAACCAGTTTTGCGCATCACTCATTTTGCCATTTACAACGTTTTAATTTTCGGGTATTCTCAAGGGCAGTTTGCCAATGCTAGCATTTGAAATAATTATTGTTAGGTGTGCTATAAAAATAATTATTTATGAAGAGAGTGAATAAGACATTTCGTAAAAATTATTTTTAAAAGTGTTTTAAGTTTTAAAGGTAGCGGTATATCTTTGATAAATCATATTATTAAACTGATATAAAAATGTAAATAGTTGAAATAGATGTAATATTAAATAAAATCTATTTTCACATTTATAAATATATATGTAATAATGCTTATCGTATATATAAATAATTGATAATTAAAATAAATTTTTATTTTATTATCTCAATATGATTTATTTTATTATCTCAATATTATTTCATATCCTAATTGAATAAGTTATATATATATATCCTCACATATATTATAAAAATCCAAAATTTAATTTAATTTTATATAAAATATAAAATTGATTCTTAAAATCTGATTTTGAAAAGTTACTCTTTTTTTTTTTAAATTAGCTACATGAAGTAGTGATTTTGTCAATAATAATTTAAAAAACATTTAACAAACATTCAATTAACTTTTAACTTTTCAAAATAATTTTTGAGTGTCTCAGAAGCATTTATGAATGCACTTAGTTATAGGTCATGACCCCAGTGATTTGCCATTCAAAATATGTAAACTTTGTATATATGCATTCAACTTTTTAAAAACTAATTATCGCTTAAAATTGCTGTCATTTCATTTTTGAGTTATTTTTAAATATTTCCCCTGAGATTTGATATAATTACAGTTAGTTAGTGAGATTGAATGTATTCTCATTTGCCTCCCCTACCGTTAGTATACATACGCGTATACCGTTAGTATTTGAGGGTAAAAATGTAAAAGACATGTTGAAAATCTAAAAAATTTAGGTAACAATAAAAAATACTTTGAAATCCACTAGATAATTGTATTACCCAATTGCACTTAATATCCATTGTGTAAAAGGCTCAATTTTCTCTTTCACCAGCACAAATAGGCAATTGAGATGTCTTGCTCTCACATCAACAAATCAAAGCATTTTTACTCCACTCCCTTACTCTCAATTGCTGGAACAAAAGGAAATAAACACAAAAAGCATATATAACCCATGAACAAGACAAGTATGGGTGGTCTGAGAAGCCGACTAGTGACAATCGACAGTGGCGGGGATCTGCCACTGGTATTAGAGTTTGTAAGAGGTTAGTTACCGTATCAAAGTCTAAAATTTATTGTTTAGCTTCAATTTTCTTGTTTTTGAAGATAGAAATTTCATAAGTGGTTATTGGTTGTGTTTGATCTGTCTTGTTCATGGGTTAGTGGTAGAAAAATTGATTAAAAGGAGAATGAGTTTAGCAATATGTGGGTATGAGTTGAAAAACAATGTTATTGGTTGTTTTTTGTTTGTGATTTATACCATACATAGTGTAATAAGGCATATAAAGCTAATAATTTGTGATTTTTATAAGAATGTGTATGTAAAATAAAAGCAGTCTTAGCTGTAATTTTTATTTTTTGACCAAAATTTGCTAAACTTGATCTGTTTATGAATTTACAGCGTTTTTGTGCCTCTGTCGCACAAACACAGTTTATGTGTTTATGAGCAACAAGAACTTTCTCCTGTGCAACAGGCTCATGTCGCACGAATATAGTTTCTGTGTTTTTGGGCTACAGAAGCTTGCTGCACGGGCGATAAGCCCGTGTCGCCCAAAAACATTTTTTCTGTGTTTTAGGCAATAAGAGTGTGTCGCTGTGCCACAGGTTCCTGCTGCACAGACATTGTTTCTATGTTTTTATGTGATAGAAAGTTGTTGCACAGGTGATAGTGCTTGTCACCCAAAAACACTATTTCTATGTTTTACGACATGCTGCTGTCTTACATACACATTTAGTGTGTTTTTGGCCGACATGGTCTGTCTCCTATACGACATGTTCTTGTCGCATGAACACAATTTTTGTTTTTTAGGCAATAGAGCCCGTCACTCGTGTGACAAGCCTCTATCGTCCAAAAACACAACTTGTGCTTAATTGTAATTTAAAATAAAAATAATAAACACATATATACATTATTATTTTCACAGTTATTATCTAATATCATTATTAAAATGTATTACTATTATCATAATTTTTCTTTACTATTGTTGTTGTTGTTTATTAATGTCATCATCATTATTATTAATTATTACTTTACTTTCACTTATTAACATTTAACGTTTGCATGTTCTTATACTGCGCTTTCACTTATAATGTCTGTAGATGGCATTTTTTTCTAAGCATTTGATTCTAATGAGTTGCTTTTGGCAATTGCAACTACTGTTACATGGATATACAAGCTATTGTTGCTGGCAACATGCTTTCTGTTGCATCAGTGATATCGAAGCAATATAGCTTGATGAAATTATAGGGGGATATTAAAGATTTGTGCTTTGATCAGCCAATTAAGCATGCCGCTGAAGTTAGTGTAGATGTCATGTTACCTTAGGAGACATCTACTATTACTATGAAGAGTGACTGTGACTTGCAAGATGCATTTAACAAGTTATGGGAAAAGAAGTATACTTGGGCCATGTTCATCATCAAGACTGAGTTAGATGACTTGTTTAGAGACACAAACAACTTAACTTTTGCCTGGAGATAGATATGATAGAGACAAAAGGTCAGCTGAACCGTCTATTGTTGTACTAGAACCTGCACCAGAAATGGACTGGTTTAACTTAGCAAACGACAATGAGTTTTGCTCTCCCTGATTTAAATGATGAGGTTCACATTGAGCAAATGACAGCAATAGAAAATTCTCTTGAGTGGATGTTAGCAAATGAAGATGGAGATGTCTATGCGGATAAACTAATAGAAAATGAAATTGAAAATGATTTGCCTCATGCTGATAGCGAAGGAGAGTTTAATGAAGTTGTTGGCGTTGTGCCTAATGATAGGTTGGATGAATACCAATTTGGTGATGATAGTGGTTATGATTCAGATGAGACCAATGATAAGGTTGCACAAGCAGCTTGCTATCGATACGAGACAAACTCAGGTGGTTTTCGGTTTGCAGCCGATGGTGAAAATATTGTACTTAAACTGAGTCAGTTGTTCAAGGATATTGATGAATATAGAAATGTTGTGAAGGTGTATACAATAAATAATGCATTCAGATTGGAAAGAGTAAAGAATGAAAATTCCAGAGTTACACTTAGGTGTACTGCTACAAGATGTACTTGGAGGCTAAATGCTAGTCCAAACTGGAGTAAAGGGCATTTTTAGATCAAGACATATTGTTTAGAGCATACTTGACCAAGAAACAATGAGAACTACGAAGCAACATCAACATGGATAACTATTTACTTTCTTCATCTATTCAAGCCTAATATTCAACTGCCAATTGATGTCATTACATCAGAACTGTTTAGAAGATATGAGATAACTTACTACAATAAAGGCTACAATAAAGGCTATATCAGGCAAGAAACAAGGCCTTAGAACTATTGGGACAAGACCATAAAGCAAGCTACAATAAACTATTCAGTTATATGCATGCTATACTTCTTTGAATCCTGGTTCCACCGTATCATTGGATAAAGATTGGTTAAGGGGTGGCATGGATCCTCATTTTAGGAAATTCTTTGTGTTTTTTTATGCAAGTAGAAGAAGATTCTTTTGGGGGTATAGGCAATTCATAGACGTTGATGGTTGTTTTCTAAAAGGTCATTATAAGAGAGTGTTATTGTCTGTAGTTAGCATAGATGCCAATTATGGCATTTATCCATTGGACGTATGTGTAGTAGAAAATGAAAACACAGAGTCTTGGGTGTAGTTTATGAAGAAAATTTATGAATAAATGGGCTGCAATGATGATGAGGGTTTGTGTTTTATAAGTGACAGACAGAAGGGGATACTAAATGCATTAGAGAATGTATTTCCTCAAGCTTTAAAGAGATACTGCTGCAGACATAATTATGCTAATTTCAAGTAAAAATTTCTTGGTTTTTTGCTTAGGAAACCATTCTGGCAAGCGTGCAGAAGTGCAAATGTTTCTGATTTCAAGAGACACATAGTTGAACTGATTTAAATCAGCCCTGCTGGACATGATTGGTCGATGCAAATATCAAGGTATGTTGGGTGAAGCATTGTTTCTCTACCCACACTAAAAGTAGCCATGTCACCAATAACATGACCGAGTCTTTCAACAACTGGATTAAAAATTTTAGACGCATGCCGATCCTCCGAATGCTTGAAGAAATTAGGAGGAAAAAAATGAGACTCATTCACACAAGACAACAATAAGTTCTTACTTAGTAGGATGAGTTGCCTCCAGTTGTGAAGAGACGAGTTATTAAAGAAAATGAGGCATCTAGATCATTGATTGTGACATTTGGTCACAACAAAACATTTGAGATCATGAAAGATTTGTCTAAGAGGACTGTTGTAGATTTGTTAGCAAAACATAGTGATTGCAATTAGTGGGATTGAGTTCTTACTCAGTCATAGAGTAGGACTGAGTTTTTGCATATTTTGTATAAATGTGATACTAACAAACTCATATTGTAGTGACAATACCATGTATAAACCACTAACTCAGCTATCAGTGCACATTGTTAGCACAATTGTTCTTTTTGTCTATATGGGCAACTACTGGATGTATAGGCTGATGAAATTCAATCAATTGTGATTATTACCAACTGTAAGAGCAGAAATGCACATAATAAATCATTGCATTTTAAATCATGGTGCCATTATGCTTAATGTTATTTTCTTTTGGGTATAAATTTAAATGTTTGTTATTTATGTTGCTGGTTTGGTGATATACAACTTGAACTACTGTCACTTATAACAAACCTCGTTTGGTTTGCAATTTCAAGGATTGATTCTGCACCTTTGCTTGATGGTTTTGTATTTATTTATTTTTTAACCAACTAAATATTGCTGGTTTGGTGGTGATAGAAGCCCTGCTAAAATTGATTAAATGTGGTATAGTTTATTTTTAGCTTGGTGGAGTTGATTTCAGCCGCAGAAACTAAATTATGTTTTAGTGATGTTTTTCTGATTTCATGCGACAGGGACCTATCTCCCGGGAGACAAGCGCCCATTGCTTAAAATTAAAAAATAAAACAAGCTTCTTTAATTTGGGGCGACAGACACCTGTCACCTAAGAGACGGATGCCCATTGCTCAAAATTACAAATATGAAATACTTATTGTGATTTTGAGTGACATGCACTCATCTCCTCGGCCACAGGTGCCCGTTACCCTAAAGTACAACAAGCATGTTTTTGAAATATTGAGTGATGGGCACCAATCTCCTAGAGACAACACCCGTCGCTCAAAATCATAGCAACTCTTGTCTCACTATAAGGATTCTCACCAAGCCACAATCAACCCATAACACAAGATATAAAAAAGGACATAATGATGTATAAGGCGCACTCATAATATTTTGAATTGTTATGAGACAATCATAATAAGTGTTTGAGAAGTCTGAAACTCGACACAAGAATCATGTAGTAATACACACTATATCAACGTCCACAAATTGTTTTTATTTCGTGTTGATGCAGAGCAAGAAATTGAAGAATCCTAATTAGATTCAAATGTATAATATTTAGAAATATTTTAATTAATTTGTATTCTAGTTTAATTTGGTTTCCTATTTAGAGTTTTATTGTTTCGATATTACTTATTTAAGTAATATTTCTAATTTAGGTATAAGTCTTATTAAAATAGGTTTTCTAATCATATTAGAATAAGTCTTAGTTAGTATAAATAAGTGTCTTTTGTAGTTTTTACAAGCAGATGTTCGATTTCAATAATATTTTCAATTTTTAAAATTCTTTGTGAGTATTTGAGTACAGTTAATTCTCGGTATTCTGTGGAATCAATGAGTTTTAACCCCTAAATTCATGACATTATTTTGAATAAACGTGAATTTAATTGTTCTTTTATTCCGACATTCTCTAGAATTTGCGGAATATTTTGAATATTAAGCTTCCGCTGCATCAGCTTGGTATCAGAGCTAAAACTGGTATCACCAATCTAATCCCATCTACCACCAAACATTTCCTTTTTCCCTTTTTGATTTTTTTCCATTTAACTTTGAAAAAAAAACGAAACAGAAGCCAAAAAAAATTCAGCCTATGGCCACCGTCCAAGGCTACCGGCTTTAGTTTTCAGTCACCGATCTAGACGCAACCACCACCATCAAAGACAGAAATAACCGGCCACTAAACCCCGAGCAAAGGAAACCACCGATCAGCCTTGGATCGTCGAAAAAAAGGGCCATTACGGCCGTGACTGCCGCCACCTTTGTTCACACTTTCCGACGTGATTCGACCTCACCACCACCATCAATTAACTCCTCTCCACGAGCTCAACCTTCCTAACCAATCACCACCATCGATCAACGTACTGATAGCTGGAAATCAAAACAAATACAAACCCGCCGGCTTTATTTCCAAATTTAAGCCAAAACACCATCTTTTCCGACAAACCACTATTACCATCATACTCACCAACCCAAAATCTTTCAAAACCACCCATCCTTTCCGACAATCGTCACCGGAAATCTAGAACTTTTGCTTAATTTCAGTTTTGGCTCAGTACGTTCTCCTATTTAAGTACTGCCCTATAATTTTCTAATGGGTAAAAGCTCGTTTAATCCCTATATTTTGAAGTTAGTGCCCGTTTAGTCCCTATATTTTTAAAAATACCTCAAACCATCCTTACCATTAAATTATTGACACTTTTGCCATTATCTTTTGTTCCTTTTAACTTATTTTTATAATATTGCCCTATTATAATAATGTTTTAGACATTATTAAAAAGAAAAAAATAACCCTATTATAATAATTTTTTTAGACATTATTAAAAAGAAAAAAATAAATTACCAGTTTAACACCAAAAAATAAAATAAAATAAAATAAAAAATATATATTAATTTTTATGGAACACACTCTTGAGTTAAAATATTAATTTTTCTAAAAAAATTGATAATGTAATTTTTTACGATATTAATTTTTTAGACATACGTGAGCTTCCACAAAAATTAATATATACATTTTTGGTTTTTATTTTATTTTTGAGTTTAATTTGATAATTTAATTTTTTATTAATATCCAAAAAAGAAACATTATTGTAAAAATGTAATATTGTAAAAACAAGTTAAAAATAATAAAAAATAATGGCATAAGTGTCAATATTTAGTAGCAGGAACGTTTTGAGGTGTTTTTAAAAATACAGGGACTAAATGGACACTAACCTCATAATATAGGGACTAAACAAGCTTTTACCCTTTTCTAATCTTAACTAAAAAACCCAAACCCAAATAAACACCCAAAAAAAGGAGGAAAAAAATTGAATCATGAAACCACAACATCGATGTGAAGATTTCGTCTTGAGAGATGTTTTAATTAAGATGTTGAGGATTTTAGGTTTGATTTCTCAAGATTTAGATAAACTTCGAGATAGAAAATCTTTACATATAAAGTAGGCATATGCATTTGATAAAGTTGTTCATGATGATGTTTGTTATGAGGATAATGAGGAAAATGGTAACTTTGTTTCTCTTGACAATATTATTCCTTTCGAGGAGAATATTAATTGGCCATTCATGTCTACAACAAATCCTCAACACAAAGACATTGATTTGGATCAATTGCCGAAATTTGATGAGTATCTTAATATTATGGGACGAGAAGAGGTAATTGTTCATCCATCTTTTGATCTTGTGGAGGAAAGAGAGATAGTTGTTGATACAATCTCTTATTGTTCTCTTGATTTGCCAAAAAAAAACAAAAAAAGTTGTGATATTTTTCAACAGTTAGTGGATTATGAGAAGAAATCGTTTTTCCTCAACTATATTGAAGTTCGATACGAACAATGCGAGAAGACATTATTAGAGAAATTGTTGATAGAAGAATTTATTTTACATTGTTGGAGTGATTGGATGGACATTATTACAAAAGTTGGAACATTTAAAGTTCGTCGTCTATGTCGAAGCTCTGTTTTAAAAATTAATCCTTATGCACATGAAGTTATTCTTGAAGACTACAACATACAAAATTCAAGGACGAATTTTCTCCAGCCTAGCGAGAATGATGCAGAGCAAGAAATTGAAGAAATCCTAATTAGATTCAAATGTATAATATTTAGAAATATTTTAATTAATTTGTATTCTAGTTTAATTTGGTTTCCTATTTAGAGTTTTATTGTTTAGATATTGCATATTTAAGTAATATTTCTAATTTAGGTATAAGTCTTATTAAATTAGGTTTTCTAATCATATTAGAATAAGTCTTAGTTAGTATAGATAAGTGTCTTTTATAGCTTTTACAAGCAGATGTTCGATTCCAATAATATTTTCAATTTTCAAATCTCTTTGTGAGTATTTGTGTTCAGTTAATTCTCGGTATTCTGCGGAATTAACGAGTCTTAACCCCTAAATTCACGACATTCTTTTGAATCAACGTGAGTTTAGTTGTTCTTTTATTCCGGCATTCTCTAGAATTAACGGAATATTTTGAACATTAAGCTTCTGCTGCATCACGTGTCTTCCTGGCCATCAATGTGGCCATTAAGCCTAGTACAATCTAATGAATCCATATCACAATAACCATTATTCTACTAAGCCTTCAAAAAAACATAGTCAATTCATTACAAGAAAAATAAATAAATGTTATATTTTAGCATAGGATAGTAAATCGACGATTATAACTCAAGTGTCTTACCAAAAAAAAAAAGACATATGTATGTGTGCAACGTTGATACAAGGAATTTAGATATTACTTCTGCTTATCACTTATCAAGCGATAGTATTCATGGATATTCTATACTTGGCAAATAAACGTGTCGGATAATTGAAAATTAATCAGAAGTAAATTAAATAAAGATTAACAACAATTACCTCATCCCCTAGCCACCCCATTAACTCTCTCCCCAACTGTATTTTATAAAATTTCATTGACTAATAGACGTCTTGATCAACTACGATGTTACCAACAAGCCATTAGTCGAACTCATGAAATAGTGTAGGATCGTCCATTCTTCTAAGTGGATTTATATCCACAGTCGTCCTTTCATTGATCTCGCCATACGTCGACTCTATAGGGGAGGGGGGGACTTGTAATGCTCCTTACTCGCTTGTAAGTGTGTAAGTATGGACTTCTAAGGACATATGGCGTCCTATATGAACAACAAAATTTGCTAATGCTGGGATGTGTTTCTTTAAGGATTTGCATGTTGTCATTATTTACGTCCCTATATAAACTATAAAATGACAGCAAGGTGTGATCATGAAGACCTCGAATATCGTTAGGGGTCTGTCAACAATAATAACTGTTATTGTTAAACACCGTAATTACAATGTAGTCAACAAAAAAAGAATAACTATTTAAATAGCTTACCATGTAAGAACTTCTCATTGGGGTATCACTGTAGGATCGCTTGACTGAATTGTTGGTATATGCATTAATAAACTCCATTACAAATTTTGCAAACTCTCTCTGCTCTTTTTGCTCAACCTCATCATCTAACAAAATCTTATTCATCATTTCTTTCATGTCAATAATTGAATGATCGACCCTCTCTATTCGACGAATAACATAATCATAGGAAAGCTTTGCTTTTGTCTATGACTAGAAACCAAAAAAAAATTATGTATAATTTATTAAATCCTACATCATTGTTCTTAAAATAGTTAAAATGCTGAAAATAACATATAACCTCTACATCATGCTAGTCATCAACTTTATATTCATTGTGAACAGGTAGCTGATTGTTCACTTTATATTCATCACCTATTGGTCCTTTATTTTTGTCCTCTTTGATGGGTGGCACGTACATGTTGGGGTGATGCTGCAACAAAAATAAATTATACAACTCACAGTTATTCGAGATTGAATGATAACACTATAACTAAGTTCAATAATTTAGTTCCATTATGGACCCAATGTAGGACTGGTTCCGTGTAATCCTTAACGCTTTTCTAGAATAGAGTGTCCTTCTCGTGCATAGTTGGATTTGTTTAACAATTCCTTATGCATAAAATAACCGAAATTTCTTATTAGGCAAATTATCTATTATGTAATAAATCTTTACAGCCAATGTAAAAATATATGTAATATTTACAATACGAGTCTTGTTGTTGAAAAACTTATACACATCAGTAAAATATATTCTCGAGGACAAAACGCCTTCCCACTTTAATATTTGCTGACTCTTCTTTTTGGTTTTGATAGCCCACTTTTCTTTTAGAAAACCTTCACTTATTTCGAACAACCAAGCCTGTAGCAAGCGAAAATATAAAGTTTGAAACCAAAAATATGCTAATGATTATTAAGTACAAAACAAAATAAGCATTATTTTTTGTCTTTTCAACATACCTGCACTCCATGACAAAAGCCATAAATGTGGTACTTCACCTCTTTAAGAATATTATCCTGGAAAAGCTCTAATTTTTTGTTCAGTGCAGTGTCTAAACTGTCATATACAGTTTCCTAAGATGAACGACCCCATGGAAGACTTCTAAGGTACTCTAGATCATCAACATCGTTTAGCAATAATGAATTTGGTTTACGTTCATCTTTTCTTCCATTGAGCACTCTATCTGCAAAATAATATAGCGTGACTTTTAGCGCATCAACATCATCCATATCATCAAAATTCAAATCCTTCAATCTTGCATCAAATTGTTTAAGATTCACTTCTAGATTGCCATCAAAGTACAAATCACGTAACCTGTGGCTCACCGCAAAGTCTTCTTTTCTGTGTATATCGTATGCACCATAGCAAAGTTCGGTAATTAAGCACCACTCAGTGATCGATAACCATGCTAATTGGCCACTACATTCAAACCATAGTTGATTTTCATCACGCTTGTCTTGTGCTACTTACCTTAGTAATGTGTTGTGCATGATTGCTGATAACTCTAAGAAATGAGAGTTATTACATCTATTCTAGACTTGAATAAAGGCCATTTAGAAAGCAAATAATGTATTTTGATTACATTTTGGTGAACTTTTGCATAAACATTCATTTTAGTTGAGTCTTAACAAGTTTTGCTTGAATCATAGTATTTGTGCTAAAAACAGGTTTTAATTTGTAGGTTTTAAATTCGTAAAAGGATTCAGAGACATTATATGAGAAAGAAGAGGAAAGAAGATGATCACAAAAGAAGGAAAGCACAATCAGAAATGACAAAAGTGCTATTGCGGACATTAGAGCAATCAATGCTGCAGCAATCTGGGAGAAACGCGGGAAAAAATATAGGCGCGGGTCAGCAATTAAATTACAATCTGCATGTTTCCTAATTAAAACACAGGCACGCGCATGGGCGTTGGTTTGGAAAATCTAATTTGCAAATATATAAAGGAGGCATGCACCATATAGAAGCGGCAGTGGAATTAACATTAAAAAACAATTAAAAAGGCAAGAAGAAGATCAAGATTAAGAAGGGTTATTCAGCATCATTGAAGCACCGAGGAAGATCCTTAGACTTTCATCGTGCTCAGCTCATATTATCTTTCTTCCTTTGATTGATTGGATGTATTCTGCGATCAGTATATTTATGTTTATTTTTCTCATTCAGAGTATGAACTGAATTTACTTGTAATTGAGTGACAAATAATCTAATGGGTTCTTGACTATTCTTATATGATGTTATGATAATGCTGTAGCATTATACTTTAATAGTTTTTATGATATAATTGTTATTTCGGTTGACCACCCATTTAATAGTTTCAGTTAAGATAGAGCAGCAAAAGGGCATGTCTTAGCGGACATTATTAGAGTATTACTTGTTCTTAAATTGAGTTTCCTGGATTAGGTTATCTTAAATCCTATAAGGGTAATGCTTGAAATTAAGATTTGTGATATCCTAGACATAGGTGTTCACCTTGTAGGGTAGAGAGATTAAAGATCATAAAGCCATACATTAAATTTATGAGCAATTGGTCATTGTTAGTAGATTTAAAGGTATGAGATTTCCAACATGCGATAGCTACGGATGCAGATTTGTTCTACCCAGTGCTGCAGCACTTATCATAACAACTAGTGCTAATTCGGTAATCAACAGTCACCCCATTAGGAGAGTTTGATCATTCAACTACTATATTCTCAATTGAACCTTGGACACATTTAATTAAGTTTATTTTATTTCGATATTGCTTTAATTCCCATCTTTCACAATTATTATTTACGATAGAATTATTTGGCAATTGTTTGTTTCGGTCTTTAGTTGACGTGCATTATTGTGATTGCTTTAACATTTTGAGTAACATCAATCCCTATGGAGATGATCTTGAACACTCATCACTTTATTACTTGTTGTGTATACTTGCACATTGGCATTGATAATAATTGATTATACAAATCAACCAACAAGTTTTTAGCGCCGTTGCCGGGGATTGATTGTTTATTTTTGGAGTGTGAAGTAAAATGTGATAGCACCAAACTTAACTCAATTCATTCTATTGATTGGCAGATCAGTACGTGCATGCACAAAAATAAATCTGAGGTATTCTAATTCGATCCTGAGATTGAAATGACTATCAGAAGATTGCGAAGAGAATAAAGAAATTCAAAGACTACTTCAGGCATGAATAACTTGCAAGATGAGGGAAATTTGAACCCTCACGGACCTTTACAACCAGTAAACATTCAAGAAGAGTAGAATGAATATGCTAACGAGAGACAACCAAGAAATAACAATATTATTTACATGGCAGACGATAGGGACCGAGCTATTCTAGATTATGCTGTGCTAACTCCTCAAGTTGTCCATCCTGGCATCATCAGACCTGAAGTAGATGCTGCCAACTTTGAGTTAAAACCAGTGATGTTTCAAATGTTGCAAACAGTTGGGCAATTCAGTGGACTGCCAAATGAAGATCCTCATCTCCATCTTAAATTGTTCTTGGAAGTAAGTGATGCTTTCAAAATTGCTAGAGCAACGCAAGATGCCTTAAGGCTGAGGCTTTTTCCTTATTCCTTAAGGGATCGAGCAAGAGCATGGTTAAATTCATTACCATCTGATTCCATCACTACATGGAATGAATTGGCTGATAAATTCCTAATGAAATATTTCCCACCGACAAATAATGCGAAATTACGGAATGAGATTACCTCCTTCCATCAAATTGAAGATGAAAGTTTGTACGAGGCTTGGGAAAGGTTCAAGGAATTGCTCAGAAGGTGTCCTCATCATGGTATTCCTTGTTGCATTCAATTAGAAATTTTCTACAATGGGTTGAATCCGAGTACAAGGTTAATGGTGGATGCTTCAGCAAATGGAGCTCTGTTATCCAAATCCTACATTGAAGCTTATGAGATTTTGGAGAGAATTGCCAATAATAACTATCAGTGGCCTTCAAATAGGCAACCAGTAGCAAGAGGATCAGCAGGGGTACATAGCATTAATGCAATTACAGCCTTATCAGCTTAAGTAACTTCATTGACTAACATGGTAAAAGCCATGACAGCTGCTCCAGCAACAGTAAAACAAGTTACTGAACTTTCTTGTGTCTATTGTGGTGAAGATCATGATTTTGATAATTGCCCTGGAAATCCAGCCTCAGTAAATTATATGGGTAACTTCAATCGACAACCTCGGAACAACCCATATTCAAATACTTACAACCCAGGCTGGAACAACACCCAAATTTCTCTTGGAGCAATCAGAATCGAAATGCTCCAGCATTGAATGGACTAAGTAGAAACACACAACCACAACCACCTGGTTTTCATCAACAAAGTCAAGGGCAAAAGCATATCAGTCAGGATCCAATCACTTCATTGGAAATATTAATCAAGGAGTACATTGTAAAGAATGAAGCAATTGTGCAGAGTCAAGTTGTGTCCTTGAGAATCAAATGGGACAATTAGCTACAGCAATGAGCAGCAGAACTCAAGGAAGCTTACCTAGCAACACAGAAGATCATAGGAGAGAGAGCAAAGAACACTGTAAAGTGATTACTCTGAGATCTGGAAAGCATGTTGATATCCTAGTTGAGGTGACAAAAAATAGGATAGAATGCTTTTCAGCTCAAAAACCAACTCAAAAGGAAAGCATGTTACAGCAAACTCCCCATCAAGACACTGATGCAAGGGACCCAGCTACAGCAACTACAAAAGAAAATCAACTAGATCTTGCTGAAAAAGAAGTTACAACACCAGTAGCCACAACCTGCACTAACTTAAACAAACAGAGTTTGGTACCTCCTGAATCTAACCAGCAGTTTAGACATCCACCACCCTTCCCTCAAAGGTTCCAGAAACAAAAATAAGACAAGCAGTTCAACAAATTCCTGGAAGTGTTGAAGCAACTGCACATAAACATACCTTTTGTGGAAGCTTTGGAGCAAATGCCAAATTATGTAAAATTTCTAAAAGATATCTTGGCACGAAAAAGAAGGTTGAGAGAGTTTGAAATTGTTGCTCTAACACAAGAAAGTAGCCATATGCTTCAGAGTAAAATTCCCACAAAATTGAAAGATCCAGGGAGTTTTACAATACCCTACTCTATAGGGAATAGGTATGCTGGTAGAGCACTTTGTGATTTAGAAGCTAGTATCAACTTGATGCCATTATCTGTATTTAAGCAGCTTGGAATAGGGGAGTGCAGACCAACAACTATCACTCTAAAATTAGCTGACAGATCTCATGCATATCCTGAAGGAAAGATAGAGGATGTACTGTGAAGGTTGACAAATTCATTTTTCCAGTGGATTTCATTGTGTTGGACTTTGAAGCTGACAAAGAGGTACCCATTATACTTGGCAGACCTTTTCTAGTAACTGGAAAGACTTTGATAGATGTGTAGAAATGAGAGTTGACCATGAGAGTGAATGATCAGCAAGTCACATTCAATGTACTAGAGGCTATGAGAAACCCTGATGAAATAAAAGATTGCAATTTCCTAAGTGTAGTGGATCTTGTTGTAGCAAACAGACTGGACAATGCTGCAGTAATACACTTAACAAAGTCACCACCTTTGAGGAGGTTGAAGAGGAAGATGTTGCAGCAATTCAAACAGATTGGATGGACAAACAACAATCTAATGGGCACAACAGAGTTATTGAACACCTGAATCTTTGAGACAGGGAAGTAAAAACAACTTTACCATCTATTGAATCACCCTCTAATTTTGAATTAAAACTGTTACCTTTACATTTAAAGTATGTCTATCTTGGTCAAAACAACACACTCCTTGTAATCATTTCTTCTACTTTGGATGCAGGTCAAGAACAAAGCCTAGCAGATTTGCTGGGAAAATACAGAAGAGCAATTGGATGGATCATGGCAGATATAAAGGGTATCAGCCCATCAATATGTATGCATAAGATCCTTTTAGAAGACTGTTCCAGCAATTCGGTAGAGCACCAGAGAAGGCTGAATCCTATTATGAAAGAAGTGGTGAAGAAGGAAATCATCAAATGGTTAGATGTTGGAATCATATACCCAATATCAGACAGTTCATGGGTAAGCCCAGTTCAATGTGTTCTAAAGAAAGGAGAGATAACAGTGATGGCTAATAGGAAGAATGAATTTATTCCTACAAGGACAGTGACTAGATGGAGAGTGTGTATGGATTACAGGAAACTCAACAAAGCAACAAGGAAAGACCATTTCCTACTTCCATTCATAGATCAGATGCTGGACAGACTTACTGGAAAACAATACTACTGTTTCTTAGATGGGTATTCAGGCTACAACCAGATTGCTATAGCACTAGAGGATCAAGAGAAGACTAAATTTACTTGTCCTTATGGAACATTTGCCTTCAGAAGAATGCTATTTGGGCTATGCAATGCTCCAGCAACTTTTCAGAGATGCATGATGTCTATATTTTCTGATATTGTAGAGTAGACCTTGGAAATTTTCATGGATGATTTTTCATTTTTTAGAGAGACATATGGTAATTATTTACACAACTTGGAAGAAGTTCTTAAAAGATGTGAGATGACCAACTTAGTACTTAATTGGGAGAAGTGCCATTACATGGTGCAAGAAGGAATAGTGTTGGGTCACAAGATATCCAAGGATGGTATTGAGGTAGATAAAACCAAGATAGAGGTAATAGATAAATTGCCACCTCTAACCTCAGTAAAGGGTATTAGGAGTTTTTTGGGTCATGTTGGATTCTACAGAAGATTCATCAAGGATTTTTCCAGAGTAGCCAAGCCTCTATGTTCATTGCTGGAGCATGATAAACCATTTCACTTTGACAAAGAATGCCTTCAAGCATTTGAAGAATTAAAGAAAGCCTTTATCACTGCTCCAGTAGTTATATCTCCAGATTGGAATTTACCATTTGAATTGATGTGTGATGCTAGTGATCATTATGTGGGAGCAGTATTAGGGCAAAGAAAGGATAAGGTTTTTCATTCCATATATTATGCAAGCAAAACTCTTACTCCAACTCAGATCAATTACACCACTACAGAGAATGAGTTGCTGGCAGTAGTTTTTGCTTTTGACAAATTCATAGCTTACCTGGTAGGTACTAAAGTAACTGTTTACATAGACCATGCAGCCATCAAATATTTAATTTCAAAGAAGGATGCCAAACCAAGACTAATCAGATGGATCTTATTGCTTCAAGAATTTGATCTGAAAATTACATATAGAAAGGGGACTGAGAATCAAGTGGTAGACCACTTGTCACGGTTGGAAGCAGACACTAGTACATTGACAAGGAAGGGCATCACTGAAACTTTTCCTGATGAATAGCTGTTAGCAGTACAGCAAGCACAGATGCTGCAGCAGTCAGAATCTTCATGGTATGCAGACTTAGCTAACTATCTAGTAAGTGGGTTACTACCACCTGAGCTGAAGTTTCAAGAGAAAAAAAAATTTCTTCATGATGTTAGAAGCTACCAGTGGGATGACCCACATTTATATAAGTTATACTCAGATCAAGTAATAAGACGATGTGTTGCAGCAGAAGAAATACCCCATATACTAGAGTCATGTCATGCTGCAGTACATAGAGGACATTTTGGTGGTCACAGAACAGCTGCCAAAGTTATGCAATCAGGTTATTATTGGCCTACTATTTTTAAAGATGCTTATGAATTTGTTAAATGTTGTGAGTGGTGTCAAAGGACAGGGAACATAACCAGCAGACATGAGATGCCATTGACCAACATACTAGAAGTAGAAATTTTTTATGTTTGGGGAATAGATTTCATGGGACCTTTTCCCCCATCCTTTGGAAACTTATATATCCTTGTTGCTGTAGACTATGTCTCTAAGTGGGTGGAAGCTACAGCATTACCTACCAATGAAATAGATTTCATGGGACCTTTTCCCCCATCCTTTGGAAACTTATATATCCTTGTTGCTGTAGACTATGTCTCTAAGTGGGTGGAAGCTACAGCATTACCTACCAATGATGCTAAAACCGTGGTGACTTTTCTTCAAAAAAATATTTTCTCTAGGTTTGGTACTCCTAGAGCAATTATTAGTGATAAAGGCGCACATTTTTGCAACAAAATCTTTGTTGCAGCAATGATGAAATATGGAGTCAGACACAAGATAGCAACTGCATATCACCCACAATCCAATGGTCAGGCTGAAGTGTCCAATAGAGAGATTAAAAAGATCTTAGAAAAAGTGGTGAACCCAACAAGGAAGGATTGGTCTTTACATTTGCATGACTCTTTATGGGCCTACAGAACAACATACAAAACCCCACTCGGCATGTCTCCTTACCGAATTGTTTATGGCAAGGCTTGTCATTTGCCCTTAGAGCTAGAGCATAAAGAACACTGGGCACTGAAGAAACTAAATTGGGACATGCATGCTACAACAGAACAAAAGAAGCTTCAACTTTGTGAGCTTGATGAATTAAGGCTGTTTTCATATGAAAATGCAAAAATTTATAAATAGAGAACAAATCATTGGCATGACAAGCATATTCAACATAGGAAGTTCATCCCTGGTCAATTAGTGTTGCTCCACAATACAAGACTAAGATTGTTTCCGGGAAAGCTCAAGTCACGATGGTGTGGCCCGTTTAAGCTATTGAAATCTTACCCTCATGAAGCTGTTGATCTTTTAGATGAACAAACGGGTCACGAATTCAAGGTTAATGGGCACAAGGTTAAGCATTACAGACACCCACCAGCAGAAGGGTCAAAGGAATTGTTATCCCTTCAAGAACCCCACTATTGAGCAAAGACAGAAGGTCAGGCTGAAGGACCTTAAATCAAGCGCTTCATGGGAGGCAGCTCATTCAGGAAGCAGCCACATCAAACCAATTTCAATATCCTTTGGTTTTATAGACATCTATTCCTCTTTACCATTTTATTTAATCTTGTTTTGCCATATTAACCATTTATTTTTATCCTTTTACATTATTGCATTCCTTCTTTTCGATTTACTTTAATCTACCTTATCTTAATAATTTTAGACTTAATTTTAGTTTGAAATAAATGTGACAATTGAATTTCATATTGACAAGTGCAAGTATATGGTGGCAGAATTCAAAGGACAACAAACACGTGTCAGACGCTTTGGTATGGATTCTGTACCCGTTGTTGGAATGAGCAAATGGGGGCTGTAGCAACATATTTTCCCGTTACAGTAAATTAAAGGCTGGAGCCTTCACTTATCGTTGGAGATGAAATCGTGACAGATAGGCGCTCGGATATGGATAGAAATTACATAAACAAATCTCTGAAACCACAGTTTTAATTTCAATGACCGATAATTTTGGGATATGCACATTTAATTCAAATATTTTATTCCCTCAATTATCTCTAATTACTGTGGTTATCTTCAAATTACAGTCCACTATAAAAAGGAGTCACTGTGCTTAGTGTCCACGCCACTATTCCCCACCTCCTTCGCAAGTCCAACTCTCTTAATTCTTTAACACTTCTTCTCTTTTGGCTCTCAGGAACAATAGCCTAACTTTGTTACTGCTACAACAATGCCGCGATATAAGAAAACAGCGAGCCGCCTCAAAGATCCATCACGATTCCAAAGTTACCATGCCGAAGAAAAATACAAAGAATTCATAGAGCCATGCAAGATTCTGGAAGAAAAAGGGTTTCAATTTCCAGACCAGGAATTGTGAAAACAATTCATAATGCTGCAACAAAGCGAGGATGGCTAGAGTTTTGCAAACACCCTCGCAATGCTGTACTGCCAGTGGTAAAAGAATTTTATGCCAATTTGGTAAGCCCTGATCAGCACAACATCTGGGTAAGAAATACACTTGTTCCATTGGACTCTCGTGTTATCAATGCTTTTTATAACTTACCTGCTGAGATTACTTGTGAGTATGCTAAATTGTGTGATAAGTTAACCCCGAAAAAGTGGACCACCATTTTCACAACTCTTACCATCGAAGGGGCATCATGGGTTAACGAGGAAGGGCGTGTAGTTAACAGGATAGATTTGAAACCTATTGCTAAGGTGTAGGTGAAATTTTTGAAATCTAGACTTATGCCCACCACTCACACTACTACGATTTCACAAGAAAGATTGGTTTTACTATATGTCCTTGTTAGAGGGCTCCCCATAGATGTGGGTAGCATCATTGCCAAAAAAATCTGAGAATGTGCAGCCAAAACTCATCGAATTGCTGCTTTGCTATTTCCTTCACTTGTCACCAGCATTTATGTTGTTTCAGGTGTTCGTCTTGAAGCCAGCGATGATCATGTCAAGAATGAGGGTGCTTTTATGACACGAACAATTGAAAGAGTTGCTGGCGAGAGTGCTGGAACAACAACTGAACCAGCTGCTGTAAAAGGAGCACGACGAACTCTTGGATTAGAACAGACCATCCAAGCACTCAGCACCAGTATCAATCAATGTGTGGAAGCTCAGCAGAGGGAAAATGGTCTGTTTTGGAGTTATCTACAGCACCTGGATGGACAACTACACAAATTTGCTGAGTACATGAAACGCAATCATCGAAACTTCCCTGCTTCCTTGCTCCAGCAATTCAATTTTGACACTAGCACTACAAGTACTCCAGCAGAAACCAGTGAAGAAGCCACTGCTTCAGATAAACCAGCAAAGCAAGCTGCAACTGAACCACCAGTAGAAGTTGACTCAGAAGATGCTGAACCATCTAACCCACCTGAGGATGAAGGTGACAAATCTAATACGGATAGCTCACCCTCAGAGGCAGAGGATAATTCAGAGCATGAACGTGAGGAACCACCCATCCCCACCTAGTCCAAAATTAGGAAGCAATATATTATTCAAGAAGAGGAGGAGGAAGACCTTGACGTGGAACCTCCTATTCCAGTCTTTGTGGGCAAAGGAAAGGCCAAGGGTAAAGCAAAAATGGCAACACCTCCAGCCTCTGACGATGAAATGGAGCAAGTTGATGTTGAGTTAGTTGCTGCAGTAGTTAGAGCCATGCCTACATCTGAGCAAGCCAAACCACTACTTGAGGTAATAGCTGCCATCACAGCCGAGGGCCAGGCAGCTGACGCATTGACTCAAAAGACTCCACAGCCAAGTCCTAGCCAGCCTATCCGCACCGGTCCAAGACAACCCAGCAAACGAAAAGGCAGTACATCTGCGGGTACTGCTACAGCAACCCCAGCCACAACTCCTCTCACCAGCCCTGCAGCAAAAAAGACAAAGACATTGCCAGCTACCTCCCCAAAGGCTTCACCAAAGGATAAGCTGCGCAGTGCATCAAAGAAGCGCTGATAACATCACATCATGGGCTGCAGTCCCCACCACAGTGGAGTACTTTTCTCTCACTAGTTTCCTTCTTGTTTGAAAAAAAAAAGAATTGTTTGTCCATTTGTGTGTTTGTATTTTGTTTACTTGTGAGGACACAGCATCTCTCAAGTTTGGGGGGATTGTTTCCGAATGCATGTGTTTTATGTATGTGTTTATGTTTGTGTTGTGTGAAGCTCTATTATCTGTTATTTTTGTATGGATTTGAAAACCTAATGAAGATAAATTGAGTGCTGTTAAGTATTTATGAGAATGCCAAGTAGAGATAGTTATAGATAGAAGTGAAATTCTGTCCCAACATTTAGCCCGTGATTGAGTGTATGAGACTGCTAGAGCAAAACCAAAAGAATAGAAAATGTCTTAAGATTTGAAGGGAGAAGCATGTTGATTGACTGTGATATTTATGAAATAAAACTCTGCTCCAATGGCTTAAGTTGCTGAGTAACCAGATCTGAGTATACACCCCATATGCAGAAATGTGTAAAAAAGTAGCGAGAGTTATGAGCAGTGTTGTAGCATATATATATATATATATATAAGAAAAAAGTCCTCTGTCTAAGGCATTGAGTAGCCAGGTCTGTTCATGACCCCCATGTTCAGCCTTGAGTCAAAGATACCTTGAGATAATATTATACTACAAATATTGCTGCAGCAACTCTGATCTGGCATAGCTTGAGTAATTGGGTGTCATTATAACAAGTGATTGACATTCACATGAAAAATAAATATTACAGTGAAGAGGTTGATTATCCCACAGGTTATCAATATTAAAGCTGTCACAGTTTGAATATGTGAAATTTTTGTTACCCCTTGTAAGAATGAAGTATGTCACTGCAGAAATTTCTACAGCCCTTTGGTAATGTTATAGCGTATCTGGAATTCAATCACAAAGGCAGCACATACACAATATGGATAGAAAGAAGCTTAAGTCTAAAACTGATTTGCTGTGGGCATTTTGTAAGATTGGGATTATGATCTGAAGGTGGAATAATTTTTGCAAATTTGATAAAAGAGCTGAAGTTGTGTGCATGTTTGTTTGCGGGAAATGTTAGTGTGTATCATTGCTTGAGGACAAGCAATAGTTTAAGTTTGGGGTTGTGATAACTCTAGGAAATGAGAGTTATTACATCTATTCTAGACTTGAATAAAAGCCATTTAGAAAGCAAATAATGTATTTTTATTACATTTTGGTGAACTTTTGCATAAACATTCATTTTAATTGAGTCTTAACAAGTTTTGCTTGAATCATAGTAATTTGTGCTAAAAACAGGTTTTAATTTGTAGGTTTTAAATTCATAAAAGGATGCGGAGACATTAGACGAGAAAGTGGAGGAAAGAAGATGATCACAAAAGAAGGAAAGCACAATCGGAAATAACACAAGTGCTATTGCGGATGTTAGAGCAACCAATGCTGTAGCAATCTAGAAGAAACGCGGGAGAAAATATAAGCGCGGGTCAGCAATTAAATTACAATCTGCATGTTTCCTAATTAAAACACAGGCACGCGCATGGGCGTTGGTTTGGAAAACCTAATTTGCAAATATATAAAGGAGGCATGCACCACATAGAAGCGGCGGTGGAATTAACATTCAAAAACAATTAAAAAGGCAAGAAGAAGATCAAGATTAAAGAGGGCTATTCGGCATCATTGAAGCACCGAGGAGGATCCTTAGACTTTCATCGTGCTCAACTCATATTATCTTTCTTCCTTTAATTGATTGGATGTATTCTGCGATCAGTATATTTATGTTTATTTTTCTCATTCAGAATATGAACTGAATTTACTTGTAGTTGAGTGACAAATAATCCAATGGGTTCTTGACTATTCTTATATGATGTTATGATAATGTGGTAGCATTATACTCTAATAGTTTTTATGATATAATTGTTATTTCGGTTGACCACCCATTTAATAGTTTCAGTTAGGATAGAGCAGCAAAAGGGCATGTCTTAACGGACATTATTAGAGTATTACTTGTTCTTAAATTGAGTTCCTGGATTAGGTTATCTTAAATCCCATAAGGGCAATGCTTGAAATTAAGATTTGTGATATCCTAGACATAGGTGTTCACCTTATAGGGTAGAAAGATTAAAGATCATAAAGCCATACATTAAATTTATGAGCAACTGGTCATTGTTAGTAGATTTAAAGGTATGAGATTTCCAACATGCGATAGCTGCGGATGCAGATTTGTTCTACCCAGTGCTACAGCACTTATCATAACAACCAGTGCTAATTCGGTAATCAACAGCCACCCCATTAGGAGAGTTTGATCATTCAACTACTATATTCTCAATTGAACATTGGACACATTTAATTAAGTTTATTTTATTTCGATATTATTTTAATTCCCATCTCTCACAATTATTATTTACGATAGAATTATTTGGCAATTGTTTGTTTCGGTCTTTAGTTGACGTGCATTATTGTGATTGCTTTAACATTTTGAGTAACATCAATCCCCGTGGAGACGATCTTGAACACTCATCACTTTATTACTTGTTGTGTATACTTGCACATTGGCATTGATAATAATTGATTATACAAATCAACCAACAATTGCGCTGCTAAAGACATAGGCATCCATTTTTGCGAAATGGCCAAATACATCTTTTTTGAATAATCTTAATTGTTGTTTGGTTAACTTCCTCTTGATAACTTCCATCACATTTTCAAATTTAAAGGTATTTGTAATACGCCCGGGAAAATGTTCGAATGTCGGAATCTTCATCGTGCTTGGTTCTTTATATGGACTAGGTGGATTACGCTTAGACTGTGACTTTTTGGCCATTGTATTTGCAGGAAAATCTAATTTTTTATTCGTTAGTCATAGTCATAGTTCAAAATATAACTAATAAACACGCATACGTCTTTTTTTAATTTCGTACGATAAGCTTGTCACACAAAATTCAAAAACCAATTTCGTGCAACAAATAAGATGTCGCATGCATAACAAGCACAAAATCGCGTGCATGATAAGCGCGAGACGCGTACCCATCACGTGCGTGATTGTGTAGAAATGTAAAATGGCCTCTAAAGCTCATTGTCGCAATATTTTCGTGCGAGATGATGAGCTTACAAAACAGGACTTCGTATAAATGCGCCACCAACACCTTAAACTACCTAAAACGAGCCAAACAAACACTAACAGACATTTTGTCGAGCACCTCATGTGCCATTTATTAACTCCTAATTTCATTCAACCATTTTTAATATTTAGTGACAATCAATCCTAATGTTCATCTATAATAATCTATATACTCATCTGTCATCAATCAATCTTAGGCAAACGAAAAACAAAAAGAACTTACAATGTCACGATCGCCAAAATTACTGGAAACTAGAGAGAAATATTGCAACCAAAATGCTGAAAGTAGAGCCATGTGCTACCGGAGATAAACTTGTCGTCCAACACCCGTCCAACTGCCGTCACTTGTTGCAGGAAAACTCAAGACCTAGACTTAATTTAGACGAAGCGAACTCACTACGATTGCTAAACACCCCTCACACTTGGCACATTTACCTTCTCATGATACAATACATCTTTGCTCATAGTTTCATGTTCCTCTGGGAATCTCTTTGAAAGTTGGAATATCTGAACTGAGGAACCAAAGGAGGGTCCGAGGTCTCTTTCAGGAATCGAAAAATATGCAACAATAAAGAAGGGCTTGTTTTTGGGGCTTGTATGTGGGTGGAAGTCATTTTTTTTGTTGTCCCTTCACCGTCAAGAAAGGAAAGATGAGGGATCACTAGCGCGCAAGAAAGTCACATGTAGGCTCGGAGGGGATTTTGGCAGGCTATTTTGGTCCACAATTTTATAATGGGGCTATTTTTGTAAAAGTACCCTTACTTTATTGTTGCAAAAAAATTGGGCTGAACAATTGGTTTCAGTATTTTAGTCATTTCCCAGGTCAACTAACGATCAACTCGTATATATACTAACAGCAAGCGAGGTAAGTGAGAATTCATTCAATCTCGCCATCTAGCTGTAATTATATCAAACCTCAAGGGAGGTATTTAAAAATAACTCTTTCATTTTTACTTTGTAATTTATACAAGGATAATATGCGTTAGTGGTACTCCTAAAACTTCATAGATGGACCACTTTAATGTTGAACAAATACTTTCATTCTAAACTTTTATCATCAATTTTTCATCTTTAAGAGATATGCCACTTGTGTAGTATTATCCTGAAAATGAAAAAAGTAGTGTAATAAAGGATGTATAAATTTTAAGTGTTGTATGCATAGCTAACAAATCGAGGTAGTAATTTGTGACACCACTCATCAATTAGACACAAATCAACAATTTTAATTGATCTAAAATGACTACGATTATTAATCGGGTCAAATTGGAGTCACATTGTTGATTAATCATAAGGATTTAAGTTTAGAGATTTCAAAGACGAACTTATTTATGACACAATTAACTATTAATTAATTATATATGTCATACTAGACTTATCTTTCATGCAATATGTATATATTATGTATTTCATATTTTAAAAGTTGCTTAGTTATATGTAGATTGAAACTACTAAGAGTTTGTTGAATGAATATTTTTTTTTAAACCACCAAGATGATAGGGGTTAGACCAGACACTTACATATAATATATATATCAGAGAATAGGTTAAAAAAACATAAGGGGGGCACAAACCAACACCTTTAATCATAAAAAAATAAAAAGTACATAATAGAGGCATGTAAGGGCAATAATAAGACAAAAACGATATACAACACTATCGCCTAATTAACATGAGGGTTTTCCTATGCATCGAAATGAATAATGCCAGATAAACTAGGTGGAATACCAAAAAGCACTCATGAAATTGGTGAGTACAAGTCTAGTCAGCCAAAAACTCAGTGGCAAAAGTCTATTCTCAAAGAACATGCCTGACCAAGACAAAGAAAGCAGAAGACAGAATGCAAACTCGATGCAAAATATAGGTGTAATCCCAATGCGCATAACCTAGATATTGAATCCAAAAGACCATGATGTTCGAGTTAAACTCTACCTCATGCACAGAGTAACCACGCTGAACAAAAAGTTTTAAACTTGCAGAAACCACCATCATATTAGTACAAAGAATCAACTGATGGCTTAGAAAGGAACCAGAATTAGTTAAGACTATACATCAGTGATCATAGAGAATATAAACCCCAGAAGACAACTCGAGATTGGCCTTAGAGCAACCATCCACAATCAACTTCACCACTCTAGGTGTTGGTCACAACCAAGAAAATAATTTAATTGGCCTCCTTGGTGGAATAATAACTACCAACCCCGCCGCAATTCGAGAACCCAAAACTCCCTCTAATTGGGAAGGTTTACAACCAATGGTAGAGCTAGCAAGCCTAGGGTCCAACATCACTCGATAAATAACAACACCTAAGGAAAAGGCCACCAAGTCAAACCTGAAAGCATTACGAGCCTTCTAGATATGCCACAAAATGAAGCAAGGAGAAGAACTAAAAAATGACTACGATAAAGAGCACAGTGCTGCCAATGAGTAAGTAATTCACGAGGGGACAAAAAGAGAATGTTGCAAACCAAGAGTATGGAGAAAATGATGCCAAACCTATCTACTCCATCGGCAATCAAGAAAAAGATGCTGACAAGTCTCAGCAGCTAACTGCAGAGATAACAAGAAACCATATAAAATCCCCTTGAACACAAGGGATCATCAATAACCAAGAAGCCATGTAACAACCGCTAGAGAAAAAAAAAAAAAAAGAAATCCCACAAGGAATATGTCGTCACCATATAACTAAGGATGGCAAAATGCGGGCTTCGGTTGGGCTTTTTCAAGCCCAAGCCCAAGCCCATTATAGAGAAAGCATAAGGGTCGGATCTGGATCGGGCTTGGGCTTTCATTATTTTTTAAAATTTTATAAAATTAATCTAAATATAAAATGAGTTAATAATCAGCAAGTTGTTATAATTAATAATGAATTAAAGAAAATGAATATTTCAAAATAGAATAATAAATAAAAGAAAATGAAGCAAATAAAAGCTCACAGAATTAATTTTTTTTAGGGATATTATAATTTTACCACTAAAATTATTTTGACATATTATGTTAATACCATGCTTTGCTGAAAAGTGCATTTTACCACTAAATATTTGTGTTGTTATCAATTTACCACAATTCCGTTAAAAAAAGGTTAATGTTTAACAAAAAATGAGTTAAAAGTCGATTTTACCCCTAGAAAAATAAAAGACAATTTTACCCTCTGAAAAGAAAGAAACAATGAACAAAAATAAGATTTAGAAAACTACTAAAAATTGTAATTAATAAAAAAATAATGAATAATATGCATAATTACCATAAATGGAAAAGAAAACAATTAATAAAAATTTATGTTTAAAAATTAATATTATAACCTATGAAATTTTAGTATTAAACACAACTAAAAATAATAACAATTTAATAACAATTTATAATAACAATAACAATTAATAAGATTTAGAAAACAACTGAAAATTCTAATTAATAAAAATAATGAACAATACACAAAATTATGACAAACAACAAAAATAAATAAAAAATTCTACTTCAAAATTAATATTATAATCTATGAAATTCAAGTATTAATCACAATAAAAAACAATAACAATTTAATTAAAGAAAAAAAATTAATAAGAGAGAGGGGCCGATTTTAGGGCTATCAATTTCCTAATTCGCTAATTATTTCCCTTGATTTTTTTTTACTTTGTTTTATTGTTTATTTTACACTTGCAATGCAGCGTTTTGGCTTCAATAGAAAATGTCTTTGATGCCCTTATGACATCAGTAAAATATTAGCAAATTTTTAATTTTTTTTAATGAAAGGGTGGTAAATTGATAACGGCGCAAACGTTTAGTGATAAAATGCACTTTTTGGCAAACCGTGGTACTGATATGATATGTCAGAATAATTTTGGTGGTAAAATAATAATAGCCCTTTTTTTAATTACTATATCTCTAATTTAAACAACCTCTTAACTAGTTAATGCTTAAGAGAGAGTTTAATATTATAATTTTAGATTTTTTGAATTATTATTGATTTATGAATTAGGAATTTAAATTTTCTTTTTCTATTTTTCTATTATTTTTTAAAATTTAATTTATTATTCTAATTTATTAGTTTATCTATATCTATATATATATATAAAGCTTGAACTTGAGGAGGTGATGTGACATCACCATTTCTCATCTTTGTATATTCTTTATTATCTAATAAATAGAGAAATTGTCTTTTAGATTTGACTTTTCATTTTCTCATAATTAATTTGATTGTTATTACACAATAACAATTATGTAAATATTTTAATGAGGCACATTCTTTGTAATGAACATCCAAGGGGGAGTGTTATAAATTTATTAAAATAAATGTAGATGTTTATAACATAAAATCTCTTAGTCTCTCCACTATCTCCCATTAGCAACATTTAGCTTCCCTATAACTCCCACTATCTCACAAGAAATTATGATCCATAATTTTTCATTAATTTCATGGAGTGATTATGTAACTATAAAAGGAGAGCTCATCTTTTTATTTTGTATACACACAATTGGAATCAATAAAATCATTATATAATATATTCTTTTATTTTATTCTTTATCTTGCATTACTTCTTTATTTGTATTGCTAGCTAATAGCTTTTTATGTTTTTTATAAGGCTGCCTCATTTTAAAAAAAAATCAATTCATATTTTTTATCAGTTTATCAAGTGTAAAGTAGGAAAAAAGGATAATACTAAATTCTTTTTTCAAAGCCGCGTGAAGCGCGGTTCTATTTTTTAGTATATATATAAAGCTGGGACTTGAGGAGGTGATGTGGAATCACCATTTCTCATCTTTGTATATTCTCTATTATCTAATAAATAGAGAAATTTTCTTTTATATTTGATTTTTCATCTTTTCATAATTAATTTGATTGTTATTACACAATAAAAATTATGCAAAGATTTTAATGAGGCATATTATTTGTAATGAACATTCAAAGGGGAGTGTTATGAATTTATTAAAATAAATGTAGATGTTCATAACATATATCTCTTAGTCTCTCCACTATCTCTCATTAGCAATATTTAGCTTCCCTATAACTCCCACTATCTCATAAGGAATTATGATCCATAATTTTTCATTAATTTCATGGAGTGATTATGTAACTATAAAAGGAGAGCTCATCTTTTTGTTTTGTACACACACAATTGGAATGAATAAAATCACTCTATAATATATTCTCTAATTTTATTCTTTATCTTGCGTTGCTTCTTTATTTGTATTGCTGGCTAATAGCTTTTTTTGTTTTTTATAAGGCTGCCTCATCTTAAAAAAAAATCAATTCATATTTTTTATCAGTTTCATCAAGTGTAAAATAAGAAAAAAAGATAATATTAATTTTTTTTTCAAAGCCGCGTGAAGCGCGATTCTATTTTCTAGTTTTTTTAATAAAGAGAGAGCAGGGCCAACTCAAGCTTTTTTGTCCACCCTACATATAACAGAAAAACCTCATCCTTTAGTCAATAGCCTCAGACAAGCTCCCAAGCTGTTCGTAAATGAAATTTCGATCGAGAGCAAGATCCCAACAAATCAAGTCTGCACCCATACTAGAAATAGGAATCAACATAATCTATTTGACAATTTATGAGGGCAACATATTCAGGAGTTTACTCCTATCCCAAATAGTACCCGATCAGTAAAAGGAAACTAACACTATAGATGTCGCATTAGAATTATAAAAGAATAAAGGGAAAGAGTCTAGCCACCAATCATACCAGAAACTACACGCCTAACAGCCAATCATCCAATGCACATGAGGCTAAACAACACATTGAATCAAGTATTTTAATAAATATGTTAAAAAATGTTAGACTGAATTTTTTATTTAAAAAATTTATAAAATAAGTTGATGACACGGCTAATAAACCAGTCAGATTGATTCAAATTTAACTTGACACCCCACACCAAACTATAAATATCAATGAATTTACAAAAACAGAATGATTGTTCTCACAATAACGAGTACAATACTGAGCATAGAACAATGCATTTTAGACACATTATAAAAACTAAAATTGTAACGCTTAAAATACTTTCAAGTAATTAATCTTGGCCCTCACTTCGTTACGCTCCCTCATTCTCTCTTCTCCCAAATCCAATCGCCTAACAGCCAAGTAATTAATCATCCTTGTCTCTCTCATCCCATCTCTGACATATGGGTATGAGAGAGACAATGATGATTGATTTGGAAGAAGAAAGAGTGAGGGAGCAAGACAAAAGATAGAGAGAGCCCAGTCGATTGCTTCAGAGCGTTGATTTGGGTGTTATAATTTCAGTTTTCAAACTAAGTCTAAAACGCAGCGTTCAATAATGTCCCACTTGTTTCCGGGAAAGCCAATTCAAGCGAATTTGGAAAAATGCAAATAAAAGCTAAGTACAAAACTAAAAGTAATAGAGGTAGATGAAAAGCTTATTTGAGATTGAGGTTGGACAGTTGCACTTTAAAAGTTACAATACTAAAGTATTAGATAAATACTAACTGTTGTAGTTTCGAAAATAAGTTAATTTGATTTTATACTTCAATGATGAAAAATCTATTATATTTATATCTTTACTAATTTTATCAAAATTATTATTTAAAAATTATATTTATTATATAACATTGACTTTTATTTCATAATTATATATATATTTTTTTTACGACACTTTAATTCCAAACAGAATTGAAAGCTCAGTATGTTCTACCATATAATGTGTTATCCCAACTGTGACATCTCATTTCAACTGAAAATTATTTCAAATGACAAAATCTTACAACAAAGATACGTATTAATTGTATATCATGATGCAAGGTATTGACACCTCATATATTAAAGAAATTGATAAATATGCAACAAAACATATATAGTGTTTATTTTATTTGATATGTATAACACGGCAGAAAAATCGTAGTGTCCTTTCTATTGCATTAATTTCCACTTGCTAGTGGCTGCTATTCCTTTTGCCTTTATTTCTTGAAATTGTATACGTACACCAAGCAGGTTATAGAGCATTCTTTGCCAATAACGTTGAGTTTGGCTTTATACTGATATCTTTGTTATTGAAAAGGTAGAAAATTAAAGCAGAAATACAATATAATCTCTATAAATTATTACTCTATAAATTAATTATCTCTATTATGTAATAATTTTTTACCGTCCTGACTTAGGCCAATAAGTTAAATTAATAATTTTTATAAATTAATAAAATATTATTTTTTAAAAAATACTTATATCTCTATGGCACCATTCATATTATAAAGTCATAATTTACTAAAATTATAAATATAATTGTTATGATATTTTATATTATTACTTGTTTTTCTTCAAATATAAATAAAGTTGGATCTTATCTGTAATTTTACTTAGTACTTCTAGAAGTTTTGTGGTTGAATTATCAAATTGTAGGAATTTGAATTTTTTTGTTAGTTTATTCTTTATTAATGGATTAATTCATTTTTAATTGACTAGACTGGTAAAATACAATGAGCTTTTAATTGATCAAATGTATTGTATTTACACTCTATAAATTAATCTGTAAATTAATAAATATTAATTAATTAATATATCTATAAATTAATAAATTTTATATGGTCCCTACATTATTAATTTATAGAAGTTATATGATAGGATATGAGGGGGAGAGTACATGTTCTATTTTCACTAACATAAGAGCATATATATATATATATATATATATAAAACTAAAATATAAAAAAAAAAGCACAGATTTCAATTACATTGAAGAATGTTTTTTTTTTTAATCTTTTAATGACATTGTAATTTAAACAAGATAAAGATGTTCTCACTAGAAAATGATAGTGTGTGTGTATCATACGACTAGTGCAACTGAAAAAGTAATAAGTTAGATCTTCATGTAAAGAATAAAAAAAAGTTCCTTAATCTTGTACCATTTGCAATCACCAAAAAAAAAACTAATTTATTTTGTTTATTATTGTTATTACTATCTTAAAACAAAGCAAAATTTACATTAAAATAAATCAAAACGCAATATATTGAATACATTTTTATATCTTGCCTAAATCTAATTACCAGAGAAATTTTATCATAAGCAAATTTTTTATTTTAATAAAGTAATTGATGAATTAAAGAAAAAAAAAATACTCTTTTGGATGTAGTACATTTTATTTTGTACCATATTGAAGTATAGAGAGAAACAATCTTTTGAATCATTATAATTTTTTTGAAGTATAGAAAGAAATATATGCGCTAGTGGTACTTAAGCATACCTCCATCAAATGACAATGTGTACATAACATGCTTAAACTATAATATAAATTAGCTCTTCTAAACAACGCTTCACCATTAGATTTGGCACATCCAACTGATATACTTAAAAAAAATTATTTTTATTTATTTTAATATAGAACAAACCCATATAATTCCATTAAAATCAACAAAAAGCCCCAAAACTACCTTAAATCAATGCTTGGGTGAAAAAAAAAAACATTAACATAATTCTGTTAAGACCTATAATTAAATAATGGTTAGTTGTGGTGGGTAAGGTTTTCCAAAAATATTGGACTGTGTTTATACATAAGCTAAATAATTTGTCCACATATATATCCAAAATGTCTACATCAAAGCTAGTTTTAGTTCCCAAAAATTGAATAAAGATGACATCCTCCACATTCCTTTTATTTGTTGGCTGAAAAGAATTAAAGAAATGGTTTGAACTTCAACTAAACGAAAATATGAGCTTCAGTTTAGCTTCAGCACATGGGATGGCCTAGCTTCCTTGTAGTAGTTGAGATTTAAAAGAAAAGGCAGGTCGTTTAGATGATTCGATGTTATTTCAGCTACTTCTCATTATGATTACCCGCTAGCTGTTTTAGTTTTTGAGTGGTCAACATCAAATAACATAATTATTAGCAATTATTAACCCCTTAATTATTATTTTTAAAAAATGTTTGGCACAATTAATTTTTGGACATAAAACAGTCTTTGATGTCCTAAATTTTTTTTTTTAAGGTTCAAATTCACTTTCTTGTAAATTTTTGGAAGAATAATCAATTCATACTTGTCACATAATATACTTAGAATCATTGGATTTATTGTTAAAATATTGGTGTTAAGCATGAAACTCCCAACGAATGGCCAATTAATCGAAGAAAAAAAAATTAATTCCATTTTTCATCTGATCTCTTCTTTTATATACACAAAAAAATGCCTTTTTTATTTTTTCTGCATTATATATATATTATTTTTTTAGTAATTATAAATCTGATTCACAAAATTTCTATCTATTTTTATTATAAATATTAATAGATTGATATATAATTAAATTTAAAAAACAATCATGGGCCAAAATGGTTGATTATATTGCAATTTTGCAAGGTCAAATAGCGCGTAACAAATGGCCCCGACTGTGATTGATGCTTAGCTCTACGTTTTCTGCCGTCTCAATCTCAATTTTCCTTGATTAAAATTTTAAGTCAAGTCAATTGATGAACGACTTCACATGATATTTGCCAGCAACATAGTCATTGAAGCCATTGTCGTTATCATCCACCCTCAACAAATCAAAAGACCAGATATCTGGTCTTTTCATTTTGGTTTCGAATCTAAACTATCATTTCAGTTTAATATTTTAATTAATTTAGTGAATGAACCAAAAAAGTTAGAGATTTCTAAAGGGTCCCACAACGTGAGAAGCATTAAAGAATCTTCTCTTTCAATGAGAAAAAGTCCAACTTTTACAATCAATCAAACATGCCCTTGGGTTTTCAATCTCACCTAATTCTACCCCTTTTTCTCTCTCAATTCCTCAAAACAACTTTCTTTATTTTTCCTTTAATTTGAAAGCAAGTAAAACATCTTAGCTGGCAAGGATAGCATCCTAAGCTGTATTTGTTTTGCACAGCCTGGAAAACATCAAATCACTAAAAATTTCCCTGGAATGAAAACCAATAATTACACATTTCTATCAAGAGTCAAAGAATATATATAATACAGAATAGGGGGATTCAACTGTTTCCCCCTTTTTGATTGAACTGCTCACAATCAGACCAAACCAATCTGTTAGCCTTAAAGAATATAACAAAAACAACAGCTCTACTAGTTCAGGTTTCGCACAATCCAAGATAAAGCAAGAAATACAACAAAAAGGATCATTAGATATATAATCATAAATTTTTTATTTTCTTTTGATCACCCATTTGATTCGAATGATTCGGCATCCTATTGTTTCTTCAAAGTCATTTCAACTTTACCTCGTCATCATCTGCAATCTGCTGAATTGAATGTGTCTGCAAATCCGGAGGGTTTTGAAGGTATGCTCGAATGGGATTGGGAGTATGATGAAGACATGTCACCAAACATTGTTGACGTACCTTCATTAGCTTGCCATCTTTGTAGAGCTTGAGGTAGACTCATGTGGAGGTCAATACCATAACCATCTTCATCTTCACGGGTGGCAGGTTTCCATTGCTCTACAAGAGGACCCAAAACATTGACTGCATGGCCCATATCTGGTCTTTGTTGTGGTTCGCGCGCAGTACAATGTCCTGCCAGCTCAGCCACTCTATAAATGCTCTCAATTGTCTCTTCGTCAAGATTGAGGTTTGGATCAATAGCCTTTGGGATATTTTCTTTGCTTATTAAGACCCGACGGAACCATGTAACCAAATGAGCCCTGTCATCTGGCATAGTATCATCCAATGCTTTCCTACCGGTGATGGTTTCCATCAAAACCACTCCAAATGCATAAACATCAATTTTCGTTGTCACTCTTCCAGTAGCTGTCATATGACAACAAATAAAGAAGACACAATCAATATTTAAACTAGAACAATTTATTCAGGGTAACATTCAAAGTTATCTAAGAACAAAAGGAAAATTTTAAAGACGATAAAGGACAAACAAGTCTGCAACACAACAACAAATTTCATACAAGTGATTGAAAGAAGATCCTACCTACTATAGATGCATAACATCCAACTTGAAGGATGAACTAGTCATTTATCAATTAACAACGTACAAAGTAAGTTCTGTAATTAGAATTTAATAAATTTGAATGAAGATTCATGATTAAGCTAAGATAGTTTAACAAGAGTTACTACCACATAATTGCCAAAGTAATTAACAAGAAATGATATTCTGATAGTTCAAATCATATTTGTGCTAATGCCTACTATTGCATCCTCTATCATTCCTCAACATTGAAGAACTAAAACGTCACAGACCAAAAAGCATGTTGAGGAAGTTTTGCATTAGAACAAGCTAGGGAAAACATGACTAAAGTTTAAAGATGATATGTTCCAAACCTTCAAGGTATCATGTAGGCAAAAATTTGAATACTCACATACAAACCACAGGTCACTCCTACTTTCATTGAATAGAAAGGTAACAAAGGTTAAAGAACTAAAGTACTATTTATGATAATCAAGGCAGTATTTTTGCAAAAATTTAATAGTTCTAAAGCATATGCAGTATCACTTCAAAAAAATGATTTAAGCAACCTAGCATTATGCAAATGAAAAATCTACTGAGAGGACTTTCAAATCCAAATCAAAGGCTAAACATACCAGCATACTCAGGGGCAAGATACCCAAATGTTCCAGCCAACCGCGTCTCCACGGAGTACTTCCCATCAGGTGCATTTTTAACCAAACCAAAATCTGCAACCTTAGCCCTCATGTCATCCCCAATGAGAATGTTGGAAGGCTTCAGATCTCTATGGATGAAACTCTGTTGTGCCAAGCTGTGTAAATACTCCACTCCTCGAGCAACATCTAGTGCAATCGTAACCCGCTGCTTCCATGTAAGCGGAGTGTATCCATGATCATGCCACTCAAATAAATGTTGTGCCAAAGTTCCCCGAGGCATATACTCATACACCAATAGCCTCTCACTGCCATTTATACAATAACCTAAGAGAGCAACCAAATGCCTATGCCTGACCTTGGTAAGCACTGCAATTTCAGCCTGAAACTCACTCAATCCTTTGTTGCCCATTGTATTAGACTCCATCCTCTTCACGGCAATTTTAGTCCCATCAGGCAATTCCCCTCCATATACAACACCAAATCCACCCCTACCCAAAATGTTAGCTTCGCTAAAATTATCTGTCACTTGACGAAGTACCTCTATCGAAATCGCCACATTTCCACCCTCAAAAAGATGGCGATCACTAACATCTCCACTGCTTTGACTATGCAACTCACTAGGAACCCCATTATACCCATTCGTACCATTACCACCAGTTACTCCATTTTTATTCATTTCATTCCCAACTTCTGGATTCTTTACCCTACCAAACTTCCTATGCTTTCTCCTAGCAATAAACTTATACACAACGAAGAACACAACCGCAATGAAAATCACAACAACAACAACTATAGCAACAATTGTACCTACAGACAGCTTACTCTTGCTTGATGCAGCAGGACTCCCACTGGGACCACTAGGTTTGGATCCGGGAGTCCCCGCTCCCCCAGGAGTCGTATCCACATTAGTGCCAATGAAAGGGTTTCCAGGTGACACAGTAAACTTCACATTACTCCCAAAATCAGGGACCTTCCCAGAAAGATTATTATTCGATACATCAAGATTCTGCAGGGAAGCTAGTTTGGTCAAGCCATCAGGAATAGGACCGGTCAAGTTGTTCTGCTGCAAATACAAATTCTTCAATGACGTCAGATTGGCATATGCTGGCGAAATCTTCCCTGCCAAATGCTTATTCGCGAGATTAATGATTATGATCCTTCCCTGAGAACATGTGACAAATGGCCAACCATCGCAAGCATTGTTTCCTTCCCAAGAGTCAGACAAAATCGCCGGATATCCCATATCTCCGGCAATCTGAAGCAACGTCGTCACCTGCGGATCACACGGGGTAGCCGCATCTGAACTGTTCTTACAAAAATTATTATGATCAAGGCTAACCTTTTGAACCTTACTAGGAAACAGAGGATAAGGACCTTGTAACTTATTGTTTTGCAAAGAAATGTTCAACAAAGCGGGAAGCGAAATAACAGAAGCAGGAACCACACCGGTCAATTGGTTGTCACGCAAAGACAAATCAAACAAGCTCTCACATTTAGACAAATCGGGAATGGGACCTGTGAACTGATTCTTATGAAGCCAAACTTGCCTCAACTGAGTCATCCCAGATAACACATCGAGAGTACCCGATAAACCCAGTTGCTGATCATTCATCCAAAGGTTTTGTATATCAGATTTCGCAAAAGAAGCAGGCAGAGACCCAGTAAAATTGTTGTAAGAAAGCCTCAGATTCTGCAGATTTGAAAAGGAATCAAAAAAGTCAGGGATTAGACCAAAGATGTTGGCATTATCCATGTACAAAGTTGTGAGGCTTGTAGATTTGGTCAGTTCATTAGGAAAAGGCCAAGGGGCAAGATTTGGGTTGTCGCTGAGACTCAACACTTGCAAGTTCGTTAAGCCGTCGAAGCAGCCAGTGGGTACGCTGGTGAAGTTGTTGTTGTCCAAATAGATATCTTGCAACGACGTCGCGTTGGCAAGGGAGGGAATGGCGCCGGCAATGTTGTTTATTTGGAAAGAAAGGGTTTCCAGCTGCGTGAGGGATGAGATTTCCGGCGAAAGAGTGCCACTGAGTCCGCTTTTTGCGAGGCTTATGCTTGTCACGCGGTTTGAGTTGTCGCAATTGATGCCGGTCCACCTGCAGTACCCGGTTGAGGATGTGCTGGACCAGTCAGAGGGTAGGTTCTGCAGCGACTGAGCTAGCTTCAGCATCACCGACCCGTCGTCGCCCAACGACGTCGTCGTCAGCTGGAGCAAGAGAAGGACGACGGCGCAGATGGAAACCTGGGGTTTTTTGCGCATCATGTGTCTGTTTGTTTTGTTTTGTTTGTTTGTTTCTTTCTTTTGGGGTTGGTTGGATTTTCTTCTTTTTGAATGAAGGGAGTTGCTGTTGCTTTCTTTTAGTTCAGCAGCCAAACCGAACTGTCTGCCTCCCACTGAAAGTCTCTCAAGGCATGTGCTTGCTTGCTTACGCTTTTAATCTTTTGGTTTTGTAAAAGAACTCCTAAACCCGAAAGGGAAATTAAAGGATTTTAAAATTTTATTTTTATTTTATTTTTCCAGAAAATCAAAATAGAATAAGATTCATATTTTTTTTTCCTAATATAATCCATTTTCAAACTTCGTATAAAAGATACTTCTTTTACATTACAATCTTATATTTATAATTAGAAGCTTACCAAAAAAAATTTTTTTGGTAGTAAACCTTCTAGATTAGGTCATTGGTTGGTAATGGAATTGAGAAAAAAATTATAACTATAAAATAAAAATTGATAATACATAGTTAATCTAATTTTTAAAAGTAATTTTGATAAAAATAACAAAGATATTGTAGGTCTTTTATCATTAAGTATGAAATCGATTCAACTTACTTTCTAAATTACAGCAGCTAATGGTTATCAAATATTTTAATACTGTCGCTTAAAATTACAGCTGTCTAATTTCAATATCAAATAAGATATTAATTTGTGATAAGAGATTAAAGTAATTGAAACTAAATGAAGTGGATCTACTTATACATGGAAGAGAATCAATCTCACATTTTGTATGAAACAACGATCACTGCTACTTTTGCATACAGTAAATGATGCAATTTGAAATTTGATCAAAGAGGGACGAATTCAAAAGAGAAATTTCAATAAAAATAATAACTAAGTTTAATGAAATAAAAGAGAATAAATTGGAAAGAAGTCATGATTTAGGTATAAAAGGGAAGGAATAAAAATTAAAAAAAGCATAAGCATCGGAAATTTGGACAAAATGGATAAACAAAAATTACAAGGGAAGTTTCGCTTTACATAATCGAAATTTTGAAAAATTAGAAGGGGCTATTAAGATAAAACAACTTCAAAATTTATCCTTTTAAAAAGGAATAGAAACTTTGGCAGAGCCCATCCTAGCCCTTAATTGGCCCTGCTCATAATCTTCTTGCATGATAAAAGGCATAATTTACGATTAAATAACTGTGGTTCTTAATTAACAATTGTAGTTTAAGGATAAATTTTGGATCACAACTCTTGCAAAATAACTTTTTTTATAAGAAAAAGGTAGGGTAGGTAAATGAAACCTTTTATGCTTTATACACAAGGGAGCTGCTACCTTACATTAGCAAAATCCTATACATAAAGTTATGTTTGTGGTTTTATAAAGTGGAACCCACAAATGCCAAGAATTGCTGCGTGGTTGATGGTGTTGATTGGGTAGAATCGGCGGTTGGGGGCCGCGGTATGACAGCTGGTGCTTATCTGAAACCGCGTCCATGTGATGTGACTCAACTTCAACTCTCACTCGCCGCTTCTTTTATTTTTATATTCTCTTCATGATATTATTCTCTTCGGAAATTTCTTTTTTCTTTTTCTATTTTGTATGGTTTCGGTTTGGGTTGTTTCCATTTTAGTATTTTACACACTTTTTAATGCGTGTCGATAAATAACCCGACCCAATTCAAAAAATTTAGGTTCAGGTAAGACGTGGATGTAGGGTCTCAATCGATTGGATCATAGTCAAATTACAAGCGAATTATTTTTTTCCAATCAAATCAACTTGAAATTCAATAGGGTTGATCCAAATTTGATTGGAAGTTAAATTTGCCTACTCCTATTTTTTATTATCTTAAATCTCTTACATTATTAAGGTAAGTGATGAATTAGAAAAAAAAAATATTTTAATACAATATATTTTATCTTATACCGTATTAGAGTGTGTATATTTACTATTCTTTTAAGAATCTTTTTATTTAAAAAATATGAGTTCTCTTACTGAAATATTACTATAAATTAAAAGATCACACTTACGGTCAGTTTTTGACTACATATTTTTTTGTTAATTCTTTCTAGATAGAAAATTTATGGAGATAATTAGACTTATAAAGTTTTATAAATCTATTCAATATTAATTCAAGGACGTCCCTACTTATACAACTAGTTAGTAATATATTTTTATTTTTATTTTTAATATTAACAATTTTTTTTATTTATAATACTAGTCAATTTGTGTTCAATCTTGTTTTCTTAAAATTATTATCACCATCTTTACAAAATTTTTAATTCAGTTGACATTTCATTTTGAGGTTTGAATCTCTTTATAATTGTGGGAGTAATATTAAAACAAAAAACTATATTATCACTATCAAGTTTATTTTCGAAATAGTTTAACCCTTACTTTTTGTCAAAAGAAAAAGGAAAAATGGTTGTCCAAAAAGTAATTGTTGTTAAAATGGTTTTCTTTATAGAAGTACAAGAGTAACCTTTATTTTATTTTCATTTTTTTTTTTTGACAAAAGAAAAAGGAAGAATGGCTCCAGTGCTTCAATTGAAAGCTCTCAATATAAAGTCCAGACTGAACTGTTTATGTACGTGGGCTTAAATGGGCCTATATGCAAGGCCTAAAAGCCTGACAGTCCATTAGGTCCGTCAAGTAACATATTCCTTGTGCTGTTCATACAAATCAGACCCGAACCGATGCTACACCGCTTGATTTTGTAGAGGAAATGGCTAGTGGAGCTTTGCTATAAATGGGCCACCATCCATTGTAGACTGCAGACTTGCGCACATTTTGAAAGGAATGGAAATCTATTGCTTGTTCGTTTTCTCAAAAATAATTATATAGTATTATTTCGTTCCAATCTTCATACTCTTCTTGTACAAAATTACTCAGAATACTTCCACATAGATCCACGACATATTATCAGCACGAGTTTGCTCTGGATATGAATTTTTTAAAGGGGATTGCATGATGAAGAGATATTTTTAGCTGAAAGTGCAACTACACGCACTATTCTTTGTAATAAGAAATACTTTATGAATTTAACATTAATTGAATCTAAAGTGAATGCTATTCTCAGGTCCTATAGATCTGATTGAAGGATTTGGAAGAGCCATGTTCATATTAACGAATCGATTAATACTATAAGTATACATTTAATAAAGGTTAAAATTATCATTTTTCACTAACAGTGTTGATAATACTAACAATTTAATCACATTTCCGAATCTGTAACCCATTTTATGAATTGTCTATTTTTATTTGTTGTTAAGTATGATTTTGTGTATTGTAGGTAAATCCTTAAATTCCCGATGCTTGGATCGGAGAAACAAATGTTTTAGATTCTGAAGACTCATAAGCTTTTAGAAGAATTACTAACCCTTCGATCAAACATTAATTTTGAAAGATGAGATTGTTTATTGTGTCTGAACTCACATATGCTTCATTGCACTAAATTTAACACTTATCAATGTAGTAGTTTAACCAACTTGACAAAAGATGCAATGAAGGGTCTTGATTTGACTTCATTTATAGTCATTGATTAGGTTGAAATAATGTTCCATAATGGTTACAATTTTAGACCCTTGATTACATTAGTAAAACTCATCTAAAGGTTGTAGTTGCAATCTCACAAAAAATATCATGTAGATGTCTACATTTGATCAACTCAGAGTTTGCCTAGAGATCTCACAAATGAGTGGTGGATTTTAGAGGTTTGCAGAGAAAATTGGTGTAAATCTATAGTGAATTTTTGGGAAAAGTGTAGTTAATAAGAGATTTGTTTCTTTCTTCTCTTTTCTTTTCAATTTTCTTATATTATACTTTTACAAATTCATTAAATGAAATGAGTGTTTTGTTTACCAATATGAGTGATTGATTTTCTAAGTTAAGGTGAAAGGTGAAGCTCAATAATTCAAATTATGTAATTAATTACTCTCTCAAGTGAGTTTTAAATTTACCATTTTTAGTTACATGTGTATAAGTTATATTTTCTACTAGTTATTTTTATTTTATATTTGTTTGTAAATCTAAATCTCCCTAAATCTACATAGGTGTCTAGACATAATGTCGACACACCAATACCATGTGGGAATAATCCAATACGCTTGTAGCACATTATATACTTAACCACTATATTTATTTCAAAGTGGTCAATTAAAAACTAAGTCACATAATTTTCAAATTGCTAAAAATATAAAATATAAGTATGAGAGAGTATTATAACCATGATTTGAATACTAAGAGTGGATCACGTTACTTCAACTTTTTTTTTAATTTAAACTATTTATTCTTTACTTATTTTTTACAATTAATTTCATTTAATAATTAATAATCGGATTTTTAAATTCTCTGTTAATTCGACCCCAGACCCATCGAGTTATATTATAACTAAGAACTCTTATATTTAGAGGTAATCAACCATTTTTTAGTCGTAAAGTTTTCTAAATTTGATGTCAATTTCATTTTATTTTTTCCTCATTTTTTTATTTATAGTTTGCTTTTGAGTTTTCCCTTTCTCATTTCTTTTGTTTAGTTGTCACAATTTTCATAAAATTTCAGTTAATGCCCCTCATTTTCCTAAAATTCATGTACTACTATAAAACTTGCCAAGAAATTCATTTTGACCCACAAATCCTTGCATAAATCAGTCGTAGATCAAAATTTCACATAAAATTGGAAACTTTAACCTATGAATTGTGATTTATCCTTGAACTTCCTTGAAATATTTGACTTTGTAGACTAAATAAGCATAGATAATAATGTAGGAAGTTATTTTAGGTATTTTAAAACTCTGGAATTTTATTATTTTAAAACTTTCTATTTTAATTAGAGTCAATTATGATATTTTATTATTTTAGAACTTTCTATTTTTATTAGGGTCAATTAAAGTATGAGATGTAATTAAGTTAGGAAAATATCTTTTATTTCCATTATAATTGTGATTTAGTTTCCCTTTTTAAGTTAATTTAGTGAAGTAGGTTTACTCTATTATAAATAGAGAGGTTTTGTTATTATTTTGATAGCTGAGATTCAATTATTCAATAAAATTCTCCCTTTTATAACTCCCCCCCTGCGATTATCTATCAAAATCTCTCTTGTAGAGTCATTTGGATTAGAACGTCATCTAATCTCGCTTAAATGCGTTATTAAAAATCTCATTGAGTCATTTGGGTTAGAACGAGATGTAACCACACTTCGATTAGAGCGTAACCTGATCACGTCAGCTTGGTCTACTACTGAACGATATATAGTGTTTTTTACCCTATCAATTCCGCTTCTACTATGCCTCGCTCCATCAATTGGTATCAGAGTGGTTCTGTGTGATTCGCACAACTTTCCTGAATACCCAAATCCTCTAGATCCACCCATACCAAATCCACCACAAAAAAAAATCAAAAATTCCCAAATTGACAAACCCTAGCCGCCGCCATCTCCGGCCACTATAGTTGCTATTCAACCCACTACCAGACTCACCATCACTCAGTGCCCAAACCCCAGCCATCGCCGCCTCAACCGCCGGCTGAACCATTGTAAATCACCAATCCAAACCCACGACTCCACTAAGCAATCCACCACCGTTCAGCCACTTTCACCGCCATCCAACATTGCCATCAAACTCACCAGCCACTACTAGCCAAATCCCAGCTAGCTTCGCCTTCAACCGTTGCCATTCAGCCACCGTGTGAAAGCAACCAAATCCCGCAAGCCACCACTCTAAAACCCGCCGCCTACAGCCTTCACCACTGTTGACCAGCACCACTGTCACACTCCCCTTGAGCCATACATCCAAAATCAATCACCAATTGCCACTAAACACGGCCAAAAACCACCACGAACCACCATAAGCCACTACACTTTTGAAATGCAAGTTATGCAACCCAAGAGGGGGGTGAATTGAGTTTTTATAAATTATACTAAACAATTCGCGCAACAATTTAATCTAATGCTTTAATGAAATTGAAAATAATAAATTCAATATAGCACAATAATAAAAGAGTAAGGGAAGAGAAAAAAAAACAAGGATTTTTACGTGGTTCGGCAATCCCTGCCTACGTCCACGCCTTCAAGCCAAACAAGCTCGATGATTTCACTATCCAAGCCTCCCAAGGCTTCAAGTTCTTACAATTGACTTCTAAGGTGTCAATGAACCTTTACAATCAAGAGATTATCTCTCCAATCTCTTCACCCCAAGTGTTTCTCACACTTGTACACTCACAATTTGATAAAAAATAAAAATTACAACAAAACTCTCTTTAAGAGTGGCTATGCAAATAATAGCACAATAATGATTAAATAAATGATGATTTACGAAATGAAAGCTCAATATGTGTTATATGATATGGCCCCAAATATAATAATAATTTTTAAAGAAGTCCTTTTCAAAATTTAGCATAATACCCATATTTTTTAAAGTTCTCAAAACTTTTTACTTTAGTCCAAAATTAAAAAATATAAGATTTTCCTCAGGCGGCTAGCCGCTAGCCTTAGGCGGTTAGCTGCTCACTCTCTATCCAATTTTTGATTTCAAACGTTTGGATTACATTCGGATTCTCAAATTTTTATAAATTATAATATGGCCCAAAATGTTTCAAATATTTACAAATAAGTCCAACTTCGGAATTCAAAACAATACTTATTAAAATGAAATATTGCAAATCTTTTTTTATTTTAGTCCTAATCACTCAAATACACAAAATACTTTATTTTATAAGTGTAGAACCTTTTAGTTTTTGAAAATTAATTATTTAAATAAACTCTTGAGCTTCTCAAATGCTAAATCATGCATCAATTAAATCATACCGGCTTTACAAGATTTTTTCGCAATAATTTATCCGTTGAGCTCTAAACTTTATTCTTGATTTCGCCGTGTCCGTTGAGTGTCTTGAACTTGATTTCACTTGATTCACTTGCATAAATATTATCCTTAAAAAAATTAGTGAAAATGTGAAATACAATATTTATTAAATCACTTAAGACACATCTTTGTTATCATCAAAATTACATTATGTGTAGCCCTTTAGGCTAACAATCTCCCCATTTTTTATGATGACAAACATCTCATGTATTTTGATATTTATACTCCCCCTTAATACATGACATACATAATTAAATATATAAATCGAATTTAAGATAAAACTCCCCTTGAATATATGGTCTATAACAATTTGTACTCCTCCTTAATATTTCAAAACCATACACAAAGACTTCAAGATCAAAACTTCAAGATCAAAATATGTATTACCTGTCTCCCTGTCTCCGAATTCAAAATACATGACTTCTCTCCATTCATCATCAAAATTACTATAAATCCATGCTAAAAAAAAACACCTCATTGATTAATCAAGCAATATATAAGAATTAAGCATGTAATTAACCAAAGGGTTGTACTATTCCAAGGATCTAGAAAAACATCATCCAAATATAAAATATCCAAAGATCAAATAACAAGCATCCTCAATCCACAATCTAGGTAATAATGCATGTAGAGATGTAGTGCATAGTGACAAATGACTGAAAATAAAATAGAGTTCTAAGGAGATGGTGGATGTGATGAAGAGGATGGTGGTGGAAATCCAAGAGCTGCAAAAAGTTATTGCTGGCCATCAAGAAGCCGCTGCTGTTGAGCAAAGAGGTGATGTTGTTAATCAAATAATTGCTGCTGCTGCGCAAATAGTCGTTGTTGCTCCGAAATGGATTGAATTGAAAGGCCTCAAGTTGGGATTGAAGTTTGCTTTCCTGGTCAGAAAGAGAATCCACTTTAGTCAACAGCTGCTGCATCGGATCCTCAGAGACAGCTGAAGTAGAGTGGGAAGGGCCCTTGGAAAGTGGAGGATGTGAGTGATGTAGAGCACTGAGATCAGGGAGCTTGTGTGGTGGAAGGACATCGTTAAAAAAACGATGATTTTTAGGAGCAAGTTTAGTAACCTTTAATTTGTATCTCCGATCTTTATACCATCTATTTTCCACCCATATAAACCTCAAATTTACTATTGCTTCGTCTCCTAATTCCCTCGGATTAAAAAAGATTGGCTCGGATATAGGTACTCAGAAATACTTGAGAATGCGGGTAATAATACACGGAGTGCTAAGCATATGATGAAGGATAGTATAACCAACATTGAGCACCTTACGCTCGAGAATGCAGTCCAATATGGCCACGTCTAAGCTGTTAATTTCATCTGTATGTCCAAACCTAGGAGTTATAACATGGTGAAGAACATAATGAAGGATTCTAATTTGAAGAGGTAGGGCTTGAGATTTCAAAGGAGATCGACAAAACTCGGAGGACAAGTCATGTCGTTGACAAATTTTCCGAACAACATTCTCAATTGAATAAAAAACCTTGACTAAATTTTCATAATATTGCTCCTTAACAACCAATACATTTTTCCAGCCCTTCGTAATAAGAAAATCACTAAGAGTTTTGTTACAAATTTCTAAGTTCGCTAAATTACTAAGATTAACAAAATAGGGAGGAATGACTGACCTTGACATGAAATAATCGAGAAATCGTTTCTGAAGCAAGGGATGCGGAAAATGAGTCAATATAAACTCCGAATAATCGCCATCGTCTTCCTTGCGCTTCTTGGCCGCTTGCTTGCCATTGGACTTTTCACCGCCCGTCATTGTTGAAACAAAAACAAGCTTAAATACCCAATTTCAGGTTTTTAAAATTATAAGGGAAATTGATGTGTTTGAGCCAAGAAAATCGATCCTATAGATGAATGAAGCTAATATATGATGTATATTGGATCAAAAATGGGCTAAAAGAAGCTTGAAAATGAAGAGAGAGAAACGGGTATAGTTGAGTTTTTAATTTTAGGTTTTATGTGGAGACTTGATGAAATGTTGTTTTGAGAGTGAAAATTGAAGGAGTAATGGATGAATAATGATTTGAATGATTGATTTTAACAAGAAAATGAGTGAGAGATAAAGAGATTTGAGAGAGAAATGGAGAAGTACTATTCAGGTGTGAGAGAGAGAAAGAGGAACAAGTAAAGAAATGATGATTGGGAAGTGTTTAATGAAGGTTAAATGCATGGGTAATGGTTTGAAAGATTGATCTTGGCATGAAAAAGAGTTAGAAATGAAGAAATTTTAAGTGGAAATGGGAGGAGATATGTTCGGCTTTGAGCGAGAATGAGGAGAGGTTGAAGAAAGTAAGTGAAAGGGAAAGAAAAAAGGGAGAACCCGTGACCAAGCGGTTAGCCACTTGCTCTCGGGTTTGGGACAACGCCCAAGCGGCTAGCCGCTTGTTCTTTGCTCCTCTGCACATAGTTTGCTTTCCGGCTAATTTTGAACGATTCTAAGACCATTTTGTGATCCTGAAACATTTCAAAAGCCATTTTAATGCATGAATCAATATAATTGACATCCAAAAGATCATAAAAACTCAAATTTAAAAAATGTTCATCATGCATATACATCACAATTATGAGATATGATAACACTTTATGGTTGAAATTACTAACATATCACTCATTTCTCATACTAAAACACTTCATAAACAAAAAAAAAATTATTAATCAATCAATTTTAATAGTTTCAATAACATGATTAAGGATGTTAATGTGAAAATTTCAGCATCTCAAGTTCATACCGAATTTTTGAAAATTGTTCTTCGCAAAGAGGTTTTGTAAAAATATCGGCAAATTATTTTTCCGTAGAGATAAATTCTAATGCAATAATATCACCCTTTTGAACATGATCTCTCAAGAAATGATGTCTAATCTCTATATGCTTGGTTCTCGAGTGTTGAATGAGATTCTTTGATAGATTTATAGCACTAGTATTATCACACTTGATCGGAATTTGTTCAAGAATAATAACAAAGAGAGTAGTATTCGCTTTTCCCATCGAAAAACTGTTATTCAATAAGAAATTTTTAAGTCTATCATACCATGCTGTAGGTGCTTGTTTTAATCCATACAATGCTTTTGATAACTTATAAACATGATTTTGAAATTTTTCATTTCAAAACGAAGGGGTTGTTTCACATAAACTTCCTCCATAATATAACCATTTTGAGAAAGCACTCTTGACATCCATTTGAAATAAAATGAAATCTTTATGACATGTAAATGCTAACAACATCCTAATGGATTCTAATCTAGCTACAGGTGCAAATGTTTCATCAAAATCGATTCATTCTTCTTGGTTGTATCCTTGAGCCACTAATATAGCTTTATTTCTTACAACCACACCATATTCATTCATTTTATTTCTAAATACCCATTTAGTGCCTATAATGGATTGATGTTCTGGTTTAGGAACCAATTCCCACAATTTATTTCTCTCAAATTGATTTAACTCCTCTTCCATTGTCATAATCCAAGACTCATCATTTTCCGCATCCACAAAAGATTTTGGTTCAATTTGAGAAATAAATGCAGCATGCTCACACGTGTTTCTAAGTGATGATCTAGTTGTAATACCTTTTAAAGGATCACCTAAAATTAAATACTTAGGATGAGAGGAAATATACCTCCACTCCTTGTGGAGTGTTTGAGAAATACCTTCTTGTTGCTCTATATTTGTTGTTCTTCATGTTTATCCTCTTGATTTTCTTGTGGTGCGTTCTCTTATTTATCTTTTGATGATTCTTCTTGTAACTCTCCGTTTGCATCATCATTAACAACTCCTTTCTCCATAGAGGATGGGTTAGACTCATCAAAAGTAACATGCATAGACTCTTCAACAACTAAGGTTCTTTTGTTATAAACTTTATTAGCTTTACTTGAATTTGAATACCCAAGAAAGATGCCAACATCGGATTTTGGATCAAATTTACCAAGGTTTTCTTTTATATTCAAAATAAACATTTGCATCCAAAAACTTTGAAATAACTAATATTAGGTTTTCTATCTTTCCAAAGCTTCTAGGGAGTTTTATTGAGATGAGGTCTAATTAACACCCGATTTAAAACATAACAAGTGGTGTTAACGGCTTCGGCCCAAAAATATTTTGGTAAAGCATTCTCATTTAACATAGTTCTAGTCATTTCTTGAATAGGCCTATTCTTTCTCTCAACAACTCCATTTTGTTGTGGAGTCCTAGGTGATGAAAATTGATACTCAATGTCAAAATCATTACAAAAATTTTCAAATGCATGATTTTTCAAACTCTCCACCATGATCACTTCTAATACACGTAATAAAATAACCTTTTTCATTTTGAACCTTTTTACAGAAAACTCTAAATGCTTCAAAGGCATCATCCTTATTAGCTAAGAACAATACCCATGTATATCTAGAATAATCATCCACAATCACAAATGCATAATATTTGTCATTTAATCTAGCATATCTAGAAGGTCTAAATAAATCTATATAAAGAAGTTGAAGTGGTTTTAAAGTAGAAATATGATTTTTATTTTTTAAAGAAGTTTTGATTTGTTTTCTAAATTGACAAGCTTCACAAATTCTATCTTTTTGAAAACTAATTTTTGGAAGACCTTTAACTAAATTATTTTTTGAAATTTTTGAAATCAAATCCATGCTTGCATGTCTTAGTCTTCTATGCCATAGCAAACCATCATCATGCAATGTCGAAAAACATTTATCATGGGTATATGCACACTCTATATCAATTGTGTAAACATTACAACATTTATTTCCAATAAACAAAATTTTCCCATTACATGTATTCTCGATAACACATCTTGATTTATCAAAAATAACTTTATAACCCTTGTCACACAATTGACTAATACTAATCAAGTTGTGTTTCAAATTTTCAACCAAACATACATTTTCAATTAGGGTTGACGACACTTTACCGACATTACCAATTCCGAGAATCTTTCCTTTTGAATTGTCTCCAAAGGAAACATCTCCACCGTTTTCGATTTTGGTGAAACTTGAAAACCATGCATAGTTTCCGGTCATATGCCTCGAACACTCACTATCCAAGTACCATTTATTTTTCTTCTTCTTCAAGCCCTTCAAAAAAAAAAAAAATTCAAGTCTTAGGTACCCAAACCTTTTTGGGTCCTTGAGCGTTAGCAATGGTTCCTTTTTGGAACTCAAATACATTTTACTCCATAATATGCATTTCTTTTGACAGGACATCTAAGCTTCATGTGACCATTTCTATTGCAATAATGACAAACAATCTTATGATCACTTGTGGAGGTAGCTTTAACAAAATAATTCTTATAATACTTTTACTTCAAGTTAGGTTTATACCCAAGTCTTCCTTTATCAAATACACATTTCTTAGAGTTAAACATGTTATCCAACATCTTTTGCCCATTTCTAAATTTTAAAACAATCTCATTTAACTCATTGTTCTTCTTCTTAAGCCTTTCATTTTCATTTTTCAAGTCATCTATGTGTGATTCTAAATGCTCATGTGAAGTGTTAGGTTTCTTATTTGATAATGTAACTTTATTATGTAATGTTTTATTCTTTAATTCTAGGCATGTAATCTTTGCACTTAGAGATTCATTTTCATTTTTGAGCTCTATCATTTTCTTTTTAAGACATACATTCTTTTTACCAATTTTCATAAACTCATTATGCAATTATTTAAAAGCATCATACAATTCATCATAGGTAGGATCACTTACCTCATTGAGATCATCATCATCTCCTATTGGCATATGTGCTAGGTTTGATACTTCTTGCGACTCTTCTTCATCACTTAAATCTTCATCGCTATCATCCTAAGTAGCAACCATAGCTTTCTTTTTGAGTTTGTTGAGAAGTGGGCATTCTGATCTTATATGGCCAGACATTTTTCATTCATAGCATATGATTACCTCTTTCTTCTCCTTTTGGCTCTTAAGATTTCTAAATTTCTTCGCTCACCGGTTTTCTTGAAAAATTTTCTGAACCTCTTGGCTAGCATAGCCAACTTCTCATCATCCGGCTCACTTTCCCCATCACTCTCATATTTTGTGGCTTTGAGATCAATGCTTTTCTTCTTTTCTTCATTTCCTCTTTCGGTTGCCAAATCTTCCTCATAAGAAATAAGAGAACCAATTAAATCATCAATAGGTAAGATATTTAAATCTTTGGCTTCCTCAATGGCAGTCCTTTTTGTCTCCATTCCTTAGGTAGCGACGTAATGATTTTCTTAACTTTCTCGCTATTTGAAAAGGTCTTTCATAGAAATCTTAGAGTGTTCACTATATCCCTAAATTTAGTATACATAGAATACACACTCTCATTTTGCTGCATTTGGAACAATTCATATTGTCGAGTGTACCTACTAATTTTAGACTCTTTCACTTGATTCGTGCCTTCATAAACCACTTCGAGTTTGTGCCAAATTTCATTAGCACTTTCATAACTAGACACTTTATGAAGCTATTTCTTATCTAGTGTACAAAATAAAGCATTCATAGCTTTGGAATTTAGAGAAGCTTTTCTCTTTTCTAATTCATTCTATTCCCGTGAAGGTTTTGAAATATCTTCCCCGACTTCATTTTTAGTTAAGGGCATAAATGAGCCATCACATACAACTTCCCAAATTTCATAATCTAGTGCTTGTAAATAAATTCATATCCTAGTTTTCCAATACGGGTAGTCATTTCCGTCAAAGAACAATGGCCTAGTTGTGGACTGTCCTTCCCTAAAGGTTGAGTCATTTTGGGTTGCCATGGATCTTTTACTCCAGACGGTTAAGTCCTAACAAGAGAATCAAGCTCTGATACCAAATGAAATGCAAGTTATGCAACCCAAGAGGGGGGGTGAATTGAGTTTTTATAAATTATGCTAAACAATTTGCGCAACAATTTAATCTAATGCCTTAATGAAATTGAAAACAATAAATGCAGTATTGCACAATAATAAAAGAGAAATGGAAGAGAAAACAAACACAAGAATTTTTACGTGGTTTGGCAATCCCTGCCTACGTCCACGCCTCCAAGCCAACCAAGCTCGAGGATTTCACTATTCAAGCCTCCCAAGGCTTCAAGTTCTTACAATTGACTTCCAAGGTGTCAATGAACCTTTACAATCAAGAGATTATCTCCCCAATCTCTTCACCCAAGTGTTTCTCACACTTGTACACACACAATTTGATAAGAAATGAAAATTACAACAAAAACTCTCTTTAAAAGTGGATATGCAAATAATAACACAATAATGGTTCAATAAATGATGATTTGCGAAATGTAAGCTCACTATGTGTTATATGATGTTGTTATGCTTGCATTAGTCCTTAAAATGAAGTTGGAGTTGAGTTTTTATCGTTAAAGCTCGAAAACTAGCCGTTATAGACAAATTCCCGCAACCAAGCGGTTAGCTGTTTTAAAACTCTAGAATTTTATTATTTTAAGACTTTCTATTTTAATTAGAGTCAATTATGATATTTTATTATTTTAGGACTTTCTATTTTTATTAAAGTCAATTAAGGTAGGAGATTTAATTGACTTAGGGAAGTATCTTTTGTTTCCATTATAATTGTGATTTAGTTTTCCTTTTTAAGTTAACTTAGGGAACTAGGTTTACTCTATTATAAACAGAGAGCTCTTTTTATTGTTTTGATACCTCAGATTCAATTATTCAATAAAATTATCCCTTTTATAATTCCCCTTAGGATTATCTATCAAAATCTTTCTTGTAGAGTCATTTGGATTAGATCGTCATTTAATCTCGCTTAAATGCGTTATTAAAAAGGAAAATTATCCACCGACCATCTATTTTTTTAGCTTTTTCAAAAATACACATATCTTTATTTTTTTTTACTGAATTTCACTTGAAATTATATTTTTTTGCACTCATCCACTTCCGTTATTAAGCTGTTAAGACCTTGCTAATGTCATAGGGATAAATTTGTCATTTGACCTGAGCAATAAAAAATGACATCATTTTTAGCTTCTTCTTACCTCTCGAAAAGCTTTGATTTAAGCCTCTTTTTGTTTTTTCCTTCGTGGTAAACCTCTTCTTCACCTCAAAAAGACATGACAAAGCCTGATGATAATGATATAATATTAAACACATTCGTTGATACTATCTTTAGTATCTTCTCCTTAAGCATATATTTATTATTATCAACTACCCCTAACTAAAAAATGTTGCTTTCTTGCCCTGTCTTTCTTTGTTGCAATGATTTCGAGAACCAAGAAATTTTCATAATCTTCTCTATGCTTATTCTTGTCATCGGATTTGGATCACGGAGATGATACATAAGCGAACTTGGTGGTTGTGACATAAAAGACGGGAACTGATAATCGCTTTGATTAATCTTCTTATACATAGCCAGAAGATTGCTATCATCAAATGGTAAGTAACATGCAAGCAACATAAACAATATTACCCCACAGGACCACGTATCGACCATGGTTCCGTCGTAGCTGCGCCAAGCCACCACTAGCTTCCCCAATCCCACAAGATCCCCATTTCCTTTCTCCACTATATAACCCCCCTCTCACCAATAATCTCCTTCACTTTCTCTGCACCAGTAACTTGATTTGAATCGACGACCGTGCCAACAGCAGTTCAAGCCTTGAAGATCGGTTGTCCATCATCAAGGTCATTGATCTACAACCTGACAGCCACGACTTCTTCAATTTTTAGATTGAGTTTGGGATTAGGCTCAGGCCAGCCGTGACTTTTGATTTTCCTTTTTTTCCATTTATTTTGGGTAAATTTGTAATTCTTTATTTAAGGACAAAAAAGTCATCCAATCAATTTACCGTTAATTCTCTGAACATCTTAATAACGGAAGTGGATGAGTGTAAGAAAATATAAATTCAAGTGGAACTCAGCCAAAAAAATAAAGATATGTGTATTTTTTAAAAAGCTAGAAAAAACAGGTGATCAATGGATAATTTCCCTATTAAAAATCTCATTGAGTTGTTTAGGTTAGAACGAGATCTAATCACGCTTCGATTTAAGCATAACCTAATCGTGTCAGCTTAGTCCAGTATGACAATGATATTTAAGTAAAATTAAGTCAGTGGTTTAGTTAAGAAGATGATTAAACAGAAATGAAAAGTTTTCATTTTTGTTCCATAGATTGCTCTTTTTTCCAGTTTGCTTTAATTGTAAACAACCTATTTGCTTATTCTATCAAGGGAAATTATCATTCATATACCCTATATTTGCTCTGTTATAAAAAATACTATAACAGTTTGAGGGTGTATCAATCGTCCACCCTTAGTTGACAAAATGTATCAGCCGACCACCAAACCGTTAGTTGTCGTTTGAAAGTTAATGGAGTTACAGTGAAGTGACGATTTTACCCTTGAAAATTATCACTTGTATACCCTTAAATTCTCTTTTTATCACTTGTATACTCTTAAATTATCACTTGTATCATATGAAAATACCAAATTTCCCTTCTGACGTCATCATAGTTAAACGACAACTAACGGTTTGGTGGTCAGCTGATACATTTTGTCAACTTAGAATGGACGATTGATACACCCTCAAAGTGTTGTAGTATTTTTTATAATGAAGTAAACTAAGGGTATACAAATGATAATTTCCCTTCTATCAATTCTGCTTCCGCTACGCCTCACTCCATCGTAAGAACTTTTAAAATTTGTTAAAAAATAATAATAATAAGATGTCCACATCTCGAGGTAAGTATTCCTTTCCTTCTTCTCACTTTCTAATTTCATATTTTTGGTTCCATTTTTTTCATTTTCATGTTGCATTTGTTTATTATTATTTTTTCTTTAATTCTTGTTGTGTACATTTATATTACTTGTATATTTAATTTTTGATTTTGCATTATTTTTTATTCTTGTAATTTTCATATAACGCATTCCTCGTTTGTTTGTGTATCATCTTTATAACTTAATCTAGCAAGGATACACATACATCATCAATATTGTATGAGACACTGGTTCAACAAAAATAATGGCAAAATAAATAGGAAATCATCTTCACCTTCCTTAGATGTAGCCGATATTGATGCTGACAACTTTTCAACTAACCAAGCACTTCAACATCATTATAACTAGCCTGGGACATTTAGAGAATACATGTATCCTACTAGAATAGGAGCACCTTAATGTATAATTTTTCATCTTGATGCATCACATTTTAATTTCAAACCTAGTATCATTTAAAATTTTCCTACTTTTCACAATTTTGAGTTTGAAATTCCATACCTGCACTTGAGAGAATTTGTGGAAGTGAGTGATAGTTGTACTGATAAAAAATGTTGTATGAAATTAATTAGACTTAAGTTTTTTGCCTTTCTTACTAAAGGAAAAAGCTAAAGCATTGTTAGTTGTACCGATAAAAAATGTAGCATGAACTTAATTAGAGTTAAGTTTTCTCCTTTCTTACTAAAGGAAAAAGCTAAAATATTTTTACGAAATCTTAGGTCAGGATCCATCAAAACTTGAGATGACATGCAAATGCAATTTTTTTTAAAAAAAAATTCTATACCCCACAAAACAAATTCTTTCAAAAGACGAATCACCACTTTCACTAAAAAGTCAAGAAAGACCCTTTACCAATGTTGGAATAGGTAAAAGGAGTTACTTGACATTTGTCCACACCATGGTTTTGAAATATAGAGGTTAATATCATATTTCTATAAGATACTAACTTTGCAAAGTAGACATGTTGTTGAAATAATGTGTAATGGTGAGTGTAGAGTCAAAATTCCTAAAGTTACATTATATTATCTTGACTATATAATAGAGAGTGCACAACACTAAGACACGGTTGGTCCTTATGAGTCATTAAGTAAACTCCAATCATCTCTATCTGATGAAGGCGTATATACCCTTCGGGAATATTATGACCTTCAAGCCAAATTTGCATCTTTGGCTAGAAAAGTCGAAGCATTAGAGTTAAAAAGTTGATTATGTTAAATCTATTTAAGATATTCCATGTCATGTTTTGTAGTTCTATTGACCATTCTACTCAAGATTGTTTGACCTTGCTGATTTTGAAAGAAAGTTTGCAAGAACAAGTAAATGCTGCAGACAATTTCAAAAAGGTTGAATCTTAATCCATACTAATTAACCTACAACTCTGATTAAAGGAACTACCTAAATTTTAGTTGAAGAAATGACAATTATGCACAAACTTCACAACCACCTCCTGATACATATTAGAATTTTAAAAACTCTTAAAGTTACCCACCTTATATCCTGCCATTAAGAAAACTCTTGAAAATACATTGCATTCTTTTATTAAATCAATAGTCCATTAATAACTAAACTAAGAAAACTTTGAAAAACTTAACAGACAGTATCTCTAAACTTATATTTGCTCTTATCATTAATGAAAAAAGTAAGTGTTTCTTCTCAGTGATAACCAAATCCTAATAGTTAAACAACACCCTTAAATGTGTAGTATAGAAAGCCAAAACATTAGCTAAGTCAAATCGGTTATATTAGGTAAGGAGTCAATTTCAGAGAGTAAAGAAGAGGTTGACGAACCTTTACCCAAGGAAGAAATAACCAACTGCCCTTTGTACCCTTATTCTCTCAAGCCCTGATCAAGCCAGGGAAATCAAAGAACAATCGTAAGATTTATAAAGTTTTCAAACAGAAAAAGGTCATCTCTAAATATCATTAAACATACACCATCTTATGCTAAATTTTTGAAAGATCTATATATTGTTAAAAGGAAACTTAAGGTACAAAAGAAAGTTTTTCTAATAAAACATGTAAGCTTTATTAAATGCAAGGCTCCTGGTTGTCCAACTATCTATTGCATTATTGGGGACTATAAAATTGAACGTGCTTTACTTGATCTTAGTGCTATTTTCAATTTGCTTCCATACTCAATGTATTGACAACATAATTTTGGTGAGTTAAAACCAGCCTCTACCATTCTTTTACTTGTTTATAGGTCGATTAAAGTACTAAGAGGGATAATTGAGGATGTATTAGTCACGTCGATAAATTCATATATCTTATGGATTTTTTTGTTTTGGAAACTGAACTAATTGTTGATGAATACAAGCAAATTCTTATTATATTAGTTCGGCTCTTTTTGGCCATTGCTAATGCTTTGATTAATTATAAGAATGGAGTGATGAATGTTAGCCTAAAGGGCTACACATAATGTAATTTTGATGATAACAAACATATGTATTAAGTGATTAATAGATATTGTATTTCACATTTTCACTAGTTTTTGAAGAGTAATATTTATGCAAGTGAAATCAAGTTCAAGACACTCAACGGACAACGGCAAAATCAAGAATAAAGTTTAGAGCTCAACGGACAAATTAGTGCGATAATTGACGCATGATTTAGCATTTGAGAAGCTCAAGAGATTAATTTAATTAATTACTTTTTATAAACTAAAAGGTTTTATTTTTATAAGATAAAGTACCTTGTGGTTTTGAGTAATTTGGACTTAAATGCAAAGTTTTGAAATCTTTGATTTTAATAAGTATTATTATTGAATTTCGAAGTTGGACATTTTTACAAACATTTGAAATGTTTTGGGCTATACTATAATTTATGAATATTTTGGACTAAAGTGAAAGATTTTGAGAACTTTAAAAAATATGGGTATTATGTTGAAAATGACCTTTTTGCAAAAGAATAATATCTTTGGGGCCATATCATAATTTTAAAAAGTTTTGGAAAGACAACTATTATTAGGAAATTCTGAAATTGGATCTATTTACAAAGTGTTATGACGTTTTGGGCCATAATATAATTATAGAAAGTTTTAGGCCAAAGTGTAATTTCAGTGAACAGTGTTACTGTAGAAAATTCAAAAATAACGGTAATATCACTGTTCTTAAGTGGCTAGCAGGATAATCAAGCGGCTAACCACTTGGGTGCGGGAATTTACCTATAACGGCTAGTTTTCAGGTTTTAACTATAAAAACTCAATTCAAACTTCATTGTAAGAATCAATACAAGGAAAAACAAGATGATATAACATATATTGAGCTTTCATTTCGTAAATCATCATTTGTTGAATCATCATTGAGCTATAATTTGTTTATCCACTCTGTTGAGTGTTAGAAAATGTATATTTATAAAGGAGAAAATCATCATTTTACATTTCAAGTTTTACTAACAACCCTTACTTTTATGTATTTAAGCTTCTTGCAATTTTAATTAAGTATTTTATGTATTTTAGGGGCATTATGGTCATTTCACAATAAATGAGAGATCAGACGGCAAAACGGACATCACTTTTGAACTCAGGACGGTCGAAAACCTTAGGAGGAGCATAAAAGGAAAAATGGCACTATTCACATGTACGGTACTATTCACGTGTACGGTACTGTCTACATTACTGTTCATGACACTGTTCACATAGACGGATCGATGACGTGGCATTGACCGATAATGTGGCATTGACTGATGAGGTGTCACGATCCTGTTGGGCTAAAATTCTTATGTATTGTTGATGGTGACATGGCAGCATATCAGTGGACGAAAAATCTCCCGTACGGTACATGCATCACATAGGATTATTTTCAACCAAATCGCGTCACTGTTCAACCCGGGTCAAACCATATTACTGTTCATCCACGTGGTCAAACCGTGTACTGTTGATTGATGACGTGGCGCAATCCTGAGCGTCCAAACTGTTTTTAATCTGATGGCCATGATTTACTCCATGTATCTATAAAAAGGGGGCCTCTCCCCCCTAATTTGATATCTCTGAATCCATTTTTGGGATTCATTTTCTGTAATTTCTTCTCCATCTTGTATTTTCTATGTATTTTAATAAATTTCCATTTTGCCCCTAGTTCAATTATGAGTAGCTAATTTTCTTTCACGTTTGGGTTGAAGTTGAAGTCTCAACATGTGTCATGGACTTAATTTAGTAAATTGATTTTCTCTTTCCCTCTAGTTTTTGTGGATGTTTTGACTTCTCGTCGACAAATAATAATAATCTTGTCTAGATACCGTATTGGTTACACCGGCTCTCTAGTATAAGGTTATTATTATTTGGCACGATAAGTCCTTAGCACCATATTGATTAGAGCGTGGTTCATGAGGTGTGGATTCCCCCCTCATGATTTAATTGGCATTAATAAGGAATATTTAGCCCATGATGCATGTTGAAACGGATCCAGATACCCAAGTACGTCATTTCAATAGAATTTTCTTCAATTTATTCTCGCCATTTCAATTCCAATTTTAGAATTTATTCTCGCCATTTTAATTTAAGTTTTAGCATATTCCAAATCATTTCTACCAAAAATCCAATCACTCATTTACAAAATTAATTCTACACACAATTAAAATCCACCTCCTTGTGGGATCGACACTCGTCACTATTGATCTTTACTACAATAGATTCGTGCGCTCGCGAGTTCATTAAAATTTGCACAACAAGTTTTTGGCGCCGTTGCCGGGGAGGTAAGTAATTTTAATTCATATAATTAATTTTTGTAAATAATTTCTTTTAAATTATTTTCTTGTATTTTTATTAAAAAAAAAAAAGAAAAAGAAAAGTGAATCTATATTTAAAGGCTAGTATTTCTTTTCTTCTTCTCTTCTTTAAAATTCTGTAATTTAATTTTCAATTTATTTGTCTTTGTAATTTTTTTTGTTTATCTTATTAATTTATTTTTAGTTAATTTATTTCACGTATTTGTTTTTGTGTATTTTTATAGAAAGGTTATAACAGCGTAATAAGGTTAGGATCGTAATTTCTCATTTTTCTTTATTTTTATTTGTTTTGTTCCCATTTATTTTTGTGTTCCTTGCATGCATGGTCGTAGGTCATTATTTCCTAATCTTGAACCTATAGACCTTGAATTAGAAAAAACTCTTCGCACACACAAACACGTTAAAAATAAAATGGATTTACAAGCACCACATGAGAGGCCATTTAAGGATTATTTCAGTCCTTTAGCAAATTTGAGCACATCATGTATAAGATACCCAAATGTAGCTGCTAGGAGTTTTGAACTAAAACCTAGTGTGCTAAATTGTCTCCCCACATTTTATGGCCTAGAAAATGATGACTCATATAATCATTTGAATGATTTTCATGCCATTTGTCAAACATTTAAATATGAAAATTTTTCAGATGATGATGTTAAACTCAGATTATTCCCATTTTCTTTAAAAGATAGAGCTCGTTCATGGTTAAATACTTTACCTACCAATAGCATCACATCATGGGAACAAATGGTAACAAAATTTCTAAATAAATATTTCCCAATGCATAAAATCAACGCTATTCGCAGGAAAATCTCAGAGTTTACCCAGAGAGAGGACGAGCAGTTTTTCGAAACATGGGAGCGATTCAATGGGCTACTCTTGAAGTGTCCACATCATGGGTATGAGAAATGGCACCAATGCCAATACTTTTTGGAGGGATTATTGCCGAATGTGCAAGAATGGCTCATGGCAACAAGTGGAGGAGAGCTAATGTCAAAAAGTGCATCAGAAATTTGGGAATTCTTCCAGCGACAAGTGGATAATTCCCAACAACGGAGTCGATCACTCAGGAATACTAGAAGAATTAAAAGATTGAATGAGGTTCACATTGGCGAATCTAGTTCAGAAATTAAAGAAGTCAAAGCAATAATTGAAGGTCTCTCTCAACAAATAGCATCGTTATCGACTGCTAAATCAATAGAGCCACATGACCCTAACTCATATCCAGATCAAGCCAATGCCATAGGTGTAATGAGAAAACCATCAAATTACAACCCATACTCCAACACATATAATCCTGGATGGAGAGACCATCCCAATTTTTCATGGTCTCAAGGATTCCAACAGAATGGACCAGCAGCTCCAGCTCCACCAATGCAACAAATTCCTCAAGTTCCTCAAGCCTCTCAGCCACCATTTAGACCATACAATTAGAACCAGAACTACTCTCAACCCAGACCATGGGAGGATGCATTCCAAAATTTCAAGAATGTTACTCACTCCACGATTGAGCAACAAAACCGCACCATTGATGGACTACGAAATGAGTTGAGAGCAGGCTTTAACTCACAAGCTCAATCAGTTTCAAGCCTCGAGAAGATGGTGGGACAACTTGTTTCTTCAGTTCAGACCTTGGCAATGACTGTTGAAAAAGGTAAATTTCCAAGTCAACCGGTGCCTAATCCTAAAGGAGTGCATGAAGCAAGTACCAGTTCACCACAGCAGTATGGAGAGGTCAAAGCAGTCATGACCTTGCGAAAAGGAAAACAAGTCGACAACAAAGTGGAGATGCTGGTGATAAAAGAAAATCAAATTGTACCTATGAGTGTTGAGGACTCATCACTGGAGGAGAAACAAGAAACCAACCCACAAGAATATGTTTCCAAAGCTCCATTTCCTTAGAGGTTAACTAAAGGAAAGAAGGGAAAATCCACAGGTGAGATTCTTGAAATCTTCAAACAGGTAAGTGTTAACATTCCTTTACTTGATGCTATAAAGCAAGTTCCATCTTATGCCAAGTTTCTTAAAGACCTTTGTACTAAAAAGAGAAACATTCATGTTCAAAAGAAGATATTTTTAACAGAAAATGTTAGTTCTATCCTCCAACATAAAATTCCTCTAAAATGCAAAGACCCAAGCTCCCCCACTATCTCATGTAGCATAGGGAACCACACAATTGAGAATGCTTTGTTGGATTTAGGAGCTAGTGTAAATCTGTTGCCTTACTCTGTATTCGTGAAACTTGGACTGAGAGAATTACACCCAACTCCAGTAGTGCTGCAGCTTGCAGATCGGTCCACAAAAATACCTCGTAGTATTGTGGAGGACGTGCTTATCCAGATAGACAAGTTTTATTTTCCTGTTGATTTCATTGTAATTGACACTCAACCAATCCAGGATTCAAGGAAGCACATCCCCATTATCTTCGGCCGACCTTTCTTGGTAACCGCGGATGCTCACATTCAATGCAGAACTAGAAATATGCAATTGTCCTTCGGCAACATGACTATGGAACTGAACATCTTCAACATTGCCAAACAACCTCATAATGCAGATGATGGAATTATTGATGTGGATTTAATAGAAATAATAGTTGATAATACTTTTCTTTCAAACCTTAATGATGATCCTTTACAAACATGTTTAACTCACTTTGGTTTGGATTTTGATATTGACAGATCGGTCGATGAGGTCAACGCCCTACTTGACTCAGCACCATCCATGAACACTAATAAATGGAAGTCAAAAGTTGAACAACTAGCACCATCAGAGAAAAAACTCATCCCATCATCAGAATCACCACCGAAACTCGAGCTCAAATCATTGCCTAGCACTTTGGAATATGCATTTTTGGGAGAAGAAAGTACTCTGCCGGTAATCATCTCATCATCCCTAAATGACGAACAAAAAGGTAAGTTGTTGGATGTTTTAAAAAAGCACAAAGGAGTATTAGGATGGACCATAGCAGACATTAAAGGTATAAACCCAGTAGACTGCATGCATTACATTCACCTTGATGAAAATGCTAAATCTACTAGGGAAATGCAACGTCGGTTAAATCCTAATATGAAAGAAGTTGTTAGAACAGAAGTCCTTAAGCTATTAGACACAGGTATCATTTACCCAATTTCTGATAGTTCATGGGTCAGTCCTGTACAAGTTGTCCCCAAAAAGTCAGGAGTCACAATAGTTACGAATGCTGATAATGAATGAATTGATACCAGCTAGAGTAACTACAGGATGGCGTGTATGCATTGATTATAGAAAGTTGAATTCTGTCACACGTAAAGACCATTTTCTTTTACCATTTATTGATTAAATGCTTAATAGATTAGCAGGCCATGAATTTTATTGCTTTCTAGATGGCTACTCAGGATATAATCAGATTCCCATAGCACCAAAAGATCAAGAGAAAACCACTTTCACTTGTCCTTTTGGCACTTTTGCATATATGAGGATGCCATTTGGATTATGTAATGCACCTGCTACATTTCAACGATACATGTTGAGCATTTTTTCTGATATGGTTGAACGATTCCTTGAAGTCTTTATGGATGATTTTTCTGTCTTTGGTGACTCGTTTGATCAATGTTCACATCATCTAACACTAGTTCTGCAGAGATGTGTCAAGAAGAACTTAGTCTTAAATTGAGAGAAGTGTCATTTTATGGTAAAATAAGGTATTGTTCTTGGTCACATCATTTCGAGCAAAGGTATTGAGGTTGACAAAGCCAAGGTGGATCTCATTTCTAATCTTCCTCCACCCAAAATAGTCAGAGAAGTAAGATCTTTCCTTGGACATGCTGGTTTCTATATACGTTTCATTAAAGATTTTAGCAAAGTTTCTAGACCCTTATGTAATTTACTTGTTAAGGATGTACCTTTTATCTTTGATGATTCATGTCTTGTTGCGTTTGAAAAACTAAAGCAGTTGTTGACATCATCACCCATCATTCAGCCCTCAAACTAGAGCTTACCATTTGAGCTCATGTGTGATGCATCTGATTATGGAGTAGGAGTAGTATTAGGACAAAGAGTTGATCAAATTCCCCATGTTATTTACTATGCTAGTATGACATTGAATGATGCACAGTTGAACTATTCAACTACTGAAAAAGAAATGCTAGCAGTAGTGTTTGCATTAGAAAAATTTTGATCTTATCTCATTGGTTGTAAAATAATTGTATTCACAGATCATGCTGCTCTTAAATATCTTCTCACAAAGAAAGATGCAAAAGCTAGACTAATTCGTTGGGTGTTACTTTTGCAGGAGTTCGACTTGGAATTCAAAGATAAGAAAGGCACAAAAAATGTTATGGCGGATCACCTCTCTCGTCTCCATTTTGACACAATTACAAAGCCATTAATATTGAATGAGTCATTTTCAGATGAACAATTAATGAGTGTGGAAGTATTACCATGGTATGCTGACATCGTGAATTATCTTGTTACAGGTCAACTTCCAGAGCATTGGACCAAGCAAGACAAGGTTAAATTCTTTGCAGAAATAAAGAATTTCTTTTGGGATGACCCCTATTTGTTCAAGTATTGTGCAGATCAAATTATTAGACGATGTGTCCTAGAAAATGAAATTCAGAATATTCTTTCATTCTGCCATGAACAAGCTTGTGGAGGCCATTTTAGTGCTAAGAAAACAGCAACTAAAGTTTTACAATGTGGTTTCTATTGGCCAACTATATTTCGAGATACTTACACTTTCTGTTCTTTATGTGATAGGTGTCAACGAATGAGGAGCATTACACAAAGGAACATGATGCCACTAAATCCAATTTTAGTGGTTGAGATTTTTGACGTATGGGGTATCGACTTCATGGGACCCTTTCCTCCTTCTTTTAGCCATCAATACATATTGGTTGCTGTTGACTACGTATTGAAATGGGTAGAAGCAATTCCATATAGAACCAATGATCACAAGGTGGTGATAGGATTTTTGAAAAGCAACATTGTTTCACGCTTTGGATTCGCTCGAGCAATAATCAGTGATGGTGGTGCCCACTTCTGTAACAAAGCATTCAAAGCTCTTTTGACAAAGTATTCAATCACTCACAAAGTGGCGACCCCATATCATCCGCAAACCAGTGGCCAAGTTGAGATCTCCAATCGAGAAATAAAGCACATAAAAGACGGTGAGGCCAGACAGAAAAGATTGGTCATTAAGACTTGATGATGCATTATAGGCATATAGAACGACTTTCAAGACCCCGATTGGGATGTCACCCTACAGGCTAGTGTATGGAAAAGCTTGCCACCTACCTATGGAACTCGAGCATCGTGCATATTGAGCAATCAAGAAATTCAACTTTGACATGCAACAAGCCAGCTTAGAAAGAAGATTACAACTGGCAGAACTTAAAGAAATTCGCAATGACGCATACGAAAATGCCAAGATTTACAAGCAACGAATGAAAGTCTTCCATGACAGGCAAATTATGAGAAAATCTTTCACTCCAGGTCAGAAAGTGCTTTTATTCAATTCTCGCTTGCACCTATTCCCAGGTAAGTTACGCTCTCGTTGGTCTGGCCCATTTATTGTGCATACTGTTTTTCCACATGGAGCAATTGAAATTAAGGACCCAAAGAACGATGTCACGTTTAAAGTTAATGGTCAAAGATTGAAGCCATATCTAGAGTACCAACCACATGAAGAAGACACCGAAATAAATTTGAGTGACCCACCAGATTTGAATTGAATTTTTTTTTCTTTTCGGTGATTTGATATTTTTTTTCTTTCTTTATATTATTCTTTTGCTAATTGAAATTATTTTTGCATAAGTGTGTTTGTTTAACTATTAAGTTTTCTCTTATCATTTTTAATCATGAGTACCTTACTTAGACCGTTCCTCCTTAACATTCTTAAACCACTTCAACATGTCAAAACTCATCTCAAAAGGCAGATTCAATTTTGTAAAACACATCACATTTGGGCACTACAACCACCAGAGTTAGTAGCCTATGTTGAGAATCTAGAAAGCCAACTTAGAGATATTGAGAGAAGTGTTTACGACATCCAGTTGGAGCTTGAGGTAAATTCAATAAGAGGACGAGTTTTATTTTCTGTGTGTTTTAATTTATTTTTCTGTTTGTGTGCTTTAGTTTGTTACCCCGGTGAAGTGGCGGATAATGGTACTCCGTGACAATCAAGTCGGTTACTTCAGTTTCCCATAATAACTGATATTCTGAGGCAAAAGTATGGACAGAAATGAGATTCTAGCGAAGCTTCACAAGCGATTCCCTTCACTTCCTCAGAATGCCCTTCTTATGATCTATAAAGCTCGGTCCGAACGCATGTGATTACTAATGAGGAATAACATACCTGCTGACATCCGTTGGTTAATTGAGGCTAAAGTACGATCGGCAGGTGAGTTACCTCCAAAATTTATTGCATACATGTCTGGTTGTGGTAAAGAAAATTATGCAAGAAAACGACGAGCTCGAAGAATTTCTATTGCTTGTCATAAGTGTGCCAAAATGAGATGCGATAAAAACCATGTTCTTTAGGTATATTGTCTGATAACAGGGAAGATAAGATTCAATTCATTAAGGATGGCTTGAATAAGGAGTCATTGGATGATATCCTTCTATCTCTTGAAACGCATTCCAGTGGATATGTGCAAGGAGCGATTCTCCAGTTATGGCCATTATTCTACAAAGAGCATGCACGATATAGTCTCGGGAATCTGACTATAAACGACCTTGTTTGCTAGTTTATAAGAAAACTGGATAGGAAACCTATCCTCGACCCATAGAGGGCGTTCAAACCGTTTCTGGACGTAAAATTAGAGGAAGATGTGAGCCACAGTCGCAACTACCTGTAAATATCCTTTTACTTTACTGTTATTTTATTTCACTATTGTTTTATTGTGTGCATTATTGTCCTTAATAATTTTATTACTGTTTGCTTTTTCCTTTTTACTGTTTCCTTTTTTATTTGCGAGCCACGTGCTTTACGCGTTATTTGACACTGACATGTTACCTCATACACAACTGTGACCCACTGTCACCAAGACTCTTAAATGTGATTTTTTTTGTCGAGCACTCACAAATTATTTTTTGAGAAGTATCCCAATGGTAGCTACTCCAAATAGACAATTCAAGAACTTTTGTGTGCTTTCTGTATTTAACTATGGCAAACATAAAGAGTTCGTTGAGGCAGCCATAGATCTTGGTTGAAGCATTGCAGCGAGAAAATTAGACTTGGTGTATGGAGGAGGTAATCGAGGGTTATCAAAAATGGTCTCAGAAGCAGCTTTTGTTAGAGGAAGTCAAGTGTTAGGCATTATCCCAAGAGTCCTAAAACCTTTGGGCAGTTTGTCTGACTCATCGACTGGAGAAGAGTTAGTCGTCTCAGGTATGCAAGAAAGAATAACTGAAATGCTTAATCATGCTGATGCTTTTATTTTCCTTCCAGGAGATCTTGCAACACTAGAGGCACCTATCACACTAGCATCTTGAGCCCATTTGCACATTCACCAGAAACCCATCGGTTTGTTAAATGTCAATAATTTTTATGATGGCTTTATCGCATTTCTTAACCATGCAATAAAAAACTATTTCATTCCCTCTAATGCGAAAAAACTCTTTATTTGTGCTCACATTGCTAATGAGCTACTTGATCTGTTACAAGCTTATAGACCGGAGCCAAACCCTTGGACCTTTGTGTTGGAGCGTCCAAATAATGATGGCAACAGTAGCGGCAGTAAGAAGTACAAATTAGATTTAACTCTCCGCCTGTAAATATTTTCTTCTGTGTTGCACCACCCAGGTGATGTCTTCTAAACTCTACTTCTTTCCTTTAAAACATTGAGGATAATGTTTCGTTCTGGTTGGGGGAGGGAATAGTCGACAATTGTGTTGGTTAAGTTTTTACTAATTTTTTGTGTTGAAGATGGCTGAATATGGAGTGTAGTGACTCTAGAAACGCATCTTCATCGTTTTAAAAAAAATTCTTTTCTAATTAGTTTTTCTGCATCATTTTCACATTTCTGCATACGGATTTTCCTTTCACGTTTAGAATAGGTTAGGGGGTAGGATGTTGTTTGAAAAAAAAAAGTGTGATTTGTTTTAACATTGGATGACATGATTAATTTTAAATTTTAGTATTTGTATTATCTTTGGTCTTAAGTGATGTTACATTATGTTTGCTACTCTACATGTTGATGTCGGAGACAAATATGAGTTGCTTGAAGGAATGAACATGTCATAATAAGTACCAAGTGAGTTTTTGAGCCTATCATTTTTCTTGGAGAGTAACCCTTTTGCCCATTCTTCATACAACTTAACAGTTTATTATTGTATACACGATCTTTAGATTTCTTTTGAGTTAACCCTTTAAAAAAAAATTGTAAAATTAAAAAAAAAAGAAAAAAAAAGTGTGTTGCTACATTTGGAGGCCCATGTAACTAGTAGATATGGAATATTATTTAGAGCTCTAAAAGACGATGGAAAGGCCATCTTTGATCCGTTTGAGCCTTTCTAGCCATCCATTTTATCAAATATCCATAGTTAACCCTTTTGAGCCTTTAAAAAAAAAAAACTTTTCTTTGTCAACTTATCATCTGACCCACTCCGATTTGGAGTATTACCCAATGTCTTATAAGTTCCATCACCTATTTATGTTTGAGAAAAATATAAATAATTATTTTGTTCACTGTTCCTAAGCGGCTAGCCGGATAATCAAGCGACTAACCACTTGGGCGTGGGAATTTGCCTATAACGGCTAGTTTTCAGTTTTTAACTATAAAAACTCAAATCAAACTTCATTCTAAGAATCAATACAAGGAAAAACCAGATCATATAACATATATTGAGCTTCCATTTCGTAAATCATCATTTGTTGAATCATCATTGAGCTATAATTTGTTTATCCACTCTGTTGAGTGTTAGAAAATGTATATTTATAAAGGAGAAAATCATCATTTTACATTTCAAGTTTTACTAACAACCCTTACTTTTATGTATTTAAGCTTCTTGTAATTTAATTATGTGTGTTTGATTTTAATTAAGTATTTTAAGTATTTTAGGGGCATCATGATCATTTCACAATAAACGAGAGATCAGACGGCAAAACGGATATCACTTTTGAACTCAGGACGGTCGAAAACCTTAGGAGGAGCATAAAAGGAAAAATGGCACTATTCACATGCACAGTACTATTCACGTGTACGGTACTGTCTACGTTACTGTTCATGACACTGTTCACATAGACGGATCGATGACGTGGCATTGACCGATGATGTGGCATTGACTGATGAGGTGTCACGATCATGTTGGTCTAAAATTCTTATGTACTGTTGATGGTGACGTGGCAGCATATCAGTGGACGAAAAATCTCCCGTACGGTACATGCATCACATAGGATTATTTTCAACCAAATCGCGTCACTGTTCAACCCGGGTCAAACCATGTTATTGTTCATCTACGTGGTCAAACCGCGTACTGTTGACTGATGACGTGGCGCAATCCTGAGCGTCCAAACTGTTTTTAATCCGATGGCCATAATTTACTCCATGTATCTATAAAAAGGGGGCCTCTCCCCCCTAATTTGATATCTTTGAATCCATTTTTGGGATTCATTTTCTGTAATTCCTTTTCCATCTTGTATTTTCTATGTATTTTAATAAATTCCCATTTTGCCCCTAGTTCAATTATGAGTAGCTAATTTTCTTTCAAGCTTGGGTTGAAGGTGAAGTCTCAACATGTGTCATGGGCTTAATTTGGTAAATTTATTTTCTCTTCCCCTCTAGTTTTTGTGGATGTTTTGACTTCTCATCGACAAATAATAATAATCTTGTCTAGATATCTAATTGGTTACACCGACTCTCTAGTATAAGGTTATTATTATTTGGCACGATAAGCCCTTAGCACCATATTGATTAGAGCGTGGTTCATGAGGTGTGGATTCCCCCCTCATGATTTAATTGGCATTAATAATGAATATTTAGCCCATGATGCATGTTGATACGGATCCAGATACCCAAGTACGTCATTTCAATAGAATTTTCTTCAATTTATTCTCGTCATTTCAATTCTAATTTTAGAATTTATTCTCGCCATTTCAATTTAAGTTTTAGCATATTCCAAATCATTTCTACCACAAATCCAATCACTCATTTACAAAATTAATTCTACACACAATTAAAATCCACCTACTCGTGGGATCGACACTCGTCATCATTGATCTATCGTATCTCATAATTGTGATGTATATGCATGATGAATATGTTATAAATTTGAGTTTTATAATTTTTTGTGTTAATTATATTGATTCATGCCTTAAAATGGCTTTTGAAATATTTGGGGATCACAAAATTATCTCGGAATTACTCAAGCTAAGCCGGAAAGCAACTTGGTGCAGAAGGGAAGAAACCAGGCGGCTAGCCGCTTGAAATCTGTCCCAAACCTGAGAGTAAGCGGCTAGCCACTTGGTCATGGGTTTAAGAGATTTTCCCCCTCTTCGTCACATGTTCTTCTTCATTCCTCTCTCTCCAAAACCGTGAGCCACTCTCTTCCGTTTCCAATCAATTTCTCTTCATTTCTCAACCATTTTTATGCCAAAATTAATCATTCAAACCAATACCCATGCATTTCACTCTCATTAAACACTTCCCAATCATCATTTCTTCACTTGTTTTTCATCATTTCATCATCATCTCTCACACGTGAATAGTACCTCTTCATTTCTCTCTCAAATTGCTTCATCTTTCACTCATTTTCTTGTTAAAATCAATCATTCAAATCATTATTCATCCGTTACACCTTCAATTTTCGTTCTCAAAACTTCATTTCATCAATTCTCCACATAAAACCCAAAATCAAAAACCTAACTCTACCCGTTTCTCTCTCTTCATTTTCAAGCTTTCTTTAGCCCATTTTTGATCCAATCTACATCATATATTCGCTTTATTCATCTCTAGGATCGATTTTCTTGGCTCAAACAAATCCATTTCACTCAATTTTTTGTAAACCCGAAATTGGATCTTTAAGCTTGTTTTTGTTCCAACAATGGTGAGTGGTGAAAAATCCAAGAGCAAACAAGTTGCCAAGAGACTCAAGGACGATTATGGAGATAATACGGAGTTCATATCAACCCACTTTCAGCATCTACCTCTTCGGAAACAGTTTCACGACAATTTTATGTCGAGGTCGGTTATCGCTCCCTATTTTGTCAATCTTCGTAATTTGAAGAATTTAGAAATATGTGACAAATCTCTTAGTTATTTTCTCAATTGCTATGGGCTGGAAAAATGTTTAGTTATTAAGGAGCAATACTATGAAAATTTAGTTAAGGTGTTTTATTCGAATATGATTATAGGATCCTCAAATAGAATTGTTATAAGTGTTGGGGGAATTCATATTGAATTTGATGATTGATGATTATATGTGTGTCGCTTGAAGAATTGATGGAGTTGTTGGTTTGTTATAATTGTTTAAGCTTATATGGAAGAGTTTTTAACCATGTTGTGTATTTGAGGATTTGTTCATTTTTAAGGGGAGACTCTACCAAAATTTTTGCTCGCATAAAATGGGTAATATCCTCATCGAATTATTTTTTATGATCTTGTTTTGAATTGCATTTATCTATCTTTTATTTTTTATGATAAAGGGGGAGATAAATATGATAAGTTTTTGGATAATATCATTTTGGTTAAATTTTTTAATTGGCCATATATTTAGGGGGAGCATACAATATGATTTTAGATAATATGCATTTTGAGCATTCTTTTGATGGCATGATGGTTCATGATCATTTTATGGTTAATTGGATGTTTGATTATTATATGTTTCTTGATTAACCATTGACATATTATCGATCTTAGCATGAATTTCTAGTAATTTTGATGATGAAGGGGGAGAAGTCATTTATTTTGAATATGAAGACATATAATATGTATTTTGATCTTAAAGTATTTGTGCATATTTTTGAAATATTCAGGGGGAGTTTTTGTTTTGAATTTGATTTATATGTTTAATTATATATGCCATGTATTAAGGGGGAGTATAAATGTCAAAATACATGAGATGTTTGTCATCATCAAAAATGGGGAGATTGTTAGCCTAAAGGGCTACACATAATGTAATTTTGATGATAACAAACATATGTATTAAGTGATTTAATAGATATTGTATTTCACATTTTCACTAGTTTTTGAAGGGTAATATTTATGCAAGTGAATCAAGTGAAATCAAGCTCAAGACACTCAACGGACAACGGCAAAATCAAGAATAAAGTTTAGAGCTCAACGGACAAATTAGTGCGATAAATTCTTGTAAAGCCGGTATGATTTAATTGATGCATGATTTAGCATTTGAGAAGCTCAAGAGATTAATTTAATTAATTACTTTTTATAAACTAAAAGGTTTTATTTTTATAAGATAAAGTACCTTGTGGTTTGAGTAATTTGGACTTAATTGCAAAGTTTTGAAATCTTTGATTTAATAAGTATTATTATTGAATTTCAAAGTTGGACCTTTTTACAAACATTTGAAATGTTTTGAGCTATACTATAATTTATGAATATTTTGGACTAAAGTGAAAGATTTTGAGAGCTTTAAAAAATATGGGTATTATGTTGAAAATGATCTTTTTGCAAAAGAATAATATCTTTGGGGCCATATCATAATTTTAGAAAGTGTTGGAAAGACAACTATTATTAGGAAATTCTAAAATTGGATCTATTTGTAAAGTGTTATGACGTTTTGGGCCATAATATAATTATAGAAAGTTTTAGGCCAAAGTGTAATTTTAGTGAACAGTGTTACTGTATGAAATTCAAAAATAACGGTAATATCATTGTTCCTGAGTGGCTAGCTGGGTATAACGGCTAGTTTTCGGGTTTTAACTATAAAAACTCAACTCAAACTTCATTCTAAGAATCAATACAAGGAAAAACAAGATCATATAACATATATTAAACTTCCATTTCGTAAATCATCATTTGTTGAATCATTATTGAGCTATAATTTGTTTATCCACTCTTAAAGAGGGTTTCATTGTTATGATTTTCATTTCTCATCAAATTGTGAGTGTACAAGTGTGAGAAACACTTGGGGTGAAGAGATTGGGGATATAATCTCTTGTTGTAAAGGTCCATTGACACCTTAGAAATCAATTGTAAACATTTGAAGCCTTGCGAGGCTTGGATAGTGAAATCTTCAAGTCGGGTGAGCTTGGAGGCGTGGACGTAGGCGGGGATAGCCGAACCACGTAAAAATTCTTGTGTTTGTTTTCTCTTCCCTTACTCTTTTAATATTATGCTTGATTGAATTTATTGTTTTTTTATTTGATTAAGGCAATAGATTAAATTGTTGTGCGAATTGTTTTGCATAAATTTTAAAAACTCAATTCACCCCCCTATTGGGTTGCATAACTTGCATTTCAATGAATCTATCTTTCAGCAACTTAAGCGTCAAGACTTAATGTGTTCAACAAGTGTAAACAACCTTATGATAAGAAAATTGAAGATAGTAAAAATGAGGATATTAAGCTCATTGAACCAATCATTGAGGAACGCATTCGAGATGAGGATCTTTTAGACTCTATGGAAACTTGTTTAACATATGTTCTATACTCGATTCTATTTAGTACCTAAAGATGACAGTGGCCAATTAAATTTTGAAGACATATGACAACTTGAAGAGACAAAGGAAGAGGAAGCACAAAGCTTGAGTATAAATCATTTTGGGCCATTAAAACATTTAATTCAAATCGTGATGACGCTAGCAATGTGCATAAATTACAAATGAATAAACTTAAGGAATTAACAGATGATCCATATGAGAATTCAAGAATTATTAAGGCAAAAACCAAAGCTTTCCATGATAAATGATTTTTTGGAAAAGTAGTTCAGTTTGGTCAAAAGGTGTTGCTTTATAATTCTCGTCCTCATTTATTTCCATGGAAGTTAAAGTCAAAGTGGAGTGGCCCATTTGTTGTGAAAAACGTATGCCTATATAGGGTTGTAGAAATTGAGCCAACTTAATATATTGAGAATTGTTTCTTCTTTTAAACCTATCTATTGTGAAAATTAAGTATCATTTTGTTATTTATTTTTGTTTTTGCTTTTTTTTTCTTTTGTCTTTTGTGTATTGTGTTTTTCTGTTTAATAGGGTACTTAATTTTTCCACTGGTTAAATGGCGGATGACAATATTTCGTGACTCTTGTAGATGGTTCTTTTAGTTTTCCCACATAACTAATACCTATGTCAACAAGCATGGCAGAAATTGTCAAGAAACTGAATTCAAATTTTTCTTCACTCTTTATAAACTCTTTAATAAATATTTATCAAGCCACGATTTAAAAGAACGAGGCTATTGACGATGTATGGAATCCCTAAAAATGTTTGTTGGCTTATTGAAGGTAAATTTTCATTAGCTGGTGAGATCTTTGATGTATCATTTCTTTGTCCCATGCCTAGCTTGGGGAAGAGCACTTACACCAAAAAGCACAAAGTTAAGATGTTGGGTGTTATACATGTGCATGCTAGACTTACAACACAAATTGTCATTTCTTGAGGTATGTATCTGATAATCATGTGGATAAGATTCAATTCATTGTGCATGGGTTGAGTAAGGAGTTTTTCAATGACAACATCTTATCAACTCTTGAGACGCATCATAGTGGTTATGTGTAACGCGTGATCCAAGGATTAATGACACAATTTCAACATGAACACAAATAATTCAGACTTAGGAATCTGACTTTAAAAGACGTTATATATGCTATTGTTGGATAAACATATATTAAAAAATTGATTAACCATATACTTAAGGGGAGCATATATTTAGGGGGAGTAAAATTGCATAAATATTTAGGGAGTGAATCTACATTTTCTTTTTTCATTTATCTTGTAAGGTTTGTCATCATCAAAAAAGGAGAGAATGTTACAATATATATGTCTATAATATTGATTTTGATGATAACAAACTTTATATGTTTTTATTAAAAATGTTGGAGCTTTCTTTAATAAACAATTTTTTAAAAGCCGTATAACATTGCTAGAAATGTTCATGAAATTTGGATAATCATTAACTTTAATCGGAAAATCATTTTCTGTGAAATTTTATAAAAAAAATATTGATTCTAGAAAAACAATGGTGAATTGTTTACTGCAATCAGTTAACCAATAATTTTTAGAGAGGTATTAACTTTAATCTTGAACCGTTTAGCAAGAACGGATAAGCATAATTTGTTTTGCAGATTTTAGGAGTTAACTAGCGCCTTTAATATCAAACGGTTAACCAATAATTTCCATAATGAAATTACATGTTAACCTTGAACCATTTAGCAAAAATGGTCAAGCCAAATTTGTTTTGCAGGATTTTGAAAATTAACGGCGAACCGATAACTCTAAACGGTTAACCGATTATTTGAAATTCAGTCTAACGATCATTTGGACTAGTCAAAATGGTTAATCGATAGCAGTTAACGGCGATCCAATTTCTCTTAGAAAGTCAACAACGGCTAGTTTTAAGCTCCAACTATGAAATGACTCAATCAAATTCAAATATGATGAGATGTAAGAGTTATTATTGAGCTTGCAATTGAGAATACAACCTTCATTGAGCCTTAAACTTGTTCTTGTATTTACACTTTGAGTATTCATTTGCAATCATTTTCATTGTGTGAGAGAAAATTCATTTATAATCTTTGTTTTTGAGTAATTGTAAGTGTTGGGATATACTTGGGGTTAAGAGATTATGGATAATCTCTTGTTCTAAAAGTCTATTGACATCTTAGAAGTCAATTGTAAGAGTTATTAAAGTCTTGGAGGCTCGCTTAGTGAAATCCTCAAGCCTGGTGAGCTTGGAGGTGTGGATGTGTTAGCCTAAAAGGTTACACATAATGTAATTTTGATAATAACAAACATGTGCTTTAAGTGATTTGATAAATATTATATTTCAATTTTTTACTAGTTCTTGAAGGATAATATTTATGATGAAGTGAATCACGTAAAATCAAGTTCAAGACACTCAACGAACAGCGAAACGATAAAGAATAAAGTTTAGAGCTCAATGGACTCATTATTGCAACAATTCTTGTAAAGCCGGCATGATTTAATATATGTATGGTTTAGCATTTGAGAAGCTCAAGATTTCATTTAATAAATCATTATTTTTCATAAATAAAAGGTTTTACAATTATAAACCAAGCATTTTATGAAATTTGCTATTTTTCAAGATATGGACTAAAATGAAAAAGTTTTATAATATTTGATTTTAATAAGTATTGTTTTGAATTTCAGATTTCGATCTATTTGTAAATATTTGAAACATTTGGGCCATACTTTAATTTCTAAACATTTTGGGGTCAAAATATAAATATTAAAAATAGACAAAGAGTTAACTGCTAACTGCCTGAGAGCTAGCGGTTAGCCGCCTGAAGAAAATTTCATATTTCCAAATTTTGGACTAAATTGAAAATGTTTTGAGAACTTTGAAATTTATAAGTATTTTGTTAAATTTTGAAAAGGATTTCTTTAAAAAATATTATCATTTTTGGGTCATATCATAATTTCAAAAAATTTTGGGAATGACAAATATTATTTAGAAATTTTGAGGTTGGACCTATTTCCAAAGTTGTATGACATTTTGGGCCACAATATAATTACTACAAGTTTAGGCAAAAATACAATTTTTGTGAACAATGTTACTATAGCAAAATTCAAATTTAACAGTAACTTTACTGTTCTGAAGTGGGGAGCCGACTAAATTAAACGGCTAGCCGCTTGCTTGCTAGAAGTTACCTATAACGACTAGATTTTGTGCTTAAGATATATAAACTCAATTCCAATTTCAATTTCAAGATTTTTGCAAGCATAAACAAGTGCGTACAACATATATTGAGTTTTCATTTCGCAAATCATCATATATTGAATCATCATTGTGCTGTAATTTGTATATCCACTCTAAAAGAGAGTTTATTTGTTGTAATTTTTATTTTCTCATCAAATTTGTGAGTGTATAAGTATGAGAAATACTTGAGTGAAGAGATTTGGAGATGATCTCTTGGTTGTAAAGGTTTATTGACACCTTGGAAGTCAATTGTAAAGAACTTGAAGCCTTGGGAGGTTTAGATAGTGAAATCCCCGAGCTTGGTTGGCTTGGAGGCGTGGACATAGGTGGAGATTGCCGAACCACGTAAAAATTATTGTGTTTGATCTCTCTTCCCTTACTCTTTTTATTATTGTACTTTATTGAATTTATTGTTTTTTATTTGATTAAGGCAATAAATTAAATTGTTGTGCGAATTGTTTTGCATAAGTTTTAAAATCTCAATTCACCCCCCTCTTGGGTTGCATAACTTGCATTTCAGGATGTAGGCGATGATTGTCGAATTACGTAAAAATCATTGTGTTTGCTCTCTCTTCCCTTGCTATTTTATTATTGGGCTTTATTAAATTTATTATTATTTATTCCAATAGGCAATAAAATGAATTGTTGTGTGGTTTATTTAGCTTAAATTTTAAAATTCCAATTCACCCCCCTCTTGGGTTGCATAACTATTATTTCAATTTATTTTTAAGTATGATTTTTTTTTTT
>NW_006261964.1:17385436-17397469 GCF_000493195.1 Citrus x clementina
TTTAATATTAATTATACATTAAATTACTGTATTACACAAATATTTATAACTATTATAACAGCAGATCATTACACTGATATTTTCAATCAGATATATAACTGGGAGTTACATTATTACATTAAGGTAGTGTTTACATTTTGGATTGGAGTGGGAATCTTAATGATTGAGAATCCTAGAATTGGGAGTGTGGAGTGGAAGTAGGTTGTTTACTTACACTAAAATGGAAGCATGAAATGGAGATCAAAATTTAATTGATGTATTTACTTTGTCTTGAATTGAGAGTAAATAGTTTCAAATTATAATTTTACCTTTATTTAAAAAATTATAGTTTTTAATGAAAAAGTTAATAAAAAATATATTCGGTGAATAAATATTTATTTTATTATATTTGTAGATTTATAATAATTATTAATATTCTTAATTATGTACATCGTAATTTTTTATTAATTTTAATTTTAATTATGTAAATTAAAAATTATTGAGCAAATAGAGAATTCTTGATGCACAGAGAATATGAGCAAATAATTAGACCAAAAGAAATTCATTGTAATTCTTATTTAATAATGAAAATTGCTCTTTCTATACCTATTGATGTAGGCCAAGAACTTAATTATGTAAATTCCCTATATCTCGTTTATTATATCGTCCTATTATTTATTTCTCTAGTTGATTAGAAATTAGCATCAACAAGAGTTATTTGAAGAAAAAAAATATTTTAAATTTTATTTCAGAATTTTATTTTAAATGATATAATTTTTTATTTTTAAAAATTATGCAGTATTTAGTGATGTATCACTCATTGAGAGAATGGTAAATTTTAAAAATTTCAAGTGATTTTATTACATTATTCTGGTACAATATTCACTTAAAAAATAAATAAATGACATAACGATACATTAAATTTTAGAACATAATTTATAATGTTTAACATTACTTGTCTATTTACTTGTTTAATTGGGTTTGGCCTACAAATTTTCAGTAACCTAAAACCGAATAGATTGATAACGAAACATATACAACAGATGATTATCAGTAAGATTGTTACGTATAGAGGTCTTGCCGTCTTGCTTCCAATTTATTAAAGATAATATATATAATAAGGTTCAGGATGGAAAAATTATTAAATTATAGTATAATAATATTTGCTGTTAAATTATATTATTATACTATTAAACTATGTGTTTTAATGACAAATTTAGGATTCTGGATACATACATATATATACGTTTGTGTGTGTTAGTGCGCGTGTATATATTTATAATTTATATAGATCACTTAAAGAAATGGTGGGTACCACCTAATTCAGGGGTGATAAGCTTTGTGTTGAAATGAAAACGTTTAAAGTTTGAATTTCATTTATATAAGTGAGAAGAGAACTGGATTATCTTTAAATTGGGTAATTTTCAAACTAAATAATATTTAAAAAAGAAGATTACTCAATTAAATGGGGTAGGTAGGGACGCGATATTTTCTGCCTTGTTTGATGGTAAGATGTTGCAAATAACATTGGATAAAATATACAACTAAAAAGCTCCAAATCGCCTATGTCTTTTCTTTAATTTAATTCTTTCGTAAATCGTAATCAATTTAATTGATCTTTGTCAAATTCGGCTTAATTGATATAAGGGATCTTACATAAATGAAAAGGCCTTTACACACAAATCATGAGTACTCAAAGGCAGCTTTGTGTTATAACTTTAGCTTTGTTACAGTGAAAGATGTGATCCAATGCTAGATGATTTTCATACTAGCCGCTTCCACAATACAATTGATTTCATATTTTTATCCAATTAATACTGTATTTGCGACTTTGTAGATTAAAAGGTTTAAAATATTATTACATTTTCAATAAAAGAATTAGTGTGATTACAAATGTTAACGATGATACTGTTTCATATACCGAATTTGAAGCTATTTTTAATAATTTTTTTGCCATTAGAAAAATTATATCCTTATTTTTGTTATTTTTGATGACTTGATTGTAATGGCTGGAAAAATCTCTTTTTCCCTAACCGTATTTCATTCCTATAAGAAAAAACAAAAAATTGACTACATTTCTTGTAGTTTGTACGTGACTATACATACAAGAGTGTGTGTGCTTATATATATATATAGCATCACTTTCTATTTCAATTTGTTATTCAGGATAGGATTTAGGGCATTTGAAAATCTTAAAAAGGATTGCAAATGTTATAACTAGATTTTCAAAAATATATAACAAGTCGGTTTAAAAAATTACTTATATCTAATATGCTAGTCATCTATGTATAATAAAGTCATTTAGTAAATAATATATACATAATATGCCGGTTGTAAGTGTATGACATAATATTTGTGATAGAATCTTCAACGTATAATAAAAAAATTTTATCATCTAAGATAATTCGAGATTTAATTAGAATTCGAGATCTCAATCGGGATGAGATCGAAATATAATTTTGTCCAAATTTACTGTTTAGGACAGGATCAAGATCCGCAAAGGCCGGCCGCACGGTCCCGTTACCAACCTAGACTAGAGTACTGATCCCACCGATTTCATGTACTTGCTGACTGAAATTGTAGAGCTAGCTCACTTTCATTATTCCATATGTATAATGGTCTGTCCATAACGAAAATGATAACAACAATAATAAAAACATCGGTACATGTTTGAAGTAATCATGTCATAGTCCTAGACAACGGAAACAAACAAAAAATAAAAATTAAAGAAGATGATAAGTCTACTTGCTGGTGCCAAAGTCATCAACAAAAGCCTTGAGATTCTTATATGAAGACCCACCTTGTTTGGCAGCTTCTCTGGCCAGATCCTTCCATTTCAAAGAATTTCCTCTAAATTCATCTCCTTCTCCCATCACCAACTCCAAACACCTCTTAATCTCATCACTTTCTAGAATCCCTTCTTCATTAGCCTTCACTCTCACTCCAGTTTTGCAGAAGTCCACAATAATTTTAGCGTTTGTCCCTTGGTCTGTCCATTGAGGAAATGCCACCACAGGCACGCCACATACCAGGCTTTCTAAGCTCGAATTCCACCCACAGTGCGTTACAAAACACCCCACCGCTTCATGTGACAGAACCTCCACTTGTGAACACCACGGCACTATCATTCCCTTCTCATTCAGCTCTTCTTTGTACTTCATCACCACGTCATCTTCACCTTTATCTTTATCTTTATTTTCGTGTTCTCTAATGACCCACAAGAATGGATGACCACTATCTAACAACCCGCGTGCAATTTCCTCCACTTGACGCTTCTCCAGGACGCATATGGTTCCGAACGCCACGTAGATAACAGATGATTTGGGCTTCGAGCTTAGCCATTCCATATAATACTCTTTTGAACTATTCTTGCAAAGATCGCCTCCGTACAGCTCTTTTCCGTCCCACAACGCCGATGCAACTAACGGTCCGATTGCGATCATATTGAACTTATCGATGGCTCTTAATGTCTCAGCCTCTAATGCATCGAACGTGTTGACAAGAATTTTTGGATCGGTTTCTTCGACAATTGCCTCCATTTGTTCTTTAAAACAAGTTAATATGAAAGAGTAAGCATCATTTGACTTTCTGGGATCCATGAAAGAAGGAAGATCCCAGCCGGTGAGTGGCGGCAGTCCCGGTAACTCTATCAAATCATTAACCTTCTCTTCAATTAGATCGCCATATCCATAGAAATAATAGTAATAAACGTCGAAAACGAGGGCTGGTTGAATCCAAAGGAGCGCTGAAGGGAGATGATATGCACGCGCCACTTCAGCAGTCCAAGGGAGGAGTAGACTGTAAACCAAGCAAGTAAACGGTTGAGCACCCTGGTTTTCACTGCCCGTGATGATCTCAGTTAGGGCTTCGGAGCTACGACGCTTGAACTCCGAGACGTAGCGCCTCGGATCATTTTGTTTGGAATTGAAACCGTCGTCGTATCCATCGGAGAAGCTCGCAAACGACAAGCCGTCTTCGGGTGTGGGACTATTGGCCATGCGGCGGTAGGCGAAGATGGTGGTGGCGAAGGTGACACGTGTACCAATGCGTATAAGACGCCTGGCGAGTTGGAGGGCTGGGTTTATGTGGCCTTGTGCTGGAAATGTTACTAGTAAAAAGTGGGGTTGGTGTTGCCGGTGCTGCTCCTGCTCCATATCCCTGTTTTTTTTTTTTTTTTCAAGTACGGAAGTGCATAAGGAGTCGAAGGTTTAAATAGGGATTTCACCTTCATGGAATGACGTTTGAGATGACGATTAAACAATTATACTTACAGTGAATTTCGTCTAAGCCACACGTAGGGGTGGCAAAATAATCCGGACTCGGCTCGAACCCGGATGAACTTGGATTATTTGGTGCAGGTTGAATCCGATCCGGAGATAAAAATGATGCGGATTCGAAATTCATTTTATAAATCCGGACATATCCAGGTCTGGATCCGGGTTTACGTAAATCCAAATATTCGAAATTCAGACCCGGATATCTTTATTTTAAAATTTATTAAATAATCAATTTTAAGTTATTAAATCTAAGTATAAAACCAAAAAAGAAAAAAAGAAACCCTAAAACAAACTACAGCCGCAACAACCCAGTTTCTCCTCCTCTCTCACCTTCTTCAATCTTCACGCCACAAAGCCTAAATTCATTCGTCAATTTGTCATCATCCTTGTCAATATTCAAGTAATCCCTAAGCATCATCATCAACAGCTCATCATCATCCTCAATATTCAATTTATCCCGTCGTCGTTCTTCTTCATTAAATCATCGCGCCACTGTTTGTCTTCATCAAATCGTCGCGTCGTCGTCCATGATTCACCATCGTCTTCATCGCGTCACCATTCATCTTGATTACATCATCAACATACATGCTTCTTGGGAATTAATAGTGCTCTGAGGTGATATTAACATATGTGGGTCAGCTTTTATCTCTAAATCATGATTCATTTCAATTCATTTATATTCAAGTTGTCTCGATTGTAAAGAATCTATAATCCTTCAATTCATCGGTGCTTGCGATTTGAACTCTTTTTGGAATTTTCATAACGTGAAAGAGGTTTATGTTTTTTAGTTCATTTAGTTATCCAGGTTTTAAATATGGCATCCGGACACCAGACTCGGAGCCAAAAAATTCAGGTTTATATCCAGATCCGGAATACAAAATTATCATCTAGATCTGGAACCGGAAAGGCTAAACCCGGACCCGAATTTTGCCATCCCTACCCACACACAGTTTTGAGTGGACCAAACAACCTTTTTGTGATATAATTAGAAATTTTGTCGGACTATAAACTGATGATGCAATACGTCAAAGGCAGCTGGTCTGGACTGCATGATTATGGAACTGCAGCTACAAGCTTTTTGTGGCTGAATTTTTCTGGTTAACGTTCTGTGTTTTCTGAAAACTGATTCGCAATCGTCTGGATGCCGATATTCATTCATCGATGCTTGTTTGGGGCTGGATTTTTCTAATGTCACCGAAGAGAATAATCAACTTAAGCTGGCCTAGAATTTATAGTGTTATTAAGATAAATTAGCTTAACAAGTCTGACCTAGAAGTCTATTAATCCGATGAGAATTTAGGTCAACCAAAAGAAAATATTGAAGTTAAAAAGGATGTGTTCTATCTTTAATAGATCCATTCAACAATCTGTAATTGCACTAAAATGTATCGAGACCTGAAACAAAATTTCTGGTGGAGGAATATGAAGGGTGATATTGCTGATCATGTTTCGAAGTGTTTGGTGTGTCAGCAAGTGAAGATTGAACACCAGAGGCCTACGGGCTCTCTTTAGTCGCTTCCAATTCTAGAATGGAAGTGGGAGCACATTACCATGGACTTTGTGAGTGGGTTACCTCGTTCGAGGAAGAGTTGTGACTCAATTTGGGTAATTGTGGATCGTTTGACTAAGTCGGCTCACTTCTTACCAATGAAGGCTAGTGATAAGCTTTGGAAGTTAGGCAAGCTTTTTATTGATGAGATAGTGAGGTTACATGGAGTACCAGTGTCCATTGTCTCAGATAGAGATCCACGCTTTACCTCTAATTTCTGGGCTGGACTACAGAGGGAGTTTGGAACAAAGTTGAGATTGAGCACTGCTTTTCATCCTCAGACGGATGGACAGTCAGAAAGGACTATCCAAACTCTCGAGGACATGTTGCGAGCTTGTGTGTTAGATTTGGGAGGTAATTGGGAAGAACATCTACCACTAATAGAGTTTGCCTACAATAACAGTTTCCATTCTAGTTTTGGCATGGCACCTTTTGAAGCTCTATATGGGAGGAAGTGTAGGTCGCCGATATGTTGGGATGAGGTTGGTGAAAGGAAACTCTTGGGACCGGAATTAGTACAGATTATAGCTGAGAAGATCAAGCTAATACGAGAGCGTCTTCGTACGGCTCAGAGTAGGCAGAAGAACTATGCAGACCGACGTAGACGTGATTTGGAGTTCCAAGTTGGGGACTATGTGTTCCTAAAAGTCTCACCTTGGAAGGGAGTTTTTCGTTTTGGGAAGAGGGGCAAGCTCAACCCTAGGTTTATTGGTCCTTTTGAGGTTCTGGAGAGAATCGGCCCAGTGGCATATCGAGTGGCGTTACCACCAAGCCTTTCGAGGCTTCATAATGTATTTCATGTGTCAGTATTGAGGAAGTACATGGCTGATCCTTCTCATGTATTGGATTACCAACCTATCCAAATTGCCAATGATATGTCATATGAGGAGCAACCAATGGAGATAATAGATAGGAAAGAACAAGTTCTAAGGAGAAGGGTTATTTCTTTCGTAAAGGTTCGTTGGGCGAATCATACTACAGAGGAAGCCACTTGGGAGCGAGAGGATGAAATAAAGGAGAAGTATCCTCAGCTATTTGAGTATTAGGGTAAAGCTCTAATTTCGAGGACGAAATTTTTTTAAGGGAGGGAGAAGTTGTAACGCCCAATTTTTATTTATTTATTTTTCCTCTTTTGCCCTTATTAAATTGAGTAGGATAGTTATTATTGAGTGTTTGTGTGTGAGTAAAATTTATCGGATTGTTTTAAATAAGTTACGTAAGTTATTATTATTATTTTTAAATATTTATTAATTACCAAGTATTTAAGAGAAAACCATCTTTTTAAGAAGCCGTCTTTTATTTTTTTACATCGTTACAAACCCTAGAAAGAAAAGAAGGAAATATAAGTCTTTGGAGAAGGAAAGGAAAGTTTTATCACTTCCTTTGTTAGTGTTTGCCTTAAGGTATTTAGTATTTCTTCAGACTTATATGATTTATTTTTATGGAATTGTTTGCCTTTAATTACTTGTAGTATGATTTGGGTATTATATGTATGTTTGTAATGTTGTGATGATATGAACAGTCTCTATTCCCTGCTTGAAATCATTTTCTTTAGTTAGAATCACGTGAATATCTTACATATCATGTAACCAGACATCCTAGGCTTTCCATTGATAGGTTTTGTGTTGAAATCGTCTGAGTATGCAAATTGTTATGGGTTTTCGAAGTTGGGTTACTGGTGTTGGAAAATTCCGATTTTCAGCAGCGGTTCTCAACTCTGGAAATTTTTGTATAAGGTTACACATCCTTTAAAATTATGGCGATTTTTGTGCCAACAGATCTATGTCTCCTATGCTTGCATATTTAATTTCGTAGTTTTATTTTTTATGGTTGAATTACTAAAACTCGTAACATATGGCTGCTGCAAATCTGGAAACTGTTTTCCAGAATTTCAGAAGCTGAAACGTGTAACAGTTGGGCTAGTTTATGAATATTACAGGCCATGTTAGAATTTTATAATGCAATTTCAATCTTTCCTCTGTCTTTAAAAACTGGAATCGTGATTTTTGGGCATGTAAAATAAAAGATACGAATTTTTGAAATTCTGTTTCCAAATCTGGAATTTTCTGGACGGGTTAGATGTTCTCGGAAATAAAACGTTTTCAAATAGTTTCAGGAGTCCAAAAATTATGAATTTTAATTATATGCTTTTTGAATGTGTCTTCTGTAATTAGAAAAAAGAAGCATATTATTTTGAGTACCAAAGAATATTTTATGAATTTTCTAAGTGGAAAATGACTGTTTTGGTCAGTGCTGGACAGTTTTTGTTACTTTGGTTAAAGGTCAATATTCTGACTCGATTTTGACTTGTGCTGATTTTTTTGTGAAATATTGTATGCAATGCTATGCATGTTCACAGTGCCTCTGTAAATTTTCATGGTTTTCCGACATGTGTATAGGTTATTAAAAATCAGCATGTGCAGGATACTCATAAGTATAGGATATGTTTAGAATATGTATAAGTATTAAGGTAGTATTAGTGTGTATGATTTAAGGATGATTGGGATTATGTTTAAGGTTAGAGTTGATATTGATAAGAATATTTTTTTATGATGATTTTAGGACGTGGGTGAGCTTGTTGGTTGTTCTTGAGGTATTGAATTGATTGCTACGGATCGAGGTAAGTAGATACATGCATGATGTTCTTTAAAATAAACGTAATTTACGTTACAAAAATTATGTTTAAATGGAAATTTTTACAAAACTGATTTCTAAAATATTTAAATGAATTTTGTAAAATAAAAACACTTGTAAATGAATTTATATAAAATTATTTTAAAATGAATTTTCTTAAGAAATTTAGTTTTCTTAAACAAAATGTTTTCTTAAAGAATTTTCTAAAAGAATTAAATGATCAAAGAAAGGTTCTTAAATGTTTTAGAAGACTTTAACTGCTATTTATGAAAGAATGTATGGTGGATTAAAAAAATGTTTTGGCTCATAGTCCGTAGTAATGTATATGATGTTAATGTTATGATGTTATGAAATGTTATGGCCAGCTTGCTGGTATGATGATGATCTTGTGCACAAGGATGTTACGAACAATGTGGGGTATAGTACCCTGAATGAGGAACAATGCGGGGTATAACACCCTAAATGATGAACGATGAATGATGATGACTACGAGGCATGAGCTACCAATGTCTACGCTTTAATGTTTTTATAAATGTTTTTATATGGATCCACCCCTTATGCTAAATGAAGATGATGTTATAAAATGTTTAACGATTCTTGACAAAGGTTTTCAAATATTGTGCATGGATTTGCTTACTGAGTTGACGGCTCACCCCTCGTCTCTAATATTTTGCAGATTGATTAGAATTGTGGCTTGGGTGCTTAGATGGAGAATTTTTGCTTAGTGGATCTTTGGAGTTGCTTTAAAGATTAAATTTGGCTAGACTTTTTATTTTGGATTAGAGACTTTACTTTGGAGAGTTTATTTCATATGTTTTATGTAAGGATTCAGTTGGAGTATGAATAATAGTTGTTTATCTTGAGATTTATTAATAATAATAAATGATGTGAGGTTTCATTCCAATTTTACCCTTGTGTTTTCATGGGTAATTTTTTGGGGTGTTACATGTAACACCCTAGGTGAATCCCACATCGGCAAAGCACGGGAGAGATGCTGGGTTTATAAGGGGTGATCCACACCTTAATTGGCAAGACGCGTTTTGGGGTGTATGGGCGCCCCAAGAACAAATCCGTGCGGGCCTTGTTAAGGCCCAAAGCAGACAATATCTTGTCAGGTCTGGGTTGGGTCATGACATTGTGGTATCAGAGCGATGGTGGGGCAAACCTCAGCGAGGACGCTGAGTCCCCAAGGGGGGTGTATGTAACACCCTAGGCGAATCCCACATCGGCAAAGCACGAGAGAGATGCTGGGTTTATAAGGGGTGATCCACACCTTAATTGGCAAGACGCGTTTTGGGGTGTATGGGCGCCCCAAGAACAAATCCGTGCGGGCCTTGTTAAGGCCCAAAGCAGACAATATCTTGTCAGGTCTGGGTTGGGTCATGACATTGTGGTATCAGAGCGATGGTGTGGCCTAAAATCAAGGAAACAATTGTTCTCTAAAAATTGGAGAAATTGCCATATATGGAGATTTTGGTTCTAGTTAAATATTGCCAATACTCCTCTATAGACTATAGGGTAGCCGCATATGTATAATTATTGAAAGAAAAAAAGTATTTGCTTCTGAACTTTTTAAAGATGGAACTACATATAGTCAATTAACATTCTAATATAAAAAAAACATGTAAATTTCTAATATAAGCAAATCAATAATAATAAAAAAATTTAAAGAGAGAAAGGAAGAGAATCGAGCATGAGATTTTTACATGGTTCGACAAAAACCCGACTATATCCACACCTCCAGCCTCACTAAGTTTGAGGATTCCACTATTCAAGTCTTACAACCCCAAGACTTCAATAAGAATATAATTAACTTCTAAAGTGTCAATAAACTTTTACAATTTAAGATGATTCCACACCTCTTTTCCCAAGTGATTCCCACATTATCAATCACTCCATTTTGATGTAAAAGTGAATATTACACAAATTCTCACTCACACAATGTATGTGTTTAAAAATGAAAAATCAAAGTGTGATTTGATGAAAGAGTAAACAAATTTATACTCAAGACAGTTTGATATGCAAAAACAAGCTTAATGACAATTATAGAATCACTCTAAATTGAATTTGATAAAGCCTTTTATAGTTAGAGAAGAAAACTAGCTGTTGTAGACTTTCTGGAGGTTATTGGATCGTCGTTTGATCTTGTGGAAGTTACCGTTATGCAACAATTTGATTAATCGACTAATCGTTTAAGAATCTGGACAAAAACGGATAATTGTTAATCTTGAAACGGCAAACCGATTTTATAAAGATAACACTTAGTTCTGATTTTGGAAGATAACTATGAACTCTTTATTAGAAAACGGTGAACTGTTTATTCGAAAACAGTTAACTGATAAATTTCAGAGAGCAATTTAACTAAAAACAGTGAACCATTTAGCACAAACGGGTAGCCAATTATTTCTTGCAGATTTCTGGAATTAAACGGCAAATCGACAACTCCAAACGGTAAGCCAACCCTGAGCAAATTAGTTTTTAGAATTTAACGGTAAGCCAACAACTTCAAATGGTAAACTGACTATTCAAATTTTAGCATAACGATTACTTGCATAAAGTCAAAACGACAATTTGACAGAGGTTAGCGGTGATCTGATTATGCCTAGAAAGTTAACAACGGTTAGTTTTCTTCTCCAACTATAAAAAGGCTCTATCAAATTCAAATTAGTGTTGATTCTGCAATCATCATTGAGCTTGTTGTTGTGCATTAAACATCTCTTGTGCTTAAAACTTTTTAGATCATACTTTGTAAACACCTACATTGTATGAAGAAAAATTGTGTAATTTTCATTTCAATATCAAATTGAGTGTTTGAGAGTGAGGGAAACATTTGAGTTAAGAAGTTTGGGATAATCTCTTGTTATAAAGGTTGATTGACACATTGTAAGTCAATTGTAAAAAATTTTGAAGCTTTAAGGTGTAAGGCTTGGTCAGTGAAATCCTCAAGTCTGATGAGCTTGGAGGCGTGGATATAGGCGGAGGTTGCCAAACCATGTAAAAATCTCGTGTTTGATTCTTTCTCTCCCTTTTCTCTTTACATTTTTATTGTTGTTATTTAGTTGTTATTTGTTCTATCTTTGCATTAAATTTTTTATTTAAAATACTTCATAATTTTTAGAAATTCAATTCACCCCCCTCTTGGGTTGCTTAGCCGGTATTTCCAGAATGTGAAGTACTAGACTCTTTTATTGATAAAATCTTAAAAGAGCTTATTAATTAGTAAGTTATGAAATTGTGCTTGTTTACTTGTATTTTCTTATATTAGTTACTAATATGTGGTTTTCAATTTTGAAATTAAGTTCGTTGAGAATGTTTAGCACGGCACACGAAAAAATTAATCGTAGCAAGTAAGGAACATGAGTCTTAAATTGAAATTCATAATAGTTTTATATAAGATTTTAAATTCGTTGTTACATGAATTTGCTCATTGTATAACTTAAATCTATTACTTTCTCTTTTGTGGTGTCCTCATCAACCTAAAAATGTTGAGCATTGTAGATATTATATGAGACATTATGTCTAATATTATGTCTTTATTCTAGAAAGAGATATTGGCAATTTTTATTAAATATTCATTTATGTTTTTACAACTAG
>NW_006261964.1:17398137-17427427 GCF_000493195.1 Citrus x clementina
GAGTGGGCTAGATATATACATGGCAACTTGCTGCTACATATGAAAATTAATTGATTGATAATTTAAGGCTAGTCTATAAATATATAATAGCATTTTGTTCTCTAACTTATCAAGATTTAATATGACCTGCAACAAATGAGTTTGATATACTTATTTTTTTTGTTACTTTGCAAAAAAAATGTTGTAGGCTCCTAGTATGATTTGCTTGAAAATATTGCATGAAGACTTGATGAGAATTTAAATGTGGTAGCTAGAGTACATATGGGAGAGCTAATATTTTGTTGAAGATGAAAGATTGTGAAAGCTCTTTATATTAGACTGTGAGAACTTTGTTAGTTAGTAGTGGATTTTGTCAGATACTGAAGAGTAATTATGATAATTTTACTATAATAGCTAATATTTTGTTGAAGATGAAGGATTATCTAAGGTTTTTACAAAGCAATATCTTGTATTTGTACAAAAGTAATTATAAATGTATATTCGATACAAAATGACAATTAAATAGCGTGAGAATTAGTTTTAAAATTTTTATTTTTTTAATAACATCAAAGATGACAGTTACATGAAAAAACAACATTATACTGTAATGACAAAGATGACCTTTATTATTTATAAACCATCATTATAAACATCTATAGTCTAAAGGTGAGCAAATAACCCTATCAGATTCGAATATTTCGGGTTTAGATCAAATGCGGATTGAAGGATAAGTTAGATCAGATGATCTTTTGTTAATCCAATCGGATTGTATATGGATCAGATCAAACCCGATCTGATCTGACAATCCAATTAGATTAAGGAAAAAAAATAAAAAACCAAACCCACAACCACGCACACTTACATACACACACACACACACACAAAGCCTCATATGACCGCACCTGCCATTGTTGACATAAACATTCTTATAACATTGATTTTGATGATAACAAATAAAATTAAAAATGATGGAGTCTTTAAATTGATCAAATTTCTTAGGCCGCATAATATTCTGGACAAGATTAAGGTTCGGGAAACTAACAGATAGCCATTAAGTTTAAAACAACAAAACTGATAACATATGGTTGAGTTATTAATAGCTTCTAGAAATTAACAGTTAACCGTTTATGAGAAGACGACTAACTAATAAATTCTAAAAATGAATTTATCTAAAAATGACAAATCGTTACTCACAGAACGTAAACTAACTTCAAACAGGTGAGCTTCTGGAATTAAATAGCAAACCATTATGCGAAAACAACAAGCCACTTTAATCAGTGAACTCTCTGGAATTAAATGGTATATTGATAATTTCAAATGGTGATTCAATAATTCAATTTCAGCATAACAGTTACTTACCACAAGTCAAAATAGTAAATCTGCTAAGGTTAACGGCGATCCAATAATTTTTAGAAAATCAACAACCACTAATTTTCTTCTTCATATATAAAAGGCTTCATCAAATACAATTTATAAATGTGTTCAACGATTATCATCAAGTTTATCATTGCTTATTCAATCTGTTCTGAGCTAAAATTTGTTTATTCCTTTATCAAATCACACTTTGAACTTTCATTTGTAAACACATACACTGCGTAAGGGAAAATCTATGTAATCTTCAAATTTGAGTGATGTAAACGTGGGAAAACCTTGGGAAAGGGGTGAGAGATTATCTCATATTGTAAAGGTTTTATTGACACTAGGGGTGGGCAAAACCAAGTTCGAGTTGGGTTCGGGCAACCTAATCGGGTTTCGGGTTGTTCGGGTTAGACAAAAATCAATCCAAACTTAACTTGAATTATTGATGTTCGGGTCGGGTCAATAATTCGGGTTAAGTTCGGGTTAGATCAGGTTGGATTTAAAACAGGTCGGATTGAGTTTGGGTCATTTCAGGTCTAATCGAGTCAGTTCGGGTCAAATTGGGTCAGTTCGAGTTGGTTGAAATCGAGTCAAATCAAGTCGGGTCAATATTTTGAGCTCTTTTTTTTCCTATTTTTTGTAGTTTTTAAGGTGGTTTTAAGACATTTTTCTTAATTGTAGTCATTTTTACTAATTTTCAACTGAAAAAAATAGAAAAGAAAATGCTATTAAATCAAATGAATAAAATTAAAATGTTAGAATAAGATTATTTGCCTATTGGCTTGGAGGGTAGGATTAGGATGATTATTTGCTCAACCAACAAAGTCCAAACTTAAGTTAAAATTAATACAAACTTACAAAGTCCAAAGCACAATTTCCAAATATTAGTCTTTGAAAGTTTGAAACACAAACTCACAAAGTCACAAAATTTAAACATAATTAAATTGTTCAGAAACACAAATCACAAAGTTCAAAGTTCAAACATTAAAACTAAATAAGCTTCCTTAGTTCCTCCACCTTGGTTCCTCCATGGCTCCATGCAAGCACTTTGACAAGTTCTAAATTTAAATTCTTGAACTCCAAGTTCAAGCGCCGATTCCCTAGAGAAAGATTGAAGAAATGTACAATAACTATTTTCTTTAAGCCACGTTGCAAATGAACAAACTCAATTCATATAAAAAATTGAGCAAATAAACCAAATTCATAAGGTTACACATCAAACACAAACACAAATAAATAAATCCAATCATATCTTTAATTGAGCTAAAGGGGTGTTCCAATCTTTCTAATTTCTATTATATCATTATAAATTTATAATTACAAATAAATATAATATGTTTAGCAAATTTTTCAATACACACACACACTTTAAATATATATAATTAAGTCAATCATGCTTATTTTGTGGCATTCATCACCAAATCAAGTTAATAATAATACTACACAATAATACCATTCTATCAACTTCAACTTGTCTAACTAAAACAATTACAAATTTATAATTTTACAAACTATAATTAGACTTAAAAATTTAAAACTATAACAACTATAATTATAGTTTAAATTACAACCTAATACTAATAGTACTATAATATCAAATTATGAATAATAATATATATTAAAAGTTACCTTTCAAACATCCATAACACCAATGTCGGTGCTCACCGCTTCCACTGTCAAAGCTTGCGATCTTATAAGCTCTATAAAATCCAAAAAAAAAAAAAAATAGTAACTCAAGTACATGACTACATGTAGATGTTCTATATAATGTTATAATACATTTTAAATATATTATGTATATAATGTATGATAAAAAATTAAAAAAATTACCTTCTTGTAATTCCATATGAAATATTTGCTCATTAATATTTTCTTGGAGGTTGTAGACAGGATTGGCAAAAGGTTTAGACTGCAACCAATTTTCAGTGCATATCAATGCCTCAACCATAGCCGGGGTTAAAGAACTCCTATACTCATCAATAATATGACGCACTGTGGAAACAGGAACAACGAGGACATCCCTTGCAATTTTCTCCAGAATTGAATACCTCGATCCATTCACCTTCCACCAAAGCAAAACATTAAGTTTAAGATTGCTAGGATCTTTAACTGGGTCCTTCAAGTACCTTTCCACCTCAGATACTACTCTTTTGCTCTCATTTTGGACAGAAACCTTCCTGGCATATCCAAGGAAAGGGCGATCAACAAGAAAAGCATCATCACCTTCACCACCAGCAACATCCACCAAATTAGCCTCAGTTGTAAAACGTTAAGAAGAACTTGTACCTCCATAGCTGCCACTAAGACCACTCTCACTATACATCGACGGTGTGGAACTAACGGAGAATGCACTATATGCATCATAAAACTCATTCAACAAGTCCTTCACTGCTTTGGTCATTTGTTCAACCATAAAATTATCATTGCCAAAAATATGTTTAGTAAAATCTATTTTCGCTCGTGGATCAAGAATAGAGGCAATAATCAACATTTTGTTTATCTTTCTCGTGGACTCCCAATACTTATCAAATTTTTCCCTCATACTATAAGCCATAGAGGACACCCAAGGATCTGTACTTTCTTGTAGTGCAGTCAATGAACTCTCAATTAAGCCAATAATGACATAACAAAGATTAGAAGTCACACTTAAAGAAGCAGAAAACAATAATGTGGCATCATAAAATACCTTCAAAAACTTCACAATTCGTTCAGCATTCTCCCAGTCATCCGGTCCAGGTGGGCCCACCCTTCTAACATTATTCTCTTTCTTAGCAAAGTATGCCTCATTTGGTTTATCCACTTCTGTCATTCTATCAAATGCCGCTTGAAATTTCAGCGCAGTCATCAATATTAAATAAGTGGAATTCCACCTAGTAGGACAATCCAAAACAACAATTCCCTTTAGATAATTCACTTGCTCAGCACATTGTTTAAATGTTCACAGCCTCGTGGTGGAGGATCTCACGTACTTCACAGCATTACGAATAGCGGCAACACTAGCATGCAACTCACTCAATCCTGAAACAACAATCAAATTCAAAATATGTGCACAACAACGCACATGCATATATTATCCTGCCAACACAAGTGCATCATCATTCTTCCAAGCAAGCAACTGTATAGTGACATAACCAACAACAATATCATTTATAGTGGCATTATCAACAGTTATTGGAAACAACCTCTCAATCCCCCAGTCCTGTAAGCAAGCCATAATCTTTTTGCCAATTGACTTCCCTCTATGATCTTTGATTGCGTTAAAACTAATAATCCTCTTAATCAAACACCAATCACTATCAATAAAATGAGTTGTAATCACTATGTAACTTATGTTTTGAACAGAAGTCCATAAATTAGTTGTAAGAGACACCCACTGCTTGTTGTTGCAAATCAAACTCTTCAACATTGCCTTTTCCTCCAAAAATAACTCCATAACATCTCTACCAATAGTTCTTCGAGATGGCATAACGAATTGCGGGATAGTTACACTGTAGAAATGCCTAAATCCTTTGTTGTCTACAAAACTGAGCGGTAACTCACCCATAATAATCATTTTAGTTATTGTCCTTCAACATGTGTCTTGACTCCATCCTTAACCCAAAACAAAATTACTTGCATTTTCTTCGCCGCCCTCAGCTGTAAAATTTTGTTGACTTCCACTTTGTTGTTTGCGAAATGTCTTGTATAATTGACATGTCTTTAAATGCCTTGTCATATTTGTAATCCCATCAAGCCTTGAATGACATTGATATTGTCTACCACAATAGTTGCACATGCATTTGTTTGGATTATCTTCGAGTAAAGTGAAATGATTCCACACTTTCGATCTTTTCTTCATTGGCGGTCTTTTCCGCTTTGCCTTTTCCTTTCCTCTTTGAGTTCCTTCCATTTGTACAATTTGTTCTTCTTCGTCACTCATCGAATTCGATCTTGAATGTCCAAGCATCTGAATATAAAAAATAATCATTAATTCAAAAATCAAAACATAGAAATATTATTAACATAATCTAATTAGTAATTTCAATTCAAATTGTTCATACTCCATAAACAAAAAGCAAGAAATTCATGATTATTAATTAATTTATAATATCCAATTACCCATTCTTTATAATAATATGATATTATTTGCCTATCTATGTCTTAATTCTTATTATAAACCCTTTAATTTCAAACCCAAATTACTTGTACTTAACGATTAATGAATGATTAACAATTTAACATACAATAAAATATTAATTGAATGAGTTAATGTTTTTAAGGTTGAAGGCTTGAAGCTACTGCACAAGTGCACAAAATCACATAACACATTATAATTATAAAATATATGCAACATAATACTTAATTTCAATATTTAATCTACCTAATGTGCTAATTTATTCATAAAAAATCAATTATTAACTGTTATTAACAAATAACAATTATTAACAATTATCAATTAATATTATTTTAATTATTAATAATTAACAAAAGTTTTGTTATTTATTAACAATTAATAAAAATTTATTCATAACAAAATCATAAATACACCAATTTTCTTGATTTTATTACTAATATTTATAAATACATAATTACAACAATCAAATAATAACCAATTACATAATAACTAATTAAGCATATATAATTATATAGTATATATATACCATGAAAGTTATGACTTATGAAACTTGAAAGTTGAAGCTTGAAAGTGGAAAGCTTCAAAATTGGGTTCGGGTGGGGAGAAAGTCAGGTCGGGTTGTGAGGATTCGGCCTTCAAGCAGCAGATCGGTGGCCACGGCTCACGGCTGGACGCAATTTCACTTGGCAGCAAATCGCGGCTTCACTTGGCAGCAGATCGCGGACGGCTCACGACTGGACGGGTTTCACTTGGCAGCAGCTGGTCGCGGCTTCACTTGGCAGCACCAGATCGCGGTTTCAGCAGTTGGCAGCAACAGATCGCGGTTCAGGGTTATGTCTTGTGTTGTGGTGTGTGTGAGTCTTGTGGTGGCTGGCTACAGCTGGCTTGTTTGTGTTGAGTGTTGACGGTGAAATTGTGAAGTTGTGAATGATTCTTGTTTGTCTTGTGGTGGTGTGTGGCTGTGTGCATTTGTGAATTTGTGAATTGTTGTGAGTGACTTTGTGTGTGTTCTGCGCAGTGTGCGGCGTGTGTGTGTTTAGGTTTAATTTGGTTTTTTTTTTTACTACCTAATCGGGTAAACCCGATTCGATCACAACCCGATCGGGTTTGTGATTTTTAATCCGATCGGGTTTCAATCCCGACCCGATCCGATCCGAACCCAAACTTTTTCAAGTCGAGTCGGGTAGGGTAAAATGCCCACCCCTAATTGACACCTTGGAAGTCAATTATAAACATCTTGAAGCCTTAGGTTGTAAAGGTTTAGACAGTGGAATCCTCAAGCTTGGTTAGCTTGGAGGCACAAATGTAGGTAAAGTTTGCCAATCCACATTAAAATATCATGTTTGCTCTCTTCTCCCTTATTTCTTTAAATTATTTATTGTTGTATACTTTTATTTGCTTAATTTAAAAAAAACACAATTTACCCCCCTCTTGGGTTGCTTAGTGAGAATTTCATTTAGTATCAAAGTAAGGTTCTCTTGTTAGGACAGTCTACCTCTATACCGTTATTTTATTTTACAGAAATGAGTACCTATATTAGAAAACGGGCATAAGAATTTACTTACAGGCCATAGATTATAAAATATAGGAAATCGTTAGTGATTGTCCATTCATGCTAACCACTAAAAACAAAAAAAAAATGGAAGAAATTCCAAATCCTTCACGTGAATGAAGTGAGGCAGAAAAGAAAAAGATATTTTTAAACTCCAAAGCAATGAATGTCTCATTTTGTACATTAAATAAGAAAGAGTTTCAGTTTGTTCCAATGCATATGAAATTTGGAGAAATTCAGAAATTGTTTATGAAGGAAGAAAACAAGTTAAAGAGTCTAAAATTAGTAAATACATCAGGCAATATGAATTGTTCAAAATGGAACAAAATGAAATTGTACATTTGATGCATACTAGATTTACAGATATAGTAAATACTTAGGAGCCCTAGGGAAAACTTTTTCAAATGGCGAGAAGGTATAAAAAACCATTAGGCCTTTATCAAAAGAATAGAGATCTAAGAGAACCATCATTGACGAAGCCAAGGATTTAAATATTTTATCTATTGATGATTTAATTGGCTCACTTATTTCTTATAAAAAGGATTTGGCAACTGAAAGAGGTGATGAAGATAAAAAGAAAAAGAGCATTACCATGAGAGCTTCAAGATTTAGAAAGTGACGAAGAAAGCAAATTTGAAGATGAAGATATGGCTATGATAGCCAGAAAATCAAGGAAGTTTTTAAAGAAATCTAATGAGCGGAAGAGGTTCAGGAACTTTAAAAGTCAGAAGGAGACGATTATTTGCTTTGAATGCAAAAAGGCTGGACACATAAAATCATAACGTCCTCTTCTCAACAAGGTGAAAAAGAAAGTTATGGTGCCAACATGGGATGATAGCGATGAAGAGATCTCAGATGAGGAAGAATCACATGAAGTGCCAAACTTGGCATTTATGGCAATAGGAGAAGAACTTGATGAGATAAATGATCTTCCTTCTTGTAACACTTTAATTCCACTAACAAGGCACTACGGTAGAATTGAAGTGAACCGGATTTCATCATTCTCATATTTAAAACTTTCAAAGTAATAACCAATAATAAATTTTCTAAACCTCCAAAAGAATATAAATAAATTTTGAAATAACATATCCTCAATAAATATCATCCTAAAAGAAGCTAAATTGTTCTTAGATTATCAACGTAACATTAATCCTCAAAAGAAACAGAGCCCTTATTCTCCCTCTGAAGACCATGAGCTCGCATCATCTAAGTCTATCTGCAAAAATGTGGTAACAAGGGGTGAACCGTCAATTCGGTAAGTAAATTCATACACAATACTAAAAGCCATTAAAAACAATTTAATAAAGAATCTTAAATATACATAATAATAAGAAATATTACCTTTGTAAATCATCATTTAGTACAAATAAATCACATCATCATAAAGTCATTTAAATCCTTTAAGCATAACTAAAACATTTTAAACACATAAAACGTAATTAGCTCATGTCACATAGTATCACCAGTAGACCCGATGACCCAGCCATATAACATCATTCAGGGTACTGTACCCCATGGAAATCATTAACATTAACATCATATATGCACAAAATCTGGCTAATCTTCCATAACATAACATAACATCACTGCGGACAACGAGCCAAAATATATAAAATCATATTTGAACTTTTAATCATTTGTAAACTTCCATAAATTACATTTAAATAATTCATAATTATTTCAAAGTATTTGACTTATTAAAATGAAAGCTTTCATTTTAAGACAATTTATAAAACAAGTTTTTAATAAATAAAGTTTTATTATAAATAATTTTAAAATATAATTTTACTTAACAAAATATTATAAAATACTAAAACAAATCAGTTTCATATACCTTTCATCTAACATAATACATAACTCAAATTAAAAGCAAATTAATAGTGAAATACATGTATCATGCAAGAATCTACTTACCTCGATCCTCAACAATAAAAAGAACGGTAGCCTCAACCATGAGCTCACTCTCATCCAAAAACATCAAGACACATTCTTATCAATATTATTGCTTATTTTGACCTTGATATAAATCCAACATAATCAAGTCTAGTCATAAGTACTAAACTATCAAAGCTAGTCTAAACCTGACCATCCTATACAAGCTGATTTTTACCAAGCTAACCATATGTCAAAAAATTATAAAAATCCAACATAATCAAAGTAATATATCAAATTTCTAGAATTTTTAAAGATGTAAAACTATTTTAAACAAATTTATATTAAGAGACCAGCAAACCTATCCAAGAACTTTCAGGTTCATGTTCCACGCTTCAAAAATTCATAACTTAATGCAAACTCATAACTTATAAATCATATAGGATTCATAATTTTATATGGATATAATTTTTATAGGTCATTCTAAAGCCTTTTAATAGCCTAAACTAATTTCACCATCAGCAACCGCAATTCTGGAAAGCAGTTTCCAGAACTGCAGCAACCCAACATAATGATTTTTTATAATTTTTTTACAAAACCAAAAATTATGAAATTAAACATGCAGTAATTTGACATAATGAAGATTAAACAAAAAAATCAACATAATTTTCAGAGATCATTTAGATAGACAGAAAAATCGCGAAATCAGTCATGCTGCTGAAAATCAAAATTTTCCAGCATCACTGTTCCAACTTCAAAAATTCACAACAAATTGATTAATTGGAATCTCCTTGAAAAAATATATATCATTGAAAACCTTAGGATGTCTAGTTTAATATTTTGAAAATTTGGTGTAGAAATTGAATAAAAAATAAATAGTAATCAAATCATAGCACTCATGCCTCATAATGCCTAGCAAGTCATTCATGATAAAGAGAACAATGCATGCATTCATTGTGAAATACATAAGATTAGAGAACATGTATTAGAGAAAGATAATTACCTCAAAACTTGTTTCAAACATGCATAAAAGAAAACCCTAGAATTCTTTGCTTTTATATAGTTATTAGGTTAAAGAATTTTAATCGTAGGAAAAAAGGAAGAGTTTATGTTTTATTAAAATACTTGCTTTAAAAAAAATACATTATATGATAAAGATGGCAATCCTTTATATTTTATTTTAGAAAAGTAAATAATAAAAATAGATTAATAAAAAATTTTATGACTTTTCTCAAATAATGTTAATTAAAATAAAATCACTCAAACGAAAGATAAACAGTTGAATGTATAAGCATAATGAAATTAAAACATACAAAGAATGGATGTTACACTTCTTATGATGAGTTGTTTGAAGCATTTACTGAATTACATAATTACTTAAAGAAGAAAGGAATGAAAAATGCTTCTCTTAAAAAGGAAAATGTAAAACTTTCAAATGAGAATGTACTTTAAATGAAAAGATTAAGTGCTTGGAAGTAGAAAAAACAAGTTTGCATGAAGAAATTGTATTCTTTAAAGAAAAACAAAATGTTTCATCTAGGAATGAAGGTTTACTGTAAATAATTTAAAAAAGGAAAATGAAACGCGTAGGAAAAAGAACGATAAGCTTAACAATATTGTATTAAAATTTACAAATGGGAAAAAGATTTTAGATAATTTGCTTAGTTCTCAAAAATGTGATTTTCAGAAAGTAGGTATTGGCTATAAGCCAAATTTGAGACAAAGTTATTACAAGCATTACTTTGTTAAGGCTACCTCCATTAATGATCAAATTGTATGTTATTATTGCAATAGAAATGGTCATATGAGTTATAGATTTCCAGTTAAGAAAAATGCATATTATGGAATCAAATGTACTTGGGTTCTAAAATTAACCATTGCTAACACTCAAAGACCCAAAAAGCTTTGGGTACCTAAAACTTGAGATTTCTTTTGCAGGGATCAAAGAAGAGAAAGAACAAATGGTACTTGGACAGCGGATGCTTGAGACATATGACAGGCAATTGCTCTTAGCTTTCAAGCTTTACTAAGACTGAAAATGGTGAAGAAGTATCTTTTAGAGATAATTCAAAATAATAAAAAATTATTGGTATTGGTAATATTGATAAAGATTCCCCTACCTTTATTGAAAATGTATGTTTAGTTGAAATTTTGAAACACAACTTGCTTAGTATTAGTTAGTTGTGCAATAAAGGCTATAAAGTTATTTTCAATAAAATAAAATGTGTCATTGAGAAAGCATGTGATGACAAAGTTTTGTTTGTTAGAAAATGATGTGTTAATGTATATACTATTGATATAAAATGTGCATCATCTCATAATAAATGTTTTTCAGCATTACAGGATGATAGTTGGTTATGGCATAAAAGACTAGGTCATGTAAATATGGATTTGATTTAAAATTTCTAAAAATGATTTGGTTAAAGTATGTCCAAAGATTGGTTTTCAAAAAGATAGGGTTTGTGAAGCTTGTCAATTTGGAAAGCAAATCAAAATTTCTTTCAAAAATAAAAATCATGTCTTTGCTTCAAAACCATTTCAATTTCTTTACATGAATTTATTTTGACCTTCTAAATATGCAAGTCTAAGTAGGAAGTATTCTGCATTTGTGATTGATGATGATTTTTCTAGATACACTTGGATATTGTTCTTAACTAGTAAGGATAATGCCTTTGATACTTTCAAAATTTTCTATAAAAAAGTTCAAAATGAAAACGGATATGTCATTTCTTGTATTAGAAGTGATTATGGTAGAGAATATGAAAATCATGATTTTGAAAATTTTTGCAATAACTTTGGCATTAAACATCAATTTTTATCACTAAGAACTCTACAACAAAATAGAGCAGTTGAAAGAAAGAATAGTCTATTCAAGAAATGACTAGAAGCATGTGGAATGAAAATTTTTTATCAAAATATTTTTAGCCCGAACTTGTCAACACCGTTTGTTATGTTTTAAATCATATGTTGATTAGATCTTATCTTAACAAAACTCCCTATGAGCTTTAGTAAAGGTAGAAAACCTAACATTGGCTATTTCAAAATTTTTAGATGCAAATGTTTTATATTGAATGCAAAAGACAATCTTAGTAAATTTGATCCAAAATATGATCTTGGTATCTTTCTTGGGTATTCAAATACAAGTAAAGCTTATAGAGTGTATAATAAAAGAACCTTGGTTGTAGAGGAGTCCATGCATGTTACATTTGATGAATCTAACTATTTTCTACAGAGAAAGATGTTGATAATGATGATACAAGTGAAGAATTACGAAAAGATGATTCTTTAAAAGACAAGTAAGATAATTAACAAGGAGAAAAATTAGAGGAGCAACAAGAAGAACAAGCTAAGCAAGATAAGAATGAAGGTAATTCTCAAACACTCCCCAAGAAATGAAGGTATATTTCTTCTCACTCTAAAAACTTAATCTTAGGTGATCTTTCATGAGGTGTAACTAGTAGGTCATCACTTAGAAATACTTATGAACATTCTGCATTCATCTCAAATTAAACCAAAATCATTTTTCAATCATTTTTCGATATTAAGAATGATGAATCCTAAATTATGGCCATGCCGGAAGAGTTAAATCAGTTTAAGAGAAATAATATGTGGAAATTGATTCCTAAACTAGAACATTAATCTGTAATAGGCACCAAATGGGAATTTAATAATAAAATGGATGAATCTGGTGCAGTTGTAAGAAATAAAGATGGACTAGTGGCTAAAGTATACAACCAGAAAGAAAGAATTGATTTTGATGAAACATTCACTCTTACACCCAATTTAGAATCGATTGGAATGCTCTTGGCATTTTCATGCTGTAAAGATTTTGTTTTATATCAAATGTATATTAAAAGTATTTTTTTTTATGATTATATTACAGAACAAATTTATATAAAACAATCCCCTCGTTTTGAAAATTAAAAATATCCAAATCATGTTTATAAGTTGTCTAAAGCTTTGTAAAGTTTAAAGCAATCCCCTAAAGCGTGGTATGAAAGGCTTAATAGATTTATTTTGGAACATTGTTTTTCAATAAAAAAAAAGCTGGTACTACACTTTTTATTCAACATAAAAATAAAGATATACTCATTGTTCAAATTTATGTTGATGACATTATCTTTGGTTCTACTAATTGGTCTTTGCATAAGGAATTTTCATCTTATATGAACAAAAAATTTGAGATGAAGATGGTGGAAGAATTGAAGTATTTCCTTGGACTACAAATAAAACAAAACAAAGAAGGAATCTTAATTAATCAAGCCAAATTTTTGAGAGATTTACTAAAAAGATTTGGATTTAAAAATGGAAAGGCTAAAAGCACTCTAATGAGCTCAACAATCAAGATTGACAAGGTTGAAAAAATGTTAAAAAGTTGATGTCAAAACTTATCGAGGTATGATTAGATCTTTACTTTACTTGACTGCTATTAGGCTTGACATCATGTTTAGTGTATGTTTAGATGCAAGATTTCCATCATGTCTTAAAAAATCTCATTTTATTGCCGTTACAAGAATTTTTCGTTATTTGAGTGGGAAAATTGATCTAGGTCTTTTGTATCCTAGAGGGACTCACATAGATTGAACATGTTATTTAGATGGCGACTTTGCTGGATATAAAGTTGATAGGAAGAGTATTTGTGGACATGTCACTTTTTAGGTCATTTATTTGTCTCTTGGTTCAGTAAGAAAAATAATTTGGTTGTTCTTTCAACCATCGAGGCCGAATATATTGCTACTGATAGTTGTTGTGCATAAGCCATATGAATCAAACAAAGCCTTAGAGAATACAAAATTAAACTTGATCATATACCTATTATGTGTGACAATATTAGTGCTATAAATTTGTCAAAAAATCTCATTCAACATTCTAGAAACAGACATATAGAGATTAGACATCATTTCTTAAGAGATCATGCTCAAAAAAGGGACGTAGTATTAGAATTCGTTTTAACCACAAAACAACTTGCAGATATCTTTACAAAACCCCTTAATGAGGATTAATTTATCAGAATTAGACATGAACTTAGCATGATGAAATTTTCACATTAGCATATCTTTGTATGATATCAAGTGTGTTATGTTTTCTATTATGTGACTATTGGCTTGAGTATGTGTTATTGTTGATTGGTTTTAAAATTTGTATGCTCATATATACAATCATGAATCACGCATTAAAAATGGTCTTTGAGATGTTTCAGGTTCATTAAATAACTTTAGAACGGAATAACTATTGGACAAAGATAAAAATAGATGTTCGAAATTATAGTTAAAATAAATGGATAGCTCTTTGAAAATAAATGGACAACCGTTTAAAAACAAATACTTAGGAAATTAAATTTGTTAATAAATGGTTAATCAATTAAAGATAACGGCTTACAGTTTAAAATCAGAAAAGATACAAGTGGTAGCGGTTAACTGATTTGCCTTAACGGATAACCGTTTTCGATATGAAATCTTTCTGGTCGATAACGGTTAACTGATACACGTAAATGGTGAATCGATTGTGTGTTAAAAGGTCTCTGACTTTGAACAATTAGTTGATTTTAGAAAACTGCTCACTGGTTTTTTTTATTAAAGAACTATTCCTAGGTTTTCTTCTCATTTGCATTAACCCTTCACCGTTTTCTCTCTAGATCCATGGCGTTTGAGCTTTCTTTCTCTAAAATACTTTATTTTCTTCAGTGTTTCCTGCAAAATTGAACCTCCACAATCATCATAAACCTCTTAAACCTCATTTTTTTATCATCAAAATAAGATTTGATAGCCAAAATAAAAAAATTCCCATAATTATGAACCGATTAGTCATCTCTCAAAATTGGCTGGATTCTCACCAGTTTTTGGCCAAATTGAACACCCACATTATTTTATATATCTTCAATCTTCACTTTAATTCGTTCAATTTCTGTCAAAACATCAAATTTCCCAAAACTCCTAAATTTAGTATAAAAGGTTGGTGTTGAGTCATCAAGAATGGGAAAGAGAAAAAAAAACAAATGGCAATGAGGAGTCCAATACATCCTAGAATAGTTCCTAAGTTTGATAGAACTCATTTTCCAAGCCTTCCCTTGGCTAGACAATTCTATTGTAGGTTTATGCCCCGACCGGTAATTTCCTCCTGGTATGTCGATATGGATGGTTTTGATGAACTTTCTATATGTGGTAAAAGTGTTAAAAGATTGTTAGAAATAGTTGGTTGGAAGAATGCTTTGAGCATTGAGGATAATGTATATCCTAATCTTATCAGAGCATTTTATTCGAACATGAAGATCTCCGCCTCTAGACAAGATAGGATTCTTAATAATATGGGTGGTGTTCCTATATAGTTTGATATGAAGGATCTTAACAGGATTCTAGGAACTGAGGACGAGGGATTAGAGGTGCATAACTTTAGGAAGGAACTTATGTTCAACCATTTTCTTCTTGTTAATGTAGTTAGGAATATTTGTAGGTATAATGACCTTTTCGATGATATTTGCCATCTTCCCTTCCATTCCTAACTCTTACCCTTATAGGTTGACTACTTCACAGCATCCTTCAGCATGTAATTACTCTTAAGCAAGGACATGTTGATGAGGTTACTGGTCTAGATGTTGGGTTATTAGATTGTATCATCTGTCATCGATCGGTTAACCTTCAATAGGTGATTATGAGACATGTTGCTTCCTTATGATATTATTATTACTACGATCCTACAACATTTCAAAGTACCCCTTTGTGAGCTGGTTTATAAGAAGTCTAAGAAGCTAGAGGAAGAGGCCATTACTGCATTAAGATTTCATAGGATAAATGGGAATAGGTTAAGACCACCTCTATTAAGAACTAGGATACCCTAGTAACCCCTGAGGATGATAGAGTCCTCAATGAAGTTTACTCAACCGATTAGTTACCAAATTTTAGACTATAAGCTAGACCTCAAGTACCTCATTGAGCGGCAACAGCATAGGCTGAAGAGCCAGAGGAACTAAAAGGACATGACATGGACATAGATAAGCATCTAGTTCCTAAGGAGCCTCCAGTTTCCAAGGGAGCTTTATAGCAACTGATTGGTGAGGTTTGATCACTTTCCAAGCAACAATAGCTTTGGTCTTAGTTTTAAGGATGGCAAAAAGCGGGCTTGGGCTTTATTTACTTTTTTAAAAAAATTAAATTATTGTCAATTTGAAATAAATTAATGATTAATAAGTTAATATAATCATAAATAAATTAAAGAAAATGAATATTTCAAAGTAAAATAATAAATAAAGCAAATAAAAGCTTATAAATTTAATTTTCTTTAATATCGGATTCTCTAATTCAAACATTCTCTTAATTAATTAATGCATAAGAGAGAGTTTAGTACCATAGAATTAACTTTTTTGAATCATCATTGATTTATAAATTAAGAATTTCATTTTCTTTTCTATTTTTAAGTTACATTTCGATTTTAATTATATTATTATAATTTATAAAAAAAATTAAAATAGTGGGGCCTAGGCTTTTTTTCTTGAGCCCTTACCCAGGCCCTCATGTGTGAGGGTCATGCCAGAGCCTGCGGACCTGGGCCAGGCCAGCCTGAGCTTTTTGCCCACCTTACTCAGTTTGTTATTGATTAGCAACAGCAGCTTTTGGATGGTCAACAATGAATTCTTTCTACTCTCTGTGTTCCACCTCGTAGCTCTCCATCAAACCCATCGCAATAGATTTCTTTACTTTTTGTCGCTTTATTTTTCGCACAAACATTTATCATTTCATGTTATGTTAACTTTATGTTACATCTTTTTTATGAGATTGGATGTTGGTTTTTCTGATGATGATTTGATATTTAATTACATGATTGTTAAGTGTGATGATTTGCTATTTGATAGATCTATGATGATTTTTATGATTAGATCCTGAAATGTTGGTTTCTGTACTTTGATGATTTGGGCGCATTGTTGCTAAAAGTTTTTTTTAGGTGACGCTTATTGATAGGAGAGGTTTATCCACAATTTCAACTCGGACAACATGGGTAAAAATGTGGTTTTTCATTGCATTTCTTTTCATTTAACACTAAATTTTCTTTTTGATGATGAAGGAGGAGAATAATATATGTGAACTTGTTATATTGGTACCTTTTAAAACTTGTAAAATACTTAGGGGGAGCTAATATTTTTTTTTTAAATTATTCACACTATAAATACATGTAAGGTTTGTCATCATCAAAAAGGGAAAATTGTTGACATAAATATTTTTATGAAATTGATTTTGATGATAACAAACTAGATAAAAAGTGATAGAGTCTTTAAATTGATTAGATTTCTTAGGCCGCATAATGTTCTAGACAAGATTAAAGTTTTAGAAACAAATAGAAAACTGTTAAGTTTAAAACGGCCAACCTGATAACATACGGTTCAGTTAATGGTAGCCTCTAAAAATTAACGGTTAAACGATTATGACAAGATGGTTGGCCAATAAATTCTAAAAATTAATTTGTCTAAAAATGAGAGATCGTTATTCACAAATGGCAAGCTAACTTCAAACAAATGAGCGTTTGGGATTAAACGGCAAACCGTTACGCGAAAACGACAAGCCAACTTCAATCAGTGAACTCTCTAAAATTAAACGGTAGACAGACAATTTCAAATGGTGATTCAACAATTCAAATTTTAGCACAACGATTACTTGGCACGAGTCATAATGATATATCTTTTTAGGTTAACGACGATCCAATAATTTTTAGAAAATTAACAACGACTAGTTTTCTTCTTTATATATAAAAGGCTCCATCAAATACAATTTATAAGTGTGTTCAACGATTATCATCAAGCTTATCATTGCTTATCCAATCTATTCTGAGCTAAAATTTGTTTATTCCCTTATCAAATTATACTTTGGCCTTTCATTTGTAACCACGTACATTGTGTGAGGCATAATCTATGTACTCTTTAAAATTGAGTGATTATAAGTGTGGGAAACACTTTGGGAAAAGGGTGAGAGATCATCTCAAATTTTAAAGGTTTTTATTGACATCGTGGAAGTCAATTGTAAGCATCTTGAAGCCTTGGGTTGTAAAGGCTTGGATACTGGAATCCTTAAACTCAGTTAGCTTGGAGTCGTGAACATGGGTAAAGTTTACCGAATTACGTAAAAATATCGTGTTTACTCTTTCTTCCTTATTTCTTTAAATTTATTTGTTATTGTATATTTTATTTGCTTAATTTAAAAAAAAAACTCAATTCACCCTCTCTTGGGTTGCTTAACTAGAATTTCAGTTGCATAAGGATCAAATCACATAACCTAGTTTCTCTACACCCCATAAGCACAAGTTGAAGCTGCCGTCACTACCAAACTCCAAAAAGAAAACTCCAAATACGCAATTCACCAATCACGCCATTGTCTATTGCAAAACCAAACAGACAAATTCCACCACCATTGTTCACTGTACCAAGTTGTCAGCCTCTACATTGATCACGCCAGTCGCCACCATGCGCAGTAGATCTATGGTTGTGCCAAGCTATTAAGTCAACACTGCTTTGATCAGGTTGTTAACTTAGTCTTGAGCACTAATTTTTTGTTTATTTGTGGAGTTGTTGGTTTGTTAAGTTCATAATGTTTTTGGTGTACTAATTTTGGATGTTGCTAATTTGCTTTGGTTAGAATTTGCTTGTTGGTTGCTTATTTCTTTTGGTTAAAATTACTTGTTGGGTTGTTAATTAATTTTGGTTCAAAGCTTTAAACGGTTTATTGACAATTTGTAAAGAGTTTGATACTGCATTGTAATAGAACTCATTTAATTTCTCTAACAAAACAAACTATAAGAGCACCCAAATTAGATCCAATCTGAATTCAACTTGAGTTTTTGATCTCCTTCGATATGATTTGAATGAATAAGATTGAATTGTAAGTTTAGATTGTATTCGGATGATTTTTTTAATCAACTTGATTAACCAAAATTCAATCTGATTGATCCGAACCATTTGTCCACCCTTAATCTATACCATGATTATTTATTTAACCAACCATCATAACAAGTAGTAAGAATATCAGGTACGATGAAGGTTTTATTACAAAACTATCATTGAAAATATACATTTAATGACGGGTATTAACAAAAGTCGTCATGAAAACTAGTAAAAATATTACATAAAATGACTGTGTTATTAAATAACCATTGTTAAAAATAAATATTGGGAAATTATCATTCGTATACCTTAAATTTGTGCTTTTATAAAAAATACTACAACACTTTAAGGGTGTATCAATCGTCCACCTTAAATTGACAAAAATTATCTGCCGACCACTAAACCGTTAGCTGTCGTTTGAAAGTTAACAGAACTATAGTGAATTTATGATTTTACCCTTGAAAATTATCATTTGTATACCCTTAAAATCTCTTGTTATCATTTATATACCCTTAAATTATCACTTGTGTCATATGAAAAGACCATATTACCCCTCTGAAGTCATCATATTTAAATGGCAACTAACGGTTTGGTGAATGGCAGATACATTTTGTCAATTTAGGGTGGACGACTGATATACCCTGAAAGTGTTGTAGTAAATTTGATAACGGAGTCAACTAAGGGTATACAATTGATAATTTCCCATAAATATTTGATGACAGTTATTAACAAAAGCCATCATAAAAAATCAAAGAAAAAGAGTAACAAATGACTGTTATTTAAATAACTGATATTAAATATATCTTTTTAATGACGGTTTTATGACATTCTCATTATTAAGAACATATATGACTACTACAAATTATGAAGATTTAGTAAACTAACCTTTATTAAAAATAAATGTCTAATGATGGTTAATGAACTGTCATTAAGTGTGTACTCCTTTTAATGACATTGACTAAGATGACAGTTTTAAAACCGTCATCTTATGTTATTTAAAATCGTTATTGTTGACCGATTATGTAGTAGTGAGATTGGAGTTCTTGACTATCAATTGTTAAAAGTCCCTAAGTTAAAGTGTGATTGGGTTCAAAATAGTTATGGCAAGAAGGTTGAACGTGGTTTCATCTTAGTAGACCTATACCGATTAGGATACAAATCTAATCTATTTTTATTGGCTTCTCAAGCCAAACAATTATTTTGTATATATGATTAGATTATATATAAAAAAAAAAAAAAGTGGTTTATTGAATGTTATATGCCTACTAGAGGCAACCCAACCAAATAAATGAAGTTGAGGTCAATAATACAATAGAATATCCTCCATTTACTAGAAAATTACCAACTAATTGATCTATTATATTCTGCTAAAGGCAACCTAGCGATCTATACACGTAATAGCAAAGAGGAAATTTGGCTTGCAAATGGATTTATACTTGTTGCAGTTTATTGTATTTGTTTGGTTATAAATTGATATGAAATTAAATTATATATATTGGCTTTTATTCTTGCAAGAGATTGATTATTATAAAAGTAGAAATGTTAGTGAGGGTTGGAGTGCAAACTGATGATTTTACCTTTTGTAAACATGCATTCTCCAACACTATATCCATGAGCTTGGAAGCAATGAAACCTCCAACCACTTTTTTGCCTTTATAGCTGGACACGTAATAGCCTTCTAGTCTTGTGGTCCTATTACTTCTTTAGTGGTATCAAAAGGACAACTAACATGACATTTTCTCATTACTTGACTAAAGAATCTTTATTCTTATTGGGTCCTAGTCCTTAACCAACCAAAAGAAGATATTTTCGTTCTCTTTCATGATAGCATGCACTGTTCACATGCTAGCCCTAACCATTAAAATCTAGTTTCGGATAATACCTTTGATATTGTATATTTTACTAAAACTGCCCTTTTTTTAAAGATCTTACCTCTAATCTCTCTTTGAACTATCTTGATGCCCAGTCAAACAAAGTGACTTCCCCTTATTGACTTTTCATGTCATATGTCACTAAGTTATTAACCTACGATAGCATCTAGATTTCTCCCAAACAAATAATAATAATAATTGCTATTGATATTATTATTATTATTATTATTATTATTATTATTATTATTATTATTATTATTATTATTAGTAATAACAATTATCCTAATGATAATAATAGTTGTAACAATAATAATAAAATTAATAATAATGGTAATAATAACAATTAAAAGTGCAGCACTTTAGGAATGTGCTCTAGAGATAAACTTTTTTTCCCTAAAAAGGTTATTTAATTTTTGAATATTTTATTTATACAATTATATTTTTTAATATTTGTACCCAGCGGGATAGCATTTTAAAATATGTCCTAATCATCATAGTCGATCTGACCTCCAGCTTCCCGCCAAAACAAAGTCCTTGCCCCGCTCACTTCTCCCGCCAAAAATGAAACAGAGCTCTGTTCCTTCCCATATTCTTTCCCGCCAGGTGAAATCTTTCTGACTGTGTGTGTCTCTCTGTGTGGTACTGAACCCAGCAATCCCTGGCCGAAGAACGAAAGCTGAGCTCCAAGAAACATACAGCGACGGCCAATGATCTTCATCCAACAGTGAGGATGTTCACTCGCAGCAAATCCCCAAATGAACCTCCACGGCTACCGCTACGGCCGAGCCCGCTTCGATTTTTTTCCTCTACCGTTTTCCGAGAAACGCAGAAGAACAGTTCTGAATCAAGATTCCTCCAATAATGTCGACGGTGGTGATAACTTGTCTTGCTTTTTAATCAAAGATCTACGCACAAAATGTGTTTTCCCAAATGGGCTCTCGTACAATTCTTGTTTTGAGCCTAAAAAGTTTGAAGAGGGTTCGGTTGAAGAATCTGCTCAATCGACACCGCCGGATATTGACCTTTTTGTTGACACCAAAGAGGCGGAGGAAAATGGAAACCCTAATGTGGGATTTGTTCCGGAGAAGCAATCAAATAAAATAGATCAGAAGAACTCTAGGATCAAATCAGTAAGAGCCTGACATTTTATATTATTTTTTTCATAATGATTATTATTCATTTGGCATAGAATGATATGATCTGTTCTGTGTTTGTTCAAGGTATGTAGTTTCTTAGGCCATGCTTTCGAGTTAAGCTTTTTAAAGCACCAGGTTCATTCAGTTATAGAAGATTGCTTCCCTATCTGATGGATATCTCCGAAGAAAATTCTTGTAATTTCTATGCTTCTCTACATTTTATATTTTTAAATTTTTGTAACTATTTGTTTGCACATATTATATTTGACTGAAAGATTCATAAACTATCTTTTAGCCAGTGTTTATAGGTGGTCAAAAAATGGTTCTGGGAGAAAATGCACTTTTAACTTCTCATGGTCATGGAAATTTGATAAATAAATCAACGACAGAAATTGGTCCCGCCAAAAGTAATAATCTTGGTTCTGGTAATCAATCGAATTCAACTCCCGTTGGGTGCATTAAGGAACCTTGCAAGGTTCAGCAATTTTCTCATGCCTTGATTTCAATGGTTGATGAGTGGCCAAAGCCAATTCTGAAAGGAGGAATTCAGAAATTCACCTTCAAGTATAATTCTGTCTTAGTTAGTTCTTGTGACACAAAGTTGATGGATACTGGGAAAACGGAAAATATTGGTGTTGGTAATCCTGAAAATATGAACAATTTGATTTGCAGCAAGTCCTTCGTCCTGGAGGAGAAGTGCAATACTGGTAAAGATAATAAGGATGGAAAATGTTTTGATGACGCAAGCAGTCTGAAATTGAAGATGTTTATAAATTTGATGTAGCGGGTTCTTCTGAAGTTAGCATTGTAAATGATGCAAATTCAAACTTGTCTGATGGAGAGCTGAATGAGACCTTAAGCAATGCAGAGCAAAAAGATGATCAGAATATAGAGGTTCTGGACCAGATTGACAACTCAAATAAAGACTATCCCCTAAGGACACCACCAGATAGTGACATGATTAGCAACCCTGAAGTGGCTGAAAATGGTGGTAATAAAAAATGTATGCATAATGAGGATGGTATTCCTGGGAAGACTTTAATTGGAAGTAGCCATAGAAGCAATATCTCTGCTAATGACAAAACAACTGGCTCCAGCCCAAGGAGCAGACTGGAAAGATGCTTTTATCCTTTTAAATTTTAAGATCTTATAGCTTATTTGAAGAAAGAAGTATTATTTCGGCTCGCTATTTTCATGCAGGTTATATCAATTAAGCAATATGCTTTTGCTTTCATTATAGGCTGAGAATATGTAATTCTCAGTGTTATTATACCATCATGTATGCTAAATTGTTCTTGTTATGTTGATAGGTTATCAATTGACTCTCACGGTTGAAATAATTCAGAATGCAGTGAGTTCTAGAAGGACACTTCCATTTTTGAAAGATGTTGCAGAAGCTAGTTCCCATAAGTCCTGTTTTATTTCTTATGATTGGGGCTGTATGCTAGGAAGCTAATGTTTTCATGTAATTATATTTCAGGTGCTTCTAGAAAGGACCATGTTCTAAAACATGGGAAAAAATTAGAAGCAAACCCTCCTGCACCACCTCTTGTTTCTGATTATCAAGAAAGACCACTTGGAAATCCTAAAGGGAATGATTACCATGCTGAGCATCACACTGGTCATTATAATGCTTTGCCAATCTCAGCAGCAGATGCTTCTTGAAATGATCAAGAAACAAATTCAAAACAATTAAAAGATGTTAATAAATCTCCTGATCCACTTATAAGCAGCAGGAGCAGGATGTTCATTTTGAACAGGATATATCAGATACAGCTAGGAAGTTGGAGAGTGGCCCTGAAATTATGGATATAAATCATGAAATTATTCTGTTGGGCACACAATTATGTCCTCATTCTACTTCTGGATCTTTTTTGAGAAAAAATGATAAACAGGCATTGTCACCTCCATCATCTTCGAGTATCTAAGAGAATTGCAGTAGTCCAGCAATAGAAGTTAGCAATGATGCAAAGCCAATTGAAGCAGATAGCTTGCATCAGAAATTATCCCTCCATGCAACTTCTTTTTGTTTGAATATTTCTGCTCCTGTTTTTAAGAAAGGGATTCTTAAAAGAAATCCTTGAGGATTTCAAGGGCTCTGCACTTGCTTGAACTGTTTCTTCCTTCTGTCTGCATGCAGAAAAGGCATTTGAGTTTTCAAGAAATCAGATGCAAGATGGCGGACAAGTGTCTTCAGATTTGATTAAGGAACTACCATGTATACGGAATATGTTGGAGAAATCTCCTTTCAGCACCAATGGTCATGCTCTTATCAGTGCCTGTCAGGTTAGCACTCTATAAACACCGGATGCAATTTTCTTTTGTAACTTTTCTGTCTATGATAGCGGGCTACTTTCAATTATTTGCAGTGATTGCTTGATGGTTGGTACTCTAGCAATTGCATCAATCTTGTAATGCTCATATAAGTAATTTAGCTGTTTTTAAGAAATTTTGCCGTATTTAGTACAAACTCATCAAAATTCTTCTGTTTCCAACACATCCTATTAGAATGGTGTGCTCTGGATTCTTTGATGATGGTAGACACAAAACATAGGTAGACTTAGGTTTCTCCACTAATCTATCCTACAAACGGGCCCACATTTGAGGTAGCTTAGTTAGATAACAAGGAAGGTCACACGTTCATATCCAGGAGTACTTCAATACCACAAACATCATAAGTTCGAAAAATAAAAAGGTCATCATAAATTCTGTTTTATAATATTTAGATACTAAATTGATAATTCATATATTAACACATGCATTTACTACAGAACCTTCAACTTTAGTCCATGAAAACATGCAATTGAATATCAAAAGAGCTCTACCTTATGAAATTCAGACTAAGGTCTGTGATCATTCACTTAATGAGACTTTATTAATCGTGATTTGATCATTCACTTGATGTCTAATATCATTACACAGTAATCTTGTTCCAAGCTCTTGAATCTCGCTTTGGATGCCGAATGTAGCATTTTAATCTGCATTTGCTGAAAATTATCGTTGTTTAATTTGGACCTAGATCTGTCAGAAATTTTTCTGATTGGAAAATTTGGCATGACGGGTTCTTGAAATTTCTTATTTGAAGTTCATATGTTTTCGAATCAGGTAAAAGAAGTTTTTCAAAAAGCATCTAAACCAGAGGCAGCGGCACGAATCCGCCTTAGCAAAATGAATTTTAATCTCAGCATTCATTGCAGGGTCACTGTAAGTTAAGCTTTAATTTTCTTCTAGCATTAATCTGTTCATTTTCAATATTCACTGTTTTCTTGTTAGGGTTAAACAATGTGGTACTTCTGGAAACGTGTAACAACAGCATTCTTCTTGTTTTTCTTTTAGTGCACTCAGGGACAAGGGTGAGATTTGCCAATGACGTTGAAGAAAAAGTGATTGCAAAGTCAGACTTGCCAAGATAATATTCTTGAGTAGGGGAGACCAAGAGAAAAGTGATGATGAAAAGAGAGCCATGATGGAAACATGGTGAAAATTCAATATTTTGGAGGCATGTTCTATGCACACTCAATGTGTTTGGCTTCAAACACAGATCTTTGTTTCACAGTTGACTTGTGGAACATGCAGATAAGGAATTTGCTCATAGCTTCGCTCATTCTTGCATATATACATACTCGGTTCCAATGTTATTGGAATGGTTGGACACTTGAGTATGAGATCTTGTTTGAGTTATGCAAACCATTGCATTTGTGACAGGAAAACATATACTCAAATTTCTAGAGGAAAATTCTTGACATTCATATGTACCATATATTATCAATTGTTACCTATTGTTTTTAGCTGATGTTTGAAAAATATAAAAGACAATAAAAAAATTTACTTTTATTTTAATTTTTTAGATCAGAAATTTTGTTAATGAAATGTAATAGTAATACAATACACAAAATGACAATAGGAAAAAATGACTATGCTTTTGCATCATTTCTTTTGTAATATCATATTGCTGCCTGAGGTCAGATTTTGATTACTGGAAGTGGAAAGTCATTTGTTGAATTAGAGAGAATGGTATGTTCTGTTCTGTCCATTCGGAGGAGGATGTTATGCTCCTGGTCAACAATGGAGGAGGACAAATAAGTACTTTCATTGAGTCTTTTTAATCTTTAATCAGTCAAACTTATGGAAGTTTTGACCGCTTAATTCTATTATTTCTTCAATATTGTATTAGTAAAGAGCTGGCATAAAATATAAGCTTTGATTCCAATTGCTGCATAGCTTTGCTTTTAAACTGAAAGAAAACTTTTATTCTATGCAATGAAATATACAAACACACAAAACCTCAAGTGATCAAACAAACGAAGTAACAAGAAAGAGAGAAACAAGAATGAGATTTATTACAAAACAAAGAATACTGCTCAAAGCCAACCACAGAGTCCCAGTCATCAACTTCAGCTAGTGTTGTCTGCACTCAGAAGGAAAGCCTTGTGGGAATCGTTTTAAATCAGTGCAATAGTTATAAATCATGAAATATTTCTGAACCCATCTGAGTCTTCTTCTGCTTGTGGCATCAAGCTCGTCCCTAGCCTGCCATTGACGCTGAGCATCCGAAACTGAGGAGCTTGATGACCATTTAGAGCCACAGTTGTTACAGGGAATGGCTCTGAAGTTACGGTAATATGCTGTGAAAGGAGCCTTAGTCCAGTCAGTTTTCACCAACCCTCCTCTTGTAGCCCAGTCATCAGCATTCCAAAGACTTGAGTAAATCTTCATTGGTTGGTTTTTAGGGAAGGGAACTCCAAGAGATTCAGCATTTTTGAACACTCTAATGGGAATGTTATCTACCAAGAAGCTGAAACACAACACGAGCAAATTAGATTGGATCACGTGTACCATGTGTTAAAATTAGTAGCAAACGAGCTAGTGTAAGAGATACTATTTAACCCAAAAGCTTAAGTTGATAAATAAAAATTAGGACTTAAATAAGCCGAAGGACAGGAACCTAAAAGTGAGCGACCCAACAATAGTATTAAAAGACAATTCTTAACAAGAAGAAGAAAACGAACTTACATGACGTGTTGGGGCTTCCAGATGACGGAGTAAGTGTGGAAGTTTCTTGTGGGATCAAACCAGAGATAGAATTGTTGCTCCCGGTTGCCTTTACCCTGAGCGAATATATTTGTGTGAAGAATGTAAGGCTGACCGCTCACATTTCCCAAGAACTCAAAATCAATCTCATCATGAGTCGGCCCTTGCGAAGACAGCTGCAGCATCATCAGCGAAAAGAATATGAATGATCAATATGAAGCAAATTAAATTTAGAGAATTAAAGAGGTGATAATGTGTGAAAGCATACATAGTAGGCAGTGACAGTGCCAGCAGAGTCACCAGCAACAAGCTTGAGCTGCATATCAATTCTGCCAAATAAGTAGTCTCTCTTGGACTGAAAACCAGAGCCAGAAACTCTGTCTAGAGACAGAGAAAGAAGTTGGCCGCCATTGAAAATCTTAGCTCTCTTATCACCCCATGTTAAATCAAAGTCTTGATAGAAGCTACCCACAGCTGATGAGGCAACAACCATCAAAACACTCACCAATAACAACAACCCATTACAAGAATAATGATAACCCATAGTTCTTAATTTGCTGTATGAGTTATAACACAACAAGAGAGAGAAGCTGTTTGTTTGAAAACCTTGTGACAATGGGGTTTCGAAAGAGGCTATATATATACACACACATATGATGATACGAGAATGGAGCTAGGTTAAGAGGGTGGGTAACGCGTGAGTAATAACTGGAGGAGCCAAACCCAAAGCTGTTGCCAGCTTAGCACACCATCAAAGCTGGAGCCTTTTGTTTGTTTTTGGCCATGCACCGCACTGCTAATACCATGGATCTTTCGTTCTTATCTCTCTTTTTCTGTGCTTTTTTTTTTTTTTACTGTGTAAGATTTTGTATAAAATTTTATTTTTAAAAATTATTTATTGCATTATTGGTTACGGAGAAAGACGCTTACAATTTTTTTAAGTTGCTATTTGAGCATTAGCAAAAGGCTGTTTTAATTTTATTTTTTAAATATTTATTTGTTTACCTATATAATAAATAGAAGAGTAAAAAAAATAAATCATCTCTTAAAAAGCTCTTCAAATAAAAATAAGTTTATATTACTTCAATCAAATTTTTTTCACCAAAATAATAGTAATTATACCACTTTTTTCTCTTCAAATAATGATGAGATAGAAAACAATATAATAGTGAATTAAAAACTCTAAAAGATTCTCCAAATAAGATTTTTCAAATGATATAATGCGCGTCACTCTTCCATAATAAAGAGAAAAAGACAATCTCATTTAAAAAATCACATTCGAATGATTTTTTTTGAACCTTTATTACTTATATAACTCTGTAAATGAGTAGTAAAATCTCATTTGAAAAGTTTTTAGCGATGCTCTTATATTTCTATGTTACAACGGAAAAAATAATATTTTTAAATTTTTTTACTATTGGGATTATACAATCTGGCATGTATTTATCAAAATATAAAATTAATTCTACAAGTTAAAATGTTACATTTTCTTTCAACAGGAAGATTTCAATATTTAATTAATAACGTAAGCGGCGTATTAGATCTAATAGTCATTCTTCCCAATTGATTTGAAAGAATTAGACTGAAAAAATTTTATTTAATTCGCTATCCAAATTCGAATTCGAATTCCTAACAATAGAATAAAAACATTGATTTTGAGATTTATCTATCCGTTTTGAAAATATTTCTACATATTAAAAGAAGGAAAAAAAAATAAAAACACTTTGACAATGATATTGATGGCCATGCATTCCAAGAATGAATGTAAACGTGGGGTCCAATTCCCATGATTGCAAAGAAAGAAGGGGTGGTGGATGCCAACTGGGAGTGGTATGGAGAGAATAAAGGGGCTTTAAGTGTTTTTTGAGAATAAGGACCACCAATTATGTTCCACCTATCCACTAGGTTTTTCCCACGTGGATGGGTGATATCTGAATCATCGTCTTTCTTGGGCTTGGCCACCATATTCACCTCTCTCTCTCTCTCTCTCTATTTATACATATATAAAAACTTTTTTTTATTAAAGATATTTTTTATTTTATTAAAGTGAAAATCTTAGCAAAATATAAAAAATAAAAATTTTAGGGTTCAGGCGTTCAGCCACGTTGCCATGATAATATGATACCGTGTTTTTTGTCTTTTTGTGATCCAACCAATTCATCACAATAACTGTATAAGTAAATGCAACGGCACCATATGTTTACTTAAGTTATTAACATTGCAATCCCTCTAATTTTCTAAAATATTAGAAAAAAACATAATTATTATTATTTTACTTTCTCAGCCCCGTAATAAGCATCCTTCTCTCTCCTTGTCACACAACCCATGAGTAATCTTTATATTTTCATTTTTTTTAACTTCTTTCTTAATTTTTTATCTTATTTCTTTTAGTAAATATTCTTATTTATTGGCTAAGTTGTTAAATAATATGAAGAATGAAGAAGTATGAAATTTTCAAAGGATTTTTATTATTATTATTGGGTAATTATAATGCATGATTCAGTACACATGCAA
>NW_006261964.1:17427527-17428893 GCF_000493195.1 Citrus x clementina
ATATATATGGACATAGTATAAATATATAATTTCAATCTCTTAATACTCGCAAAGCGTAAGATATGAAAATTGTGAGAAATTACAAATAATAATTAAATTGCTATTGGGGTAAATTCTTCTTTAACCCCATGAATTTTTTTTTTCTTGAGAAGGATTAACCCCGAGAATTTGAGTACAGTACCTCCTTATATGTAAACTGCGGTTGGCTTTCTTTAGATAAAATACTCCCTCTGCTAAAAGAAGAAGTAATATTTTCAAAATTTTAAATAGACATGCATTTAAATTTTTAGTTTGCACAAAACGCACCCGCATGGCTTTCTCTTTAGTCAGAATGATTGAAATATTCCAATACACATGATGATGATATAGCATCGTACATTAAAGCTAGCATGGTTTTAAGTTACTTTATTTGTTCACTTATAGTTTAATGAAATATTATTTTAGTGAAGGTATTAATGATGTTGAGATTAAATAAACTTCATTTTTCCATAGTAATCAAATCCGATGCCCAATCTTAACTTCTAATCGCTTTTCTAAGTTAGATTTAGTCATACATAATCATTTTTGGGCTACAATTTATATATATATAGTTAATGAAACAAATGCGTTACTGCTGGATCCAATACGTAAAGTGATGCATAATGACAACGATTAGCTAATTCTTGGATCATATATGCTTATTCACTTTATGCTACTAATTATTCTCCACTAATCATTATTACTCGGCATTATCATAAGTAAATGTGACGACGTTAGACGACAAGACCATATAAATATGAATTGGCCAGTTGTGTTAGGATTTATCTATTATCGATTTGAAATGTGCTACTTGCAAGATACTATTTGTCTATCGTTGGCTTAACTTGTGGGGTTGTGTTTGTGATATTAATAACCAATTAAGTGTCATACCATTTGAGAATGATTTTTCACAGGTAGGAAATAATACTAGGCCTTGTTTAATGTTCAAGATTGTGATGTTTTAGATTATAGTGCAACAACTTTGAACTGGAATTACTAACAAATACAATGAACTAATTAAGTTTCTCTGAGTTTTCTTATATAGTAATAATTCTTAAAGGGAGAGTGACATTTTCTTTTTACCATTTGCCTCCCTAAAATTTTAAATTATCCTATTTCTTTCTTGAAAATAAAATTTTAACCAAAAGAAATGATTGTTTTATAATTGGGATGAATTATTTTTTTGTTAAAAATTTTAAAATTACGGAGGTGATACGGGATTATAAAAATTGTAAGGAGATAAGTGGTATACTTCAAAAATTATAGAAGGAATAAATGTGCTAAAAATTAGTGAAAAAAAATTTACATTTACAAATGCCCTTAATGGTGTGCATATATAGTTAGCCTA
>NW_006261964.1:17429017-17431185 GCF_000493195.1 Citrus x clementina
CTAGATTTTAGTTAAATAAAGCCAAGCATGAACAATTCCAAATTCCAGTTCCTGTTTGGCTTTGGTCAACCTAAGCTGGTGGCAATAGCAAATAGCTATCATTTTCAACAAGCAAAAGCTCCTAAATTGGTGAATAATTTGGTATTAGTTGCTCATATGTAAACTGTGGTTGGATTTCTTTATGTTTATTTTAATGCCACCACCAGCACAAGGTATCTGCCGTAGGAGAGGGGGCGAAGAAATAGAATCATGATTATTTTAATGCAATTTAAACTCTGCTTGCTAGTGTGTGATAACGGTATAAGGTTGAAGGAAATTGCTCTAATGTGTCCAATAGATTTTTCTTTGAGGAAAAAGATCAAATTTCCATGTTGTATTAGTAAATAAACCATTTCTCATGTCATGTTTCAAAACCCTCGGCTGTAAAAAAGAAGCTAATTCTTTTCTTTTCTTTTTTTTCTATATGATTGGCATAGTAAAAATCCACCATCAATTAACAAAATTTTTGGATAAATACTCGTTAGTCCATATATTAGCTTAAGTGTCCGTTTAGTTTATATATTTTAAAAATACTTCAAGATGTGTCTACTATTAAATACATTATACTTTTATCTTTACTTTTTCTTTACTTTTACAATAATATCCTTGAAACAATTCTTTATACTTTAATTTTTTAATCTAAAAAAATTAACTAGAAAATTAACCAATAATTACTTATTGTCAAATTAAAAAATAAAAATCAATACGAAGCAACTGATACTTTTCATACCCTTGCAACAATCTTGCTAATTATTATTTATAAATAAATTAATACCAACCAGTTTAAAAAAAAGATTAATATTCTTGCAACAAACTTACTAATAATTTTCCATAAAAAAACTAATTTACCATATTAATCCTAAAAGTAAAATAACATCAACTAATTTTTTACTTATGTTTAAGCCTAATTTGATAAATTTACATTTTTTTCATTAATATCTCTAAAAATATTGTTGCAAGAGTATTATTGTAAAAGTAAAGAAAAAGTAAAGATAAAATCGTAATATAATTACTAATAAGAGTGTCTTGAGGTAATTTTTAAGATACAAGAATTACACGGATACTTAATTCAAAATATAGAAATTAACCAAGTATTTTTAAAAAAATATTTTTAGGGCAAAACAGTAAAAGACAAAATACGAGAGTTATTTGATTTTTTTTTTTTTTTAACAATACTAGAGTTTTGTGAGTGTAGAAGAAATTGATTAATTTCGACAAACATCAGGATGTTTTTAGCAATCATTTTTTTGTTCTTGACTTAATGTGACGTGAGACTATTAATATTAATCGCCGAAATCAGTCTTCATCAGCACGCCAAAATCTTTGGACCTCACAATCACGGGCTTACCAACCGAGCAAGCAAGCGCGGAGTGCTTACTTTGAATTATATGATTGTGTGTGAGAATGAAACTACATTATTCGTGGGGTCATAAATTGCAATTACATTATTTGAATTGAATAATCAAAATTGTAGGCTTTCTTAAAGATTATATTTTAATTGGACGCGTGATTGCGATGATTAGTTGGCAATTAAAGATCAAAGGAAACATCTTGGTACTGGAGCCCTTTCACTACCAAACTGTCTGGTTGCAATTGCATGCGAAATTCCGCGTCAATAATTCAGCATCGGCAGTGCCACACAATAAAAATACAATTATTTATAATAATATTAAAATTCCAACATTTGAGTCACTAATTTGACATTTAATACTATATATTATTCATTTATTAGATGATAAATTTTATAACTTACAAAATTACTTAACCATTAGTTAGAAATTAAATTGCAATTTAGATGTTGAAATTCTTAGCATTACTCATTATTTTATATATAATCTTATATATTAGGGTAAATGTTCTTTTAATCTTAGGGTTTAAACTAACCACTTAGGCAATTTATATATTTTTTAAAAATTACTACCAATTTTTCCGTTTTAAAGAAAAAAGTTGGATGAGGTTATCTAATTAGTAATGTCATAAGTGTGAATGATTAAGGCAACGATTGCATTATGAATATTGAATAAACACCGACATGAATTATGATTAGCAATTATTCCTAAGCACAATACAGACTAATATAAAACTGTGGGTAGGTATATTGCAGTTAAACTACAATATTTAAGTATGTT
>NW_006261964.1:17433793-17445084 GCF_000493195.1 Citrus x clementina
ATATTAAAACTAGAAGAGGTCTTCCTAAGTTGCATTTAACGTAACTTACAATTATATAAAATTTATTTCCTAATTCACCTGACCTCATTATTCTATTACTTATTTTTTACTGAAAAAATCTAATTATAAGTTACTATAAATGCAATTTAGGAAAATGCAACTAAAAATGATCTCTGAAAGAAAACTTGACATAAAGCAGCCTAACAAAGTGACAGCATCCTCCCTATATTTGTAGCGGTAGAAAGTATGAGAGGACTACAACGTCTTTCTATGCAATACAGCGAGTCCCAATAATGCTTTGTTTCTAAAGCCCTCAACATCGATTCAAAAGTCGCATGAATTTTTGGTTCGTCTTAGGTAGCATTTACTTTTTAGATTGAAGTAAGAATTTTAAGATTGGGAGTGGAGGTAGATTGTTTATTTACACTGAAATGAAAACATGAAATGGAGATCAAAATTCAATTTATGTGTTTACTTTGTTTTGAATTGGAAGTAAATAGTTTCAAATTATAATTTTATCCTTATTTAAAGATTATAGTTTTTTAATTACAAAGTTAATAAAAAATATATTTAATTAATAAACATTTATTTTATTATATTTGTAAATTTATAATAGTTATTAATATTCTTAATTATGAGCATCACAATTTTTTATTAATTTTAATTTTAATTATATAAATTAAAAATTATTGATAAGGGCAATATAAATGAAATATTTTTACTATTAACATAGTGTGAAATTAATATTTTCTTAGAATAAACTATTTATTAGTATTAATTATTAATATTAAATAAATATAATACCAATATTTTAAAATAAATAGAATAATATTATATTTTCAAATAAAGATGGTTTATAGTAATATTATTAATTCTCTATTAATATAATAATATTATTTTTAAGTAATTTAGACTTAGAATCAAACCAAATTATTATTTAGTTAAATATAATAATATTATTTAAATAAATATAATATTATTTAAATATTTATTAAATTTAATTATAGTAAATTTAATAAAAAGAGGGTAAATATAAAATGAAACATATTTTATTTTATTTAGTACAAAATTAATATTTTCTTAGAATAAACTATTTATTATTATTAATATTAATATTAAATAAATATAGTACTATTATTTTTAAAATAAATATAATAATATTATTCAAATAAATATAATATAATATAATTTTATTTATTTTATTTTATTAAATATAAAATAGATGGGGCCCACAAAGTGAGATTTCCAATCCGAAACTAATTTGTTAAAATAAACACTAGAGTAGAAAGAATCCACACTCTTTACTCCCACTCTAGAAAATAAACACAACATTATTGTATACAGCCGCTTTTTATTATTTTTTAATGAAGTATCAGTACATAGTCGGCCACGGGCCACCGAATCAACGGTTTTAAAACAGGCCAATGTTAAAGGTGATTATCATACAGATACCCCTATTTTAGGAAAAATATCAAACAAATCAATTTAAACTAGAAATGTACTAAAAACCCCTCAAGTTACATGAAAAAGTTTTTTTTTGTGTATTAAACCATCTGGTATCCGAAGACCACATTGGGCCCCGACTAATCCAGATTCGAGTTGGGTAAGACTGCTAGAGTAGCAAAACTCTCCCAATTAGTATTTAACGTAACTGTATTCCCAAGCTTCGAACCAAAAACTTAGTTAAGCTAGAACAACCCCATGCCAGTTGATCTACGCGCTTCTTAGTAGTGTTTTTTTTTTTAATGAACAACAAGAAAAAATACTTAAATTTTAGATTAATTTAATTTTCAATTAATCTTTATGACTTTAGATATCTATTATAGTTTAAAAGAAGATGAAAAATATAGGGGGTCATAATAATATGTTTTCATTATTATGTAGAAAATTGATATTTCATAAAATATAAGGGGGTTCAAATATATTTTAACTTATTAATATTATTCTCAGATATAAAATAATAATGATAAAAAAAACTTGGAACATCTATGTATGATATTGGAATCTAATTAAAAACATAAAAACATAAAGGTTGGAACTTTAAAATTTAAAAATTAAGAAGTTTAACTCAAACTAGAGATGTTGGAATTTGATTAAAAAAAAAGAGCATGAAAGTTGGAACATTAGAACCAAAAATAAGTTTAAATATTTATCTATAATTTTGGAATTTAACCCCAAAAAAATAAAAAATAAAAACCAAAATTGGTGGTTAATTAGTTGAAAATTTATAACTAGAAAATGAGAAAGTTTAATCAAAACGACAGACTTATCTGTAATGTTGGTATCTAATTGAAAAGTTAGGCTTCTCAACAAAAAAAAAAAAAATTGAAAAGTTAGGAGCATCAAACCCAAAATTGTTGGTTAATTAGTTATAACTTTAGAACCAAAAAAAATTAACAGAAACTAGAAACTTATTTGTAATGTCAGAATCTAACCTTAAAAAAAACAAAAAGGATTGTAAACCCAAAACTGCTGGTTAAATTAATTGGAACTTTAGAACAAAAATATGAAAATTTTTAACCAAAACTAGAAACCATTTCTATAATTTTGGAATCTGATGAAAAATTAGGAACATAAAACGCAATTAAATTAGTTGGAGTTTTCAAATCCAATGTCAGAAAGCTTAACCAAGACTTAGGACTTATTTATAATATTGAAATTTAATATAAAAAAAAAGAACATAAAATCCAAAATCGGTGGTTAATTAATAGGAATTTTGAAAGTTATATAAGAAAGTTTAATCAAAACCATAAACCTATTTATAATATTGGAATTTGATGAAAAAAATGGAAACATGAAAGTTGGAACTTTAAAATCTGAAAATGAGAATATTTAATCCAAACTAGAGACTGATAAATCAATTAGTATCTAACCAAAAGTGTAAGAAGATAATTATTTTATAATTTTTTCACAGTTTATTTTGCCATATCTAAAATGAAATTTATTAAAATATTTTGTATCGTTCAATATCAGTTTCTGTGAATTATTTAAATTTTTCTTTATTTTAATCTTTTTTTTTTTTTTCAGCAAAAACAAAGTAACTTAATGAACAGCCGGTAAAAAGCAGGCTGTTTCTCATACACCGCTGCAAAATAGGAAAAAACATAAACATTACTGCACATTTGCAAGCAAAACTGTTCTTCCAGCTACAATATCCAGGCATGCACTGACGACTGACTCAATATCCCAATTGCCACACTACAGAATGAAGTTGATAATAATTCAGTTATCATCTCTTGAAACTTGTTTGAAACATGCATCCTACAATTTTTCAGTCGTAAGCTCGTAAACTGGATGTGAAAAAGTGATTTGTTAAAATATCCAAAAAAAATAATAATAAAGATTAAAATATTGTTGTAAAACAAAATGGATTTCCAAGACTTTACTTCATTGTCAAAGAAAATATCATATTTCACAATCGCATGGTAGAAGTGCTGCACTCAACTGCAAATGTGCAAGAAAATTCCATAACCAACATTGGTACAAGGCCAGAAGCATATTATAAATTGACAATCTAGTCTAAAATATCATCACCTGCACCTTTCCAGTTGCCTATTGTTGAGCTTGATTTGGATTTGTTGAAACATCAAAACCAGGAGGGATGAAAACAACATCATTCCATGCTGAAGTAGTACTCTCCTGCAAATACAATTAGTTTGTTGGCACTTTAGCTCTAAATTTTGAAAATATTGCCACAATTTTTGCCCAAAAGGACTGAGAAAAGAACTGCATATTTTTGTTTTCTTATCCTTCACCTCATCTTCCAGGCAACTGAACACAAAGTTATAAAATGGATAAAGAGGGTTATTACCTTCATACCCTTAATTATTTCCTCAAAAACAGCAACCTACAAAACGAAATAAAAATAAAATTAAGAGATTGAAGCTTCTTCATCACATAAAAGCAACCCAAAACCCATACCTGAATATCTGCCATTCTGAATGCAGGATTTAACTTATTCTGGTCACTGGATGCTCTTCGTAGTGATTTTTCTAAGTCCTCCTGAAAAAACCCCCAAGGAACAGAAGAAATTCAATGTAATGCCTGGACTAATATAAACAATACTTCACATAGAGCCCAACAATCTCCTTAACAGACCTTTCTAAAGAAAACTGGACGATAGCTTTTGTTTTGGCTTCTTAGTACCAAACTCCTTGACTGCAATTCAACACAGTTCAGATGCTTGCCTTAAATCTCATGCAAGAAATTCTAAAGAAATATACATGCACAAAAATTTCTGACTTTAAAAATGCATTACCAACACTGCTCAAATGGAATAACGCCTTCTCTTATTTTCCTGTTTTCAGTTTAGTAGATGCCCCACTAAATTCTACTTCTTCCCAATAATCTATGGCAATTTCCCAAAATCTAATTGTTCACAGGAATAATACTTCTGTCATAAGAACATCTATTTATCTTTTTACAGTTTTCCAATGTCTTGCAAGTTCCTTACTGAGTGAATCAATAAATATGTACGTGAAGAAAGTAGGGTGCAAATGAACCATTTAAAGTCAGCAGTGCGTAAGCACAGAACCTGAAAAACTGGAACACCAGCGAAGGCATCATCAGAAAAACCAGCTTTTTCCATCTCCTGCACAACAAGGATAAATCTTACAATAAATATACTTCATCAAACGCAGATACTGAGATTATTAGGTAAGTTTAGATCTTTAGGATTAATGAAGAAGAAAACTTTTCTGACCTAAGCATAGCATAAAACATAAAAGTAAAAAAACCTTTCCACAATACAAAAATCCTGACAACAGTATGATGGCAACAACATGAGATAATCAAATTAGCTTGATATTTTTTTTTTGGGGGGGTTATTTGCAGGTTTCTTTGTAATACTTATTATTTTTCAGGAATTTTATATGATCAACATTTCACACACACAAAAATAGATTACTTAAAATGAATCCATCCTAAACTGAACGTTTACCTGTCGGCGGAGACGATGGTTTTACTTTGTTGCTATGAAACCACAACCTAATGCCACATAAAGTAAAAGCAATGACTTCATTTCATTCACTTGATCCCCTCCTGATTACAGCAATCCTATCTAGAAGATATAAGCACAATTTATTTATTTATATAATCTCAAATGTTTTAAGAGACAGACCCATGCTCAGACATCACTTTATGTGGAATTATAATATTTGCCCTTTTTGCTGAGAGTAATCTTAACATGAGGCAACACTTAACACCAATTGAAGCCGAAAGATTTGTTCAACTTAAATTTTATTCACCCAAAAAAAAAAATTCAACTACGATGGTTTCGCCTCTGATTAGAGGCTGATTCACTTTGCAACCCAAAAGACAAGTAGAATTCACAACCAGTCTTCTTTAGCAAGTTTGTTTATTGGTGAGGGGGGTTTGGTGGGGAACTCTTGCAATTGAGTTTCGTTTATTTCATTCACATGAAACATTCACAAATTGAATAAATGCTGAGACAGAGACCAATGGACAATGAAAGAAATTCTTTAGGAATCTACATGCCGCCCACTAGCAAGATATCATCCCAACTACAGTAGTGTGGATAGTTAAAGCCAGCAAGGACACTGGCCCAAAGGGGTAGATTGTGACATCCCACATCACTTGGGAAGGATGTGACTGATGAGATTATAAGAGATAAGCACACTAAGACTAGCAAGAGGCACCCACACCGAGAACAAAACAGTGAGGGTGAAAAAAGCGTGCATGAAGCCCAATCAGACAATATCTTGCCACTGGGTCGTTACACTACAAAAAATCCAGTGTTCTCAAACAACTAAAAGAAGAAAAAGAGAGAGAGAGAGAAGAAGAAGAAAACCAGAAATCCATGTAATAGGGTTTTTCAAAATTCTTATTATGAGATGAATCAAAATATGTGAGAGACAAAAGAAAAAAGAAAATATGCAGCTGTAGGTAAAAAATCAACAACATTACAGCAACGACCATTGATAACCAACAAATAATGGAATGCAATGTCAGCAAGTAGTATAAACTACTATATGGTATCCTTTACCACCGTCATAAATATTGTTATCTAAAAGACCAGAGTATTTGGATAATTGAATGTCGAGCATTGCAAACCATCAAACATATTGTCTTCCAGCTTTAACACACAGCTAAGATAATGAATTTAAAGTATCCTTGGTCAAATAATTAAAATAGCAAGTTTTAAACCATTTGGAGTACATGGAACTTTGAAATGCTCATAGGAAGATCATCCAAATGTTCTATGACCCAATTGGAGAAGTGGCGAGTCGGATAAGGATTCAATGTTCCATGGTGGAGCAAAGTGTTCATACATTCCTAAACAAGCAAGTATGGATCTACACATCTTTTTTATAAAAAAATAAAAACCTCAATTAAAATATGGAAATAGCCCTCATCAAATGCAAAATTCATTCTTATAGACCACCAAGCTAACAATAACCATAGACCACCAAATGCAAAATTCATTCTTCCATGCTAGAAATTTAATTGTAAACGCACAGCCTTCAAGAAGGTGATAGGCTACACCATCAAATTTCATCGTAATGTTGAAACATAGGAACTGAAATTATTAAAGATTTTACTTTCTTACCCAATGCATCCAAAGCCGGAGAAATGTCACAAGGATCAGTTTCTCTGACATCTCCTCTTACTTAAATGCACATGTAAGTACTCTCAAATAATGATGTTTGTCCCAAAATGGCACAAAAATTAGAAGAGAAAAAAAAAAAAAACCCCTTGTAGTGAAAAAAATTATTCTTTTCTTGTGCTGGAATTTTTTTTTTTGTTTTCTAGTGTTAGTGTGCTATTCTTTGTACTAATTTTTGTACACTTATCACTACTGAAGTACTATCTCCAGTATAAAAAAGTGAAATCCAGTCGTAGAAATAGAAGAATTTTCGTCTCATATTTTCTCCCCTTCTAATTGATCCCCAACCCAACAAAATAACTACATTTTGTTACCTCTAGATGCAATTATAATACTCATTGTCACTAATACAACACAGAAATCTGAAGACCAAATATATAAACGAAAACTCACCCTAAGGGCATTCTTGACTTGTGTAGATTCTGGTATCAACCTAAACGCCACGCCATTTACCTTGAGTTGAAAAACCTGGACAATCCAACATACAAAACAGTCAATAATTAAACCAAGGAAATAAAATCATCCATTCACATGAATATGCTGTAAAATAATCCCGTGAGCAACTTCGCCCGCCAAATGGAGAGCAGCTAGAGACGGCAAAATTATATTCATATGTTGTATCAACAAAAGTGACAGGTCGCCATAATGTGAGCAGAGGTCATCATTATATATACCTTGTTCAAAGGAACAGGAACAACTCTAGAGCCTTCTTTTCTCATGGCAGGGTCCATAGACTTCATCTGATGAAGAAGCGCCTCGGCGTCCTCTTTCTTGAAACACATGAGCCCAAGAGACTTTCCTGTTTTAGCCCCCGAAACCAGCACGAATTCCTCATTACAATTGCTCAGTGCATAGACGGGAACCCCAGCCAGTCTCTCTTCAATTGCCTCGGCCGACATGGCATTACCTAATTGGCTGATTAAGTTGGTCTGGGTGGTCGGGTTGCTGCTGCTGCTGTTGCTGTTATCGCTGATTCGTGCCCAAGCTGGGTTCTTGTTAGAGGGAAAAGAGCACGAAATGGAGCGCGAAAATCCGGCTTCAAGCGAGTGTTTTGCACGGTCGTGAAGGGAAAAGAGACAGGATTGGAGGTGAGAGAGATGGTTGAGGAAGCCAGAGCACTGGGCTTGGAAGGTGCTCAAGGATTGATTAAGGTTCAGCTCTAGGGATTGTTTGGATGGTGGCAAAATCTTTTGAGAGTTGGAGGAGGAGGACTTCATTTTTCCGGGAATTAAACGAGAATCCCAGAGAAGAAAAGAAGAGTGACGGTAAACGCAGGCAGAGGGTTTTAGGTTGAAATACGATTGGTTACACGAAAAGTTTAAAACCTCATAGCTTTTGTATTTTAACATGATTATGATGAATTTTTGTCCAATTGCGTTACTGAAAAAATAAAAATTAATACGGATTATAATATAGTTTTTTTCTTAGAGCATTAAAATTTATACTTTTGTATATGGGAAAAAATCACCGTTTTAAAAAATGAAAGGAAAGAAGAAGAGAAGAGAAGAGGAGAGGAGAGGAAACGAAAAAGGAAAGAGGAAAAAATAAGAGAAATGGAAATGGTTGTATGTTAAATCAAAAAAATGAAATTAGATTGATAACTTTTTTTCTTTATTTTCTCTCTTTTTTTCCATTCTTCTCTTCTTCTCCCATTCCAACCAAACATGCACTAAAAATTTACTTAATTAGTGACAGAATTTTTCTTGATTGTATAAATAAGTAATTACACGAACTCTTTTTTTATGATTATATTTACACCCTTGGATTATAGTCAAAACCTTTACGATAAATACAAATACAATACTAAGATAAAATTAATAAAAAGTGTCCTTATTCATAATTATTAACAAGATATATTTAAAATTATGTATTTTATTAATAAAATAAACAAGCAAACATATTTAATGAAAATATGCGGTTTGTTATGGTATTGTGCATAGTACTATGATTTTTAAACTGATTTATTATAGTAAACAGTTTTTTATTAATGTTTTATTATTTTGATGAGATTTGAGCAAATTGAGGGATTTTTATATGGTTGGCAAATTGAGGGCTTGGACTAAGCTTGAGTTTTTTTCATAATTTTTTAATAAAGTAAAAAAATTTAAATTAAAGATAATTATCCAAAATATAATAGAATAATAATCCAATGCTTAAAATATTAGTTACACAACATAATAATAAAAAATACTAGTATAAAAATCATATTAATTTAATATTTTGAGTTTTTTATTTAAATTTAACTTATTTTTATTTATAAATTAAAGATTAATTTCTAAACATTTATCCGGCACATATCCAGGCTCAACCCATGTGGGCTAACCTGGTCCAAGCTTGGATCGGCCAGACTTTTTTTGTCAACCCTAAACTTTTAGTTTCTAAAAAATCTATCGGTAATCGGACTAACGATTATGAGGGAAATGTAGGACTCAAAACCACATTTCACAATCCCATTTTAATGGTAGCATTCACTTCCATTTTAATTTCAGGATGCTTTTAAGCAAGTGAATACTATCATTAAATATCATTTCCTATGTCGATTGTCTAAAATACATAATAAAAATAATTATATAGAACTTGTGATATTTTTATCCAATCAATTCTTTTATGCCGTGCAAGCCGCCAACTTGATTTGAACAAAAGTGTTTATAACCCATTATGCCGATATCGGAGCTGCATACCGAGGGTCCGTCGCTTACTTGTCTGGAGTCAACAACGCAGCTTTCTCTTTAAGCTTAATTTTATTCTTTTTTCTTAATTTTATTCTTAAGTGTACCACCGAACCTTAGTTACCTTGATCGGTTGGTACTTCAAGTACCGTAGACAAGTTCTAAGGTTCAAGGTCTGGTGATGCATGTATATTGATCATGTAATTAATTCTTCTTGAATTAGAGGTATTCTAAAATACCTTCTTTTTGAGTTAATATAATGTTTTTATGTATAAAGGTTCTCTTTAGTGTTATTTTTTTAAAATTTAAAGCTATTTTTATAACTAATTGCCCCTATTTGAAATCATATTTTTAGAGAGGATAGAGTTAGTTGCACTCTCAAAAATTATTTTAAATACTTAATTATTATGTACACTCGTCTATTAATTTATAAAAATAAGTTTCACTTCGTAAACACTCTTTAAAAGTATGATTTTCTGTCTGTTATAGTAATCTAGATTGCAGGCATTTTAGAAATAAAAATTATAATAAAAAATAGATTTAATTGAGTAATTTATTAAGTTCAAATTATAATAAAAAAGTGGTCATCCCGCTTCATTGTAGCTATGCAACAGTGGCCATTACAATGTGGTTTGGTGCCGCAGCAACAGGTGCACGTGTTGCTCGGTTTTGCAATCTAGCAGCAACCGCCCATCGACATGGTTGGCAATAATGTCTTTCCGATGGTGCTAAGCGTGGTTGGTGGCAACGATGAATTCATTTTGATTATCGCTAATTGAATAATATATTAAAAAAAGTTAATAACTTTTAATTGTCTAATTATTTATAATTTTAAATAATCCGGATTTATGTTTTAGAAATTTTCTCTCTTTGACTTTTAAGAATTTTTCATAAACAACACGGAGTACAATGTTAATATTTAGATTAGCACATATCAATTGTTGAAATTATTTCTCCATTACATCGGACGACGGTAATGGATGAAGCCAAAAAAAATATAAAATTGGTGATACCTTACAATAGCTGCAACGAAACTGTACCCTGCAAATATATCAAACAGCCCACCCTATAAATTCAAAGTTCAAAAATGCTAGTTTTCTTTAAACCACTAACTCAGGAGATCCCTTAACATGTATTATTCTTTTTTCGGCTGAATTAAAATGCTGGTGGTATCCTCACTTTAATATCAATAAAAATTAAAAAAAATCACATATTTTAATACATAATATATAGATACACACATAGATTTTAGTACTTCTATTCTTTTAATGAAATTGATAATTGATTGCTTCATCCATAACTATGCTATAAGAAGACATTTTTTTTTTAAATATTACATTAGAGAATACATCACATTCACACCTAGTGATAAATACAATTTAATATATTTATTGGGACTTAAAGTTAGTCCAATACTCATATTAAAGTTGAAGTCCAAATTTAAAATTTGAAAACAAAGAAAGAAATAAATAAATAAAAGTCACACACACACTCACCGAGGGACACTCGCACCGTCAACTCCAAAAATGATGTTAGGAAGTGTCGCAATCAACACAACTATAAGTTATTAACTTATTGGCATATTATAAGGAGCTATTAACTCAACTATAAGCTATTAATTTATTGACGGAGCCCATACACTGTTTATGGATATGGGTGTAAGTTACATGAATTGTAACTTAGTGTTTGTCATATTATAATTCTTTGGTTCATTTATTTTGAAATTTTATTTAATTTTTAAAGAATATTACCCATAAATTTTGCCTATAGATTTCCTTTATTTTTAATACATATAAGGGTGAGGTTTTTTGTACCCCTAAAACTACTTTGTAAACCCATATTTTAAGTAGAACTTTTTGATATGCTTATTTATAACTTATATGTTATTTTAAAATTTTTTTAACTTAATTTTATGTTAAATTATATTTTATTATGTTAATTTTTATTTTTATTTTTTACATTTTATTATTGTAGGCTTATTTGAGAAATATTTATGT
>NW_006261964.1:17445184-17494322 GCF_000493195.1 Citrus x clementina
GAAAAAAGAAATTGCGAAATTTAATTAAGCATGCATGTGAATTGCCTATGCCAAAATCCGTGGCCAAATCCTCGTATATTTAGGAATTTAACTTATGCATATGGACCGTTTTTTATCAATATAAAAAGCATAGATTTGTTGCGGTAAAAAGGAGAGGGAGAATCTAAGAGAGAATTAAGAAAAGCCGAGAGCAGCAGGAGCAATTTGGAGGAAGAAGACGCTGATATTGAGTTTTTCTTTCCCCTTTTTCAATTGTTTGCTTGAATGTTCCTACATTCTTTATAGATTCTTTTTATATTTCATAAAAGTTAATTTATTTTGCTAGGGTGAGGATGTAGCTTGATTTTAAAGATTTAATTTCGTAAATCTGTGTTATTTTCAGTTTATTATTCTATGATTGAGTGTTAATATTATGCTTAATACTTTTAAATATCTAGCCAATACTTGAATGATTTAAATATATATAATGAGATCAAAAGAAGATTTATGTATTTTTACTATGTGTAATGTATGTCATGAATTGAATAAAAGACAAAGATGTGCCAACATGACTCGTGTAATTTTATCTTTGAATTTCTATATTTGAATTTCTATAGAATTTAATGAATCTTTGCATGTCTAAATTCACATAGAGATATAGTGGGTTAATATGTGAATGTATTTTTGATACTAGTCAAGAGAGGATATTGAATAAATTAGAAAACTCCACTGTCAACATGGGTAATAAACTTTAATAGCATAGATAGAGGACTAAATTGGATTAGTTATGGTTGAATGTCCTAGAGTCTAATTCTCTTGGTGATTTCTTTCACTACTTGCATCATTATTTAATTTTTAGTTGTTTTATTTTATTTTAGTCTTTAATATAACTTCACTTATTCGACTGTTCAAATAAATTTGGGATAGAATAATTCCAGTACCTAAAAGGATATACAGGGCCAATTTAGAATTGCGGAGGTTGATAAAATAAGTTGCTTGTGCTGTGTAGATAAAATAAGCTGCTGATTAAAAAAGTAGTTTGGTGTTTGGTAAACTGTGTTGTTGCGGTTGCTGTGAACTTGAAAAATAGAGTACACGCGTTTGGTAAAGTTTGTTATGAAAGTGGTGTTTTATTATATAATAACCAAAATAGACATAAGTTTTAATTGCTTGTTATTTTTACAGTATATTTAATAAATTGTTTAGACATTTTTTTTTCTTAAATATGTAAAATTACATTAAAAAGATCAATTAAAAAAAATTAAAGAATTTCGTAATCTGTTATATAAAATATGATAAAAATTCATACTTATACATAATCCAAATAAAATAAAAAGTATTACATTTACAATAATTTTTTTGCAATAAAGTTCCTTAATTTTTTCATTTCTTAGGATCCAGAGCCATTAGATATCATATGTATTGTGAATATGATGGATTTTTCTTTTAAAAAAAAGATTCCTAACGAATTTGAAACAATTAATTAATAATATATATATATATATATATATATATATATATTAAATTTTAAAAACCATAGTTATAAAATTAGCATATGAATTTACTAGATCAAAATTGGAGAGAACGTATGTGATTATGATGGTAACTAAATTATGACAGTAATATGATATCTGATGATTGTATATTAGGGTTTGTGGATAAGTAAGATACAATTGTTTTTTTATTAAAATATAGGATTATAATAGAAATTTTAAAAAAGTGTGGTAGTTTATTAAATAAGCTGTTTATGAAAAGCAACCTCCTACCTACTTTTAAAAGCTGCAGACAAAATAGAGAAAATTATAAAATAAGCTGATTTTACAAAATTTACCAAACACTAATTTTATAAAAAATTATGAAATAAGCAGATTGTTAAATTTCAACCGCAATCCCAAACTGGCCCACAATCTTTATAGGATGATACTATATCTACATTATATTACTTGTGCTGACTAGGATACTTGTTAATTTACGCAACACATTTTTTCTTAAATACCATAATGTAAAATTACCTAAAAGGACAAGCCAACAAAAAAATAAAATAAAATAAAGATAATATTTACACCCATCTTTTTAGTTTTTACAGATCCACAAAATTATCTTGTTGCTAAAATTTTTCATGAATAATTAAGAATTTTCATTCATTGTAAACTTAATCTTGTTTTATTGTTGAAAATTAGTGGCCCAAATCGCCAATTATTTCAAATTGTTTCAATTGCTCTTTGTTGCAAGCATGAAAATTGATGGAAAAATCTTTTCATACCATGAATTTGTAGTAAAAGAAATTTATGTGTTTTTTATTTTTTTTATAAAAAAATTACGGTCACTTAACCAATGCTTGGTGTTTAATTTTTCAAGTGTATATAAAAGGTATATTTGGTATATAGGTCGGTTTATTGAGTAAAAGATAAATTTTTAAATTTTCTTAATGGGTTTATTGAGTAAAAAGATTTATTGGTAGGTTTATATTTGGAATCTGGATTCTCTCATGATCTGATCATGTTCTAATCAAATTCTATTGATGTGATTGGTGGTTAATAAATTAAAAAGAAAAAACAGTTAAATTTTAATCATACACTAACATTAAAAGACAGATAGCATACGATCTGTAAAAGATTAAGAGTGCTTGGATCAAGAGAGGGTCCTAATCCATATATTTGGTGGGTTTATATAGCCTTACCCTACCTATAAATGAATTGGTTATCCCATTAATACTTAGGGGTATTTCGATCTTTTTTTTTTACATAGAGGAACGTTCCCTCGAGATAATATTTTTTTTTTGAAAACCAAGATAAATGTTTTAGTTTTTATATTGTGGGAACATAGGATGAAATCTCTGTCACATTGGCTACGGTAATTTAGGATTAGGGGAAGTAAAATGAATAAACGAATCGAATCGTAAACGAATGTGGTCAAAACCCTACTGTTTTAGGTTTAATTCGTTTATTAAACAAATTAAAATCTTATGATTCAGATTCAAATCGTTTATTGAATGAATATTCGATTCAGTTCGTTTAATTCATTTAGTAGACTTAATAATGAATCAAATCAAATTTGGATTCATTTACTATTCGTTATCCTATAATGAATCCATTATGAATCAAATTGAATATGAATTCATTTACAAAATATAATTAATAAAAAAAGTAAAATAAATTATGAAAAGACCACAAATTTAACATCCTACAAAGTACAAACTTATTATTATTTATAGTTATCATGTAGCCTTCAATCTTTAAAATTTTTTATACATATTTAAGGATAAATAAGTAATTTAATTAAACAACTAATAAATGAATTTTAAATAAATGGATCGTATGTGATTTGTTTTTAAATCATTTATTAAATGAATCCTAAATAAGTAAATGAATAAACATCCTCAAACTCCTATTCAATTCGTTTAATTAGCAAATTGAATCAAATTGAATCATTTTATTAAATGAATCAATTTTTCCAAACTCATTTAATTCGCATCGAATTGAATTGAATAAACAAATCTTGACCTAAATTGCCATCTCTAATTAGGAGTTAGAACTACATCTCTATCAAGTTGGAAAGGATCACAGTAGTTAATATTATGGCCTTTCAAGTCAAAATGAAAAGGAGTAATTGACATTGCAATCCTTATGGCCTTTAAAGAAAAATGTTAAAGGAATTATCAAACCACTTGTGGGGAACGTATCTCAGTCACTAGAGATGGTTAAAAAATCTAGGTCTAGTCAAGATACAAAAAATCCGGATTCATACGTTAAAAAATATAGATTCGGATGTTAAAATTAAAGATTTGTGCGGATCTAAATCTAGATTCAGATGCAAGTGCATCAAAAAAATTAGATATCTAGATTCGTATTATCTTTAATTAAATTATTTATTAAATTAAAAAATATAAGTTAAATGAACAAAAAAAATCAAACCTCTGTGGATTTGTGGTGATATCTTTATTAGTGATGGTTTTAATTGGAATTTATGTGGATTTGTAGTGTTTTCATTTGTGGAATTGTGGTGGTATTAGACTTGGATTTATTTATTTTCTAGGTAAATTTATTGACTTTTAAATTATATTTGAATTTATTATGTGGATCTAGATATTCAAAATATCCCCCGTAATTCATATGCAATTCATATAGGTATTATCCACGTCCGGATCTTGGAATCTTGATTTTACCATGCCTTGGTTGTAATTAGATAATTTGTTAAATAACATATTGTTGGGAAAATATGCTCTTTAAAAGTATATGTGTTTATTTAATTGTAATAAATAATTTTTCTGATTAATAAAATAAATAAGGTATTTTATTCAAATATTTTAATTGCCTTAATATTTTTATTAAAGTACATTTAATCATATTATATATATTTATGTGATCACCATGTGGATTCACAGAAGACATAAATACAAGTTATCTTATGATTAAATAAATTTAGTTCGCAGTTGATAAATAAAGTTGGGTACTTTATTTAGGTATAGACTGTAATAAATTCATTGAATGATTTGATTTAATCATGTATGAATTTATTGATGTAGTACGACTACATTGAACAGGATCACATATGAGATTTAATTAACTTTGTAATAACTGTCAGACTTATTAAATCTCATAGGCATTGATTTTACTGTAATCTTAATCTTGAGTTAATTATGATTTCATGATTGTAATTGTTATTCCATTTGAGTTACCAATGGGTATGACACATACTTGTGGTCAAGATTACCCGGTATCTTGAGTTACCAATAGGCATGACACATACTTGTGGTCAAGATTACCCGGTATCTTGATGGGAGCAATTATGAGTATTAGAGTTATGGATTAACAATATAGAATTTGTACAACACGTCTTTTGATGGGTTTTCGGCACTTGATCATAGAATTCTCTGGGCAGAATGTGTCAACATATTTAGTATGTTGAAAATGATCATTAGAGAAAATCAGTAAGTATCAAGGAACAAGATATAATTAAATTGATTGAACAGTTGAGATATCGATTTAATTAATGATGTGGTACAAAGGATTGTGCGGTAAAGAAATCAATGTGGCTTGAGACGAATTATTATTCGAGCATACAATTATAGAGGTCAATTCCAATCTTTTAGTGGAGTAGATTTAAAATTAAATAATTAGGCTATTTTAATTACAGACCTAATTGTTATAACCACTATTATATGTTCTCAAATGATCCCGGGTTAGCTTATTTAATTGACTGCACCACTACTGGATTAATAAGTAAGATAATTAGTTATTTGGGTCAAAAGTCTAAATATATAATTTAGTGGGAGGCTCCATTTAATTAGCTTGTGTGTAAGGGGCCTTATGTTATTTTACAAGGTGGGTCCCTTATAGAAAAAGCAAGTAACGTGAGTTTTGATTTTCATTATTTGGAGCCTTAGGTTTTCACTAAAAGGGAGATATAAAAATGCTTATTTTTTCTAAAGAAAGAAAAAGCAGCCACTTTAAACAGATCAAAGAAAATGATTTTTCTCTCTATTGTTGAGAGAAAAATTTTCTCGTGCTAGTTGCTTTGATAGTGATAAAGGCGCCACACGTCAAGTGCAGATCAAACCTGAGTCATAACTTGGGAGATCATTGGTGATAGTTCGTGATCTAATAAGCGTGGTGGTGACGGATCGTGATCTAACAGGCGTGGTGGTGACAGATCGTGATCTAACAGGCGTGGTGGTGACGGATCGTGATCTAGGAGCCTAAATCACTTCAGCGGAAAAAGTTAAATCGGATTTTCAAGGTACGATTTCTAGATTATGAATTCTTATATATTATATGAGAGCGATCTTAACAAGGTTTTATAAAAATTGAAAAAACTGATCTTTCCCCAACACATACATCTCTCTGTCCAATAGTGATTGGAACACGTATCTCTCTATCCAACAGTGACTTTTGGACGATCTTGCCATATTTTTGGAAAAAATGATGATACAACCACAAATTTTTATACAAATTTATTTTATACAAACTGATGTGACATTAATTCATTGGTTAAATAAAAATATAAAATAAAATAAATAAATCATGTGGGTCAAAAGATATTTAATTTAACCAATGAATCAACACCACATCAATTTGTATAAAATAAATTTATAAAAAAATTTGTACTTGTATTATTACTCTTTTAAAAAACCGAGATAAATGTTTTAGTTTTTATATCATGGGAACATAGAATGAAATCTCTATCACATTTGATAGGGTAGGTTAGGAGTTAGGACCACATCTCTTTCGAATTGGAAAGGTTCAAAGTAGTTGATAACTTTATGTTATGGCCTTTAAATTGAAAATGACAAGGAGCAATTGACACTGCAATCCTTATAGCCTTTTAAAAAAAAGAAAAATATGAAAGGAATTAGTGAACCACTTGTTGGAACGTATCTCAGTCACAATGGACTGTGACTTTTGGGCTACTTTGCCGTGGCTGTGAGTACGGTTACATCGCAGACATGCAACCAAACGATTGTCTCATGATCATTTACCGTCAAACACACACACACACACACACACAAACTCTACCCCTATGATTATAATTTCAATAATAAATTTGAGATAATTTTAATTTGGTGACGATGTATGTCTCTACTCCACTCACAATACAAACTCTAGCCCTATGATTATAATTTTAATAATAAATTTGAGATAATTTTAATAATGTGGCGATAGATGTCTCAACTCCACTCATATTTCGTAAGAAAAAAAACTTATAAATTAAATCCATATAATTTTTTTCTAATTGCGAGAGATTAAACTTACGAAGACTCGAATCACTATCTTCATAATCTTTTTTAAATTTGAGAGTAGTAATTAACCACTGGTCTAAAGTACAAGTGGCTACTTGCACCCATTTACTTATACAAATAATTGAATGTAGTGCCCCTACGTGTAGATAGGATCCAACTACGTTTCCTCCTGAATACCATACCCCCATTTCTTGTCGTTATTCTACCCAGCCGTTAGATTTTAATAACTTTAATCTAACGGTTGGGATTTGTAAATAAATAGTGAAGTGGTGTTTGTCCGCCATCTGAACCCGTTCCAATTGGTTTTGTGACTTTTTACTTTCTTCAACGCTTCACCAGTTCTAGAAATATCGACCGCCTTCGAGTCATCGACAAGAAATTTGGAGCAGGTGTCATTTTTCAGTTGTGGGCAAACTTAACAGGAGCAGCGACCACGTGTGACTTCGGATTGGAGGTGATCGCGGTGAAATTGTTTTTTGGCGTGCTAATCTAATGGCTTTCGAATACATTCATTCAAATATTAAACGCACCAGTAAATGGATTTACTTCTGCAAATTGAGGCGGGAGAGCGAAAATCGTAATTTTATGGATGGTCATTCCCAACACGGCAACACTTATGGCTCTTTTCCTTTAATTTTCTTCTTTGAATTTTCCTTTGATTAATCATTAAAAAACTGCTTTAATTTTTTTTTAAAAAAATCATGTGTTGTTATCAGTTAATAGTTAATGTCGTTGAAATCAAATAGCTGTTATTTATGGAAAGTGGAAGTATAGCCAGAAATTTTATTAATCCCATTGTAATAAGATATTGTTATAAACTGTATTGTTTCCTGTAACGAACACAATAAAATTACAATAAATTAATAATTTTGAGACCACGAAAAAATTTATTAAATTTAGCAAATATCAATTAATGAAGAATTAATAAATTGTTAATTTATGAAAATATTTATTATTTTGAAAAAATATGATCATGCTTATAGTATTGATTTACTCTGACTTAGTATCTATTATGTTTTATTTGAATAGTAGTTTTCTTTTAAGAAGACTTTTTAATAATAACTGCTTTACATTAATACTAATATGATTATTGTACGGTTTTTATTGTTCTATGTTAAAAGTAGATAATTCTACCACACAAACCATTTCAAACCAAGAAGTATTAATATTGAATAATTTATCATTGCAGAACAACAATATCAACTATAATTTCTTTTCGCATTACAAAAACTTAAAGATGAGATCCAAGTGGAAATTAATTCAAAAAAGAATCAAACATTACGAAGAAAAAACTTTACACAAGTAATATAGGTATATCATATGAATTTTGTTTTGTACGAGGTACTTAGTAATTTATATAGTAAATGAGTCCTATAAAAAATATGATTTTTTGAAAAAACTATTATCTTATAAATTTATAGAATTCTTAATTTATCACATTATCTCAAATTAGGACCACAAAAACTATTATTTAATCCAGCGTATTAATTTATTAAGATTTTACGTTTGTCATGTTTACATTTCTCAACCATAATTGCTTCAACTTATTTTTGTTTCCACATGTGCCACTTTTTTGTTATGATAACTCAACACGTGTCTTATTTATAGTCACAACTTTCTTGCTACAAAAAGAGTTCCCCTTCTGCTAATTGAATTTCCTGATATTCGAATGCATGCCATGTGACACTTTTTTCACCGCATAATCTGACTGCCTTTTTAGCAGATTGGACTGCATTCTTAACACTGATAAATTCCTACACCCACTCCTTATCCTTTCATTCATAGTTCGTTTTTTATTTCATTAACTTTACAGTTTTAGTAATTTGATTACTTCTCATATACGGCTACAATCACCTTCATTTTATGCCAATAGCAACAACAAAATTATAAATAACCTATATTTTATTGTTCCTCACTGGCTACTTGTTTCTACAAATACTTGTTTATTATTATATCCAGCAACATTTTCTTGCTCCCTTAAACAAAATAATTGCAACATTAACTGTTCCTATCTAATAACAAGCATTCCCAGTTTGCTTCATGTGCCACGTGGCCGCTTCATACTAGCACGATATTTCTCTTTCTCATCCAATGACGACTGCACTACAAGATGAATAATATGAGTACAGTGCCCAAGAGGCATGGTAGATGTAGCCATGTAGTTCAGCTATATTCTGAGCCCATGATTACCTATGTTCAAGTAATAATAGAAGGTAAGAACTGGCGTTTAGTTGGTGAGATTACTCATCTTCTTCCAATTTGACACAAAATGAAAGTGACAAGAAAGATAAATCCTTTTCTAAGTGAAAGTTTTATGAATTATATTCAACAATTGTCTCAATTAAGATTTTAACTCCCTTTTATATGTAAACCCTAAATAACATGAATTTACGAGATTAGACGGACCTAAGTTTTTTATAATAAAATTTTACTTTTCAAAATAAATATAAAAAGAAATGATTTTTTTTTGAAAAATATGGAATCTTTAGTTGCTAATTAAGAAATAAATGATTTATAAATACTACTTATTCAACAAAGTTGATTGATTGATATAAATTTATTTTCTATTAAGATAAATTGACGAAACAATAGCTGATCGAAGAGCTACTTTAAGGATTGTAATAGATATAACAAAAATTGAAAAAATATTTCATTTGAATAGAGGCTATAGTAACATTGCTAGGAATTATTAGTCGAATAGGTGACAATGTACTTTCATATCATTGAGTATTTTTTCTCTTAAAGAAACCGTACCCTTTCTTAATATAAAATTGGTAGGTTAATAAAAAATTATATAATCAACAGAGGATTCAGCATGTGACGAGTAGAGAATTGAGTCACCATTGGCTAAAAAAATCTAAAAATAAAAGAGAAAATTAGTTGCCCGTTAATTTTATTAATATTATCTGTTAAATTTATAAACACATAAAGTTTAAAATTCATAAAATAAAACTTTAACTTTGGAGAATTATAGAAACCTATATTGTAATTAAAAATAATAATAGTTCACCATCCAAAATATTTTCATATTCCTAAAAATAGGATTAATTCTTCTAACTTTCATAGCAACATTAGAGAGAATGTTTTCAATAACGAACTTCGTGAAAAATTATTTTTGGAATCAGATGAAATGAATGATTGTTTAGTTATTTATGGCGGAAATGATACATTTTGGAAATATAATAATGTGTGGAGAACAATTATAAGGGGAAAACTTAGGTGCAACTGTGGTACCGTGCCACAGTCGCATCTAGCCGTTGGATGTCAGTCGACCCCACCAATCCAAGTGCATCGAACGGCTGGATGCAACTGTGGCACGGTACCACAGTTGCACCGTAGCCTGATCCCAATTATAACTGTATTAAGAAATATTTTATATATTTAAAATTTTAATTTTTATATTTTACTATTATCTAATTGAGCTCCTGATAAATTATTTTTTCTCATTTCGTCATTGTATATAATTATACATGAGTGAAAGAAAACACCTTCACTTAGTTTCAACCTTATACGAGCACTAAACGATGGAATTTGTCCAAAAAATAACATGAATGCATCAATAGTAGTGTCTTTTATTTTTATTTTTTATATATACTGATATATTATAATAAAAGTTCTACTGATATTTACAATAAAAAATCAATCATGATTTTCTTTAATAATTTTATTATAACACAGTTCGAAGGACAACCTCCTTAATAATTTTAGTATGATACAATATGAAAGTTGACTCTCACTTGATATTAGGGGGAGATCTATTTTACCTAAAATGTAAAAAAATATGTAAATTTATTTTACCCAAAATGTAAAGAACACATGTAGAGGAGAATTGAGTCCCAACAATAACCGAGACTCGAACCCACGTGCCTAGGGTTATTGAGCGCATGGGTGGTTAGTAACAGTGTCTTTTTATCCTTGCATTGAAAACTTATACATGCCTAAATCTCATACCAGTTGTCCAATCAAGTCTGCTGGGAATGTCAAAACTTATTTAAAAATAATATATACCATACAAAGAGTTGGATTAGTTTGACCACATATAGTGAAAATATCATGAATATTGTTTAAGCGAAAAGGAAAATTTAAGTTGAAATAGAATTGGAGCAGGGTTGACCCGCAACAATTTTATAAAGGGGATTGCCACTTTCCCCCTACAGTAATTAACATATACTATTTACCCCTCTTCTGTTTTTATAATGGTCAAAAACCCCCCTGATAGTATAAGTTTACAATATTATCCTTATTTTTAACTACTCTTTTATTTACATTTATTATAAATTAAATAAATTACATGAATAGAAACTAAATAAAAAAATTAAGTATTAAAAACAAGAAATATATGTTTTGATATGAGCAAAAAATTAATAATAAAATTTTTTCTTGTACTTATTTATTTTGTGAACATTTTCTTATAATAAACATTTTGAAATATTTTAAAATTAAATGTAAAAGTATAGGTAAAATATTTTATTATTTATCTTGTAATAAATTTTTATTTTTCATTCAAGTTTTCTTATAATAATTTTTTTTATCATTTTACTAATAATTTTCTTATATATTTATTGTAAGAAAATTTTTACAAAATAAATAAGTATAAAAAAAATTTTATTATTAATTTTTTTGTTCATATCAAAACATATATTTCTTATTTTTAATGCTTAATTTTTTATTTAGTTTCTATTCATGTGATTTATTTAATTTATAATAAATGTAAATAAAAGAGTAGTTAAAAATAAGGGTAATATTGTAAACTTATACTGTCTGGGGGGTTTTTGGCCATTATAAAAATAACAAGGGAGAAAATGGTATATGTTAATTATTGTAGGGGGAAAATATCATGAATATTGTTTAAGTGAAAAGGAAAATTTAAGTTGAAATAGAATTGGAGCAGGGTTGACTCACAACAATTTTATAATGAGGAGGTAGTGCATTGTAGGGGTGTTCACGGATCGGATTTCGCGGATTGGACATCAATCCATATCCAATCCACAATTTTGCGGATTATGAATTTTCAATCCAATTCAATCCACGGATTGGTTAAACTCAATCCAAATCTAATTCATATGTTTGCGGATTTGACTCAATCCATATCCAATCCATCATTTTGCGGATTGATATGCGAATTACAAAATTTTCAATTGGTCCAATCCACAAACTAATAAAATGAAAAAATAACATAAATAATTTTACTACCAATCAAATTCAAAATTGAATAAGATTTAAATAAATTAATTATTTAAATAAAACTAAAAAAATGCATTAAAGTTTTAAAATACAACACACCGAAATTAATTGTTCAAATGAAGCTAAAATAATACATTTAAAATTTCAAAATATAATACATTAAAATTAATTGTTCAATTAAAGTTATAATAATACATTTAAAGTATCAAATTATAACACATCAAAAAGAAAAATGTTTGCTGCCAATTTATATTTCGTACTTTAACTTGAACTAAATAAACATAATTGAAATAAATAACGAATAAAATAATTTTATTGAATAAAAAAATTAACAAATAAAATAATTTTGTTCAAATGACTCCTTGCACAGAGATCAAGAATTTGGAGAAGATGGCCGAAGGAGAAGTTTAAAGCTAGTAAGAATCGTTGGGTGCTGGTGGCTCTGTGCTTGTGACAGGAAAGAATACGAAGTCAAGGGTTTTTTGTGTGCTTGTGACGGGAAAGTTTAAGAAGTCAAGGTTTTTTTGTTTTCTTGTGGCTGCTTCGGTGAAGTGGCATTTATGATAAATGTTTTGTTTGGTTTATAATTTTTTATTTTGTCTAAGAATTTTTACAACTTATCTTTGTATATTTTAATTATTTAATTATTTATGTTATTTTTGAATAATAGATAAGGTATCTTATGGTGTTAATATAAATATGTAATTACATTTTACTTATTTATTAGTAATGTCATATTTATAAATTTTTTAATTAAATAAATTTTTTTTGCGGATTGACGAATTTTTACGGATTTACAGAAGTGAATCTATATCCAATCCACCGGTTGCGGATTTTTAAATTTTTAATCCAATCCAATCCACCAATTCATGGATCGAATTTTTACGGATCGGATGGATTGAATGGATCGGACCGAATTCTGAACACCCTTAGTGCATTGAATAAAATGCTCGAACATGGTTACATAAGATGAAGCTGCAGGCAGAGGATAATAGCCAAAGACACAATTTTTTTGTTCGTATTAAATCATTTGGAAGATTACATTGACCTGATTAATCTAAATTCGAATTAAATATACCACTAAAATAGTAAAATCCTCCCTACAAATATTTAACACGTAATTTTAAATCATCTGAACACCCTTAGTGCATTGAATAAAATGCTCGAACATGGTTATATAAGATGAAGCTGCAGGCAGAGGATAATAGCCAAAGACAATTTTTTTGTACGTATTAAATCATCTGGAAGATTACATTTGACTTGATTAATCTATATTCGAATTAAATATACCACTAAAACAGTAAAATCCTCCCTACAAATATTTAACACGTAATTTTAATGTACAGACGGAGCATATAACACGCGCGCATGGAGTAATGGATAAGCTTTATGAATCATCATTCATCCCCATTCACATAACAAAGTTCCCGTTCCGTACATCACTTTCCACTTTAGAACCCCACGTTGAAAATAAAAGTCGTGGCAGTGCGAGTCTCTTTCTAAATAAGCCACTTGACTTAAACCCTAAGTTTTATTCTTCTCTCATTCTACTTCGTCTTGCTTGAGAGATGGATAATCAGCAACAAGATCACAATAATACGGCATCAGGTTTTGATTTTTGTTTGTCTTCTTCTCTTAGCATTTTATGTGATGCGACGAATTGAATGGTGGTGGGATGAGTTTTTTCATTTTGCAGGGGTGGCCCACGAGAGTCATGGTCACTTGTGTCCCAAATGTGGATGGCCATTTCCAAATCCACATCCAAGTGCAAAGCAGAGGCGTGCTCACAAGAGACACTGTGGAACCATCCAAGGTTACAAACTTTACGTGGATATGGACGTGGACCCCACTCTTTCCGACGATGATCTTCCCAAAACCCCCAGTCAGTACTTAACTCTCTTTGCTTGTTTGATTTTATCTTACTCCCTTTAAACTTCTTGAATCAGTACAATAAAAATTTGTCTATTTTTGGTGAATTTGGCTTTGTAAGGTCCTAAACTTGTGGGGAAAAGTGATTCTGAGAAACCAAGCGGTGGAATTGGTGAAAAATCGAATAGATCTGAGAATGAATTGTTTTCTGATGCTGTGACGGAATTTTCTGACAGTGGTTTTAGTCCTGGGATTGAAGAACGTCCAAAAGATGCTACAGTAGCAGCAACTGATGTTCGAAAGAGCAGCGAGAAGGATCTTACGGTATTCTACTCTTTTAAGGATAATGCAATTACGGGTACGTTTTCATTGAAAATGTACAATTTCTTCATGTCTGCTGTACTTATTTAAATTATCATCTTGTCATGCATTGTTTGCCAAGGTTCCGTATTGTATCGGATATCACAGTCTTTCAAGTGTTAGACTTAGTGCAATTCAAGGAGTGCATAACTTCAATTTACTGCCAATTGCAGACATAAAAGCTTAAAAGTTTGGAGGTGCATATTTGCATTATGATTTACTTTCTTGTGTGTAATTGGTAAGATTTAGAAGGCGATGAAAGGCTGATTTTCTTTTACTCTAAAATTGCAATTCCATTTGTGGATGTAGTAGTAAGACCCTTTTTTAGTCATTGCCTTATACTTTTCTTTTATAGAATTATAGTCTCTATTACTAAAATCTTATTTCACTAATTTTTAGTACATTTTTTGCAATTAATTTTCTCATAATTCCCTAGTTTTTGCTTAAAAGTTAACGAGCTTGAAAGAAATGAGATACTGGATGATAGATATGGAAAAATCTATTCCTGATTTTTAATGTATTCAAATATATTCAATCTTGGATTAGTCTTGACCAGGGCAGAAATTAGAAGGGAGCGGGGGCAGCCTAGCAAACGTTTGTTTCTTTTTTTCAATGCGCATAACTTTTGTGCAAAATTTAAATATATGTTGAAAAATATTCCTACATTTTCCAATTACTTTGCCAAATTTTTTTAGTTTCTTGAGTTCTTATCCTGGTTTTGCTCCTGCTTGAGGATGATTTTGTGTGTAGAATGAGAAATGTTTTAATCAAAGATTGGTCAGGAATTTTACCTGGAAGTCTTTATTTGAGTTCCATACTATGTTTGTATGTATGCTGTATGTGTTAAAAGTAAGCGTGCATGTGCTCATCATCTCTGACTGAACAACTAGTGTATGCATCCATTTGACCAAAGAAATGTTACTTTGCAGCACAAGGGAATTAAAAAAGTCCGTAAATGTTATACTTATTGTTTATGAAGTTCAAACCAGCCAAAATTTGGCTTGAAGTCTAGTATGGATAATTTGTGAAGCTGGCTAAATTGTTGAGCCAAGTTAGGCTGCTGAATTTTGAGCTGGTCTCTTGATGGGCTAAACTTTTTGTAAAAAGTGGTAGTCCACAAAAGGTGATATTTAGGTGTGAAATTTTTGAAATCCTTGAACATGTCAGAATTATTATTTTTTCTGTTTTCTTATACTTTATTTATCTTTATTTTTTTTGTCATTTTTTTTTTCATATTTAGAATTTTAGGCTTGTACAGTTCCATTATGATGCTAAATGATATCAAGCAGGTTTAATACCTGGTTGAGAGAGAGAGAAACTGGAACTATAGTTTAATTGCAAGCACGATTGATTTTCTAATGACCATGCGAAATGAAATCTGGTGGCCACAATAAGATATGATTTTTAGCTATTTGTAATTTTCGAATGGCCACCCAGTCTTTGCTCAGTGCATATTTTATCTTATCCAATCCTATATGATACAAACATCACGTGCAGTTGGGGGAAGAGTGAGTGAGTTTTGATCATCTGATTTTGTAATACTATATCATCCTGTTGATTGAGAAAATCTAAAAACTTAAAGCTAATCTTGATTAACTGCTTCAATCATTGAGTGTAAAGAACCCTAATCAGAAAGAAATCGTAATCCCAAATGAAATATGAATTCAATTCTAAATGCAAATGAAAACATCTTATGAAAGGAAAAAAAAAAATTGGTTTGCTAGTAGTTTTGTTATTTTCTTTGTTGCATGAGAAAATGCCTTACTAGTTATGATAGTTTTGTAACACTGAATTTTTTTATGACATTTGAGGAATTTAATTGGATAATCATCTGAATGATAAAATTGAAGGAAACTCGGAGCACTGCCTTTAGTTGAGAGACTCATAAAATGTTAGAAAACAACTTATGTGTCAAACATACCTCTTGTCAACTTCATCATGAAAGGTGTATGCCTTATTCCTTCCATTAATCAATTCTTATAAATTTTGAAAGGTATTTCACCAAAATCTTGCATGCCATCTCATCTACAGACAGCAAATATTTTTTCTAATCCTAGCAACTATCTCCCATGTGGAGTTTTCATCTTTTGACAGATACTTCCATATGCACTAACAGATACTATTTTTTCTATTAAATTTTATTGAAGCCATCTTGAATTTGTTGTTATTTGATTGGTAAATCCAAAACTTGCATTGCTTAACCTTTAACTTTTGGCAAGATTTATTGAATATCCTGAACAATTCCCCCACCCCAAGCTGTAAAGTATACTTTCTGTGATACCAACTTTATGTTGCTACTGAACTGATAACGTAAAATAGTTTAGTCTATCTGTTTTGATTATACAGGTTAACAGTTTTTTGGGGTCAATTAACATTGTTGTTTTGTGGTGGGGTAGGGGGATGGGGAGTGCTCCTGTCAATGGTTTTAAGAGCATTTTGAACCTAAACCTAGGAGCCTAATTTGTAGTCTTGCTCTCCCATAGTAAGATATTTGATATCTTCTTTAAAATGTGGAGTTTTAAAAGTGACAAAGCAGAAATCCTGGTCCAAAACCAAATTGGATTTTGAACTAATAGAAGGTAAGGGATGAAAACACTAAAAAATACAGAAAGATTAAGCAAGCAAAGTGGCTAACACTATTACTCCTTACAGTACAGTTATTCAAGAGTATCTTACAAAGTGCTTCACTTGTTGGATAACATATGGTGTTTTTCCAATCAGACAAGCGATATTATTTTCTGATGTTATTTTCACAATTTTATTTCTAATTTTACCCATTAATGTGTTTGTATTTATTTCATATTACTGTGCAGATGTTATTGAACCATCGAGTAATTCAACTTTCAGTGGTCAAAAGCAAAATTCCGAGGTTCCTGAAAATGCAACTGCTTTGCCAGGGAGTAATCTGGTGTCCCAAGTTGATGTCTCAAGCACTACAGAAGAATCTGCTGGTGAGGTTATGAGAGAAGGATTGATGAAAGATGTTGGGCAAGAGACTGATGCTAATGGAAGTGGTAAAATTGATTCAGATGAGAATTTAGTTCCTTTCTTAGACAGTGAATATCCAGACCAAACATCCAAGGCAGAATCCAAATGTCAAGAGATCGAGAAGAAGAGTACAGATCCTATGCCTGCTGCTGAAGTTTTTCTATCAAAGGAAGAGCATGGTGTAGAGACAACTTCTAAGATCTGCCTTGGCGATCCAGTGCCTGGAAATGAATCTGCAAAACTTTCAGACGCTGCTGATACTACTCAAAAGAAGTTGGGTGCCGAGCAAGGTCTAGACTTCACTAGTTCTGTTGATTCAAATGAGAGTTTTGGTGGAAAGGAAAGAGGGAATGAAAATGTCTATGAGCTTTCTGTGCCAGCTGATATTCCCGTGGTAGACCATGCAGAGATGATGCTTGAAGGTTTTAAAGGTCACAAGGGATTAAAATTACGTCAGCATGTGACCTTAGATAATGAACGTGTCTATGAGCCTTCTGTGCCAGCTGATATTACTGTTGTAGACCATGCTGAGCCGATGCATGAAGATTTTAAAGATCACAAGGATGTTAAATTACACCAGCCTGTGACCTTAGATTCTTGTGAAATTGTTACAGAGAAGAAGGATGATGCTGAAGATTGCCTGAGTGCAGTCAGTAAGGGGTCTGCTTCAGATGTGCATGCTGTGGAAGATATCCATTTTCTTAAAGGTAGCCTGCCTGTAGCCGAAAAAACTTCCACCAAAGAGGAAAATGATGAGCCTCAGATCAAACTCACTTGCAAAGAAGGATCAGATGAATTAGGAGTTTCTGCAGCGGCAGCACCAATTGGGATGGAGAAAAGCAATACTGTTAGCTCTATGGAAAAACCTTCTGATGTCTCTGATGATTCATTACGAATATCCGTTCAGGAAACTGCTGTGAAGGTCTTGTCTGAGGTGAATCCTATAATTGCCCGGTCAGAGGCAGATGTTGTGAGCTCACATGATACAAGTCATGTGAATTCGGCAAGTGAAACGTGTAATGTGGTTGAAAAGAACGAGAGAGAGAGAGTTAAAGAGGATTATTTTGCCAAAAACATAATAACTACTGACTCAGCTTCTGATCTCCCTGACTTCCAAGCCAATCTAACAACCAATATACACGAAAGTAATGATGCAGGTGATCATGAAAAAGGTAAAATAAAAAAATGTGATGGAATGGCAGTTGAAAGTAAGGAGGAACCTTCGGAGGGAAAGCTTTTATTGGAGTCCAAAACAGTTTCTGAGACTGACGACAACCTTCCTGAAGCCCCAGTTGTTGCCAAGGATGTAAGGGATGTATCCCTGATGAAATTATCAGAAACTAAGCTGACTGACATCAGTGGAGTTTCAGATACTCAGGATGTTCCAAAGCAACTTGAAGTCAGTGATAGTGACAAAGCACAGGGAGGGTATGATGCCAATCACGGCAGAAACATCGACTCAGAAGAGAGAACATCAGTAGGCCATGCAACCAAAGCTTCTTTACTTTCCCCTTCAGATACTGAATCTTCCATGCAAGGTTCTGTTGCTGTTGATGATAACCATGCTGTGGAGCAGGGCATTGGACATTCTGGCATTAATCAGTCTTTACAAGGGGAAAATGATGATAATAATTTTGTTAAACATCAGTTTGATGCATCTGCGGTTGATGTTTCAGTTGACTCATTGAGCCAAACTGATAGTTTGGAAGGCAACTGGGGTTCCATATCAGGTACACTTGCATCTATCTCAATGAATAATCTGGCCATTGTGAAACTTTTGTTATCACTACTAGTTGACCTGACATGATTTTTCTAGCTCATCTGATTTCAATAGGTCAATGTATTAAACATTCTGAAATAAAAAGACCTGTATATGTACACTTTTTCTTGTCTAATGCTTTGAAGGATCTATTGATAAGATGGCACAAACTTTTACTAATTATTTTGTTGTCTGCTTTGATTTTAATAATTCAATTTGTTTTTGACTGATGAGTTCCATAAGGAGTTATAGCTGATTCTAGCCTTGTATAGGGGTGATTTGATATACCTTTGTATAGCACAAATAGTGCTATTCTTTGTTTTCTGAGTGGACAATTGGTCCACTATCTGTTTTTACATCTTCCTCATTAATACATTTTTTCTTTTCAAAAAAAAAAAAAAAATTCCATAAGGTATTATGTGATGGATAACAGGATAAGTAAACATTTGGGAAATGACTGGTAGTCTTTCAAGAAACCAGTTCCTCTTTTTGAAGGAGCTAACTATGCTATATGAGAAAAGCATTTAATGTGAACTGCAGTTCTTTATGAAATTCAGGCTGATTGCTTATTTTGATGCTTATTTTGATGTATGGAACAGTGCTTTCAACCCAGTCAGTAGATGCTGAAAATTTGTCATCAACTGACAACCTAGCATCAGCAGAAGCAAAGAAATTGAACTCAAAGAAACTAGAAACTGCAACTGAGAGACAACATTCTGAAAAATCTGATGTATTTGAGGCGCCTTCTTTCATGACATTGGTTGAGCCTGGAAGTGGGAGTGACGAGAAAGCTGCCGTTTCTAATATTGAGACAGCACAGAACCTAGAGCAACAAAAGGCTCCTTCACAAGCTGGTTGGTTTCCTACTCTTACTCATGTCGTGAATGATTCCCAAGGGAGAAAGAAGAATGAAGAGAGAATCGCCAAGGTAACAAATTGGAGTACTGGAAAGCAACACACTCCTTTGAAGAGTCTTTTGGGTGAGGCCAATCTTGAAACCAAGCCAAAATCACCAAAACCGAAGGAAAACAAAGCTCCTGTAATTCAAAAAGATGAGACAGCGGCAAAAGACAATGGTGCTGTGCCTATGACAGTGAGTGCAATACTCGGCCCAGAAGTGCCGCCAGCTGAACCTGCCAAGAGAGAGACAGGGAAAGAAGCGAATTCTCCAGCAAGGTATCCTGCAGATATTAAGAGAGAGAAGAGGAAGGTCAAGGGGAGGCCTTATTGGGTACAATTTGTGTGCTGCTCTTCTATCAATTAGGATGCAATTGCTATATGCCTCGGTCATATTAGGTTAGATTAGAGACAACGAATAGTTGGGGTAGCACGTTGCGCTGACTCTCATATGTTGAACTAGCTGTAATTTGCTACTTTGTTAGACCTTTATGTACATAATACTGGTCCATCTTGTAGTTTTATTGTCAGGTCTTGTGGCCTTTGTTATTAGAATTCTATTTTCTATTTGCTGTAGTTATAAAAAATTTATGATATGTTTCATGATGGTGAATTAAGTTTTGTTTGATGGGCGAGGAAATAGATTTACGATAACCTTGGTAAATGTAGTACTTGAGGGGCGTGGATACTGTGCCGAATGTCAAGCAACCGTTTGCTCAATTTATTTTATCAAATAAAATAGATTAAGTGAAGTAAATTAATTTATTAATCTCGTAATTTTTTTTTAAATAACATGAATAATAAGGGAGGGAAAAAAGAAATAAATAAGGGAACCATGAAAAAGACAAAAATTTGTTTCATGTTTGACTTCTAAACTTTTCACGTATTTTGTTCTTTGTCGCATTTTAAAAACTCTAAAAATTATATTTGACCCTGTTTCATATTCGAGGTTCGTGTTTTATATATAACAATCCAAGACGTGATTAGTGTTATATATTTCATGTTTACTTGTATTTATTTTTGATGAATGTAGTTGCATAGTTTACATTGACAATCGCATATCTTATATTTTTTGTTTCATGCGTAAATTTATATTTCACATTTACCTAACACGTGACATTTTTTAAGTTTGGTGTTTCATGTCTAAAATGGCATTCAAGTTTTACTTTTTCCCGCCGTTTCATGTTTGACGTTAATGTTTCACGTACAGAGTTCAATGTTTCATGTGATAAATGTTCAATGTCATGTTAGATGTCAAATGTTTCATATTTAAAAAATGTCGTGATCTATAGACACAATGTGTGGAGTTTCAAGTTTTGTGTTCTAAATACCTCCAAAAATTACTATTTGCCCCAATTTCATGTTCGACCATTGTTTTGCATACATGACATCGCATGATTCATGTTTTGAGTAAAATGCTGCATGTTATGTCGTTTCATGTTAGATGTCTGTTGTTGCTATTGCACATCATATTGCTCATTTCTTTCGTTCTTTCTTTCATGTATAAATGTCAAATTACCCTTAAAAATTCTATTTTTCCTCCACTTTCATGTTTCATTTTGATGTTTCATACAAAGTGTTAGTTATTTCAGATTAAATGTCAATTTTCATGATCTAAATGCCCCCAATTTTTTTTTTCTGTTTACAATAAAATCTCAAAAGTTAATAGCATTGGGACCATAGAAAATCTATTAACTTTATGAATATTAATATATCGATAAATTAATATGAAGAAATTCTTTATTTTTGAAAAATATTATCATGTCTATATTATTTATTTACATTGATTTAGTATTATTTAATTTAATTTGAATAGTAGTTAGTTATCTTACAATGTTAGTAATTCGTTTATTGTGGAGTTGTTATTTTTTCATATTAAATATGACATATGGAGCTTGTCTCCCACTTATTGCAAAACGACAATACAAATTAAAAGTTCGTATTACATAAAAAAGAATTAGAGATGAGGTCCAATTCCAAATCAATTTCAGGAAGCAGTAAACAACACAAAAGCACTTACATAGTTTATAAAAGCCATGTAACATATCATGTGGATTTAGTTTTAAATAGGTAATTATTGATTTATATAATATGTGGGTCCTATATAAAAATAAGATTCTTTTTAAAAAGTTATTATTTTATAGATTTATTGAATTATTAATTTATTACATTAGCACTAAGTCAGGACTGATAAAATCTATTATTTATTTGAGATTATTAATTTATCAAGGATTAATTTATTGAAATTAAACTTTTCAAGTTTCATGTTTGATGTTTAAATTTTAATATTATGTTGATATTGTATGTACATAATTAATATATCATGTTTCCTGTGTAATAGGGGTGGACAAAATACCGGACCCGACCCGAAAAATTTCGGGTTCGGATCGGATCGGGTTATAAAGAAAACCCGATCGGATGAAGATGGTGAAACCTGATCGGGTTGTGATCGGATCGGATCAAATCCGATCCGATCCGAAAACCCGATCGGGTTGCTTTAAAAAAAAAACCTAAATCTAAACACACACGCCACACACAAACAACACATTCACATTTCACAATACACACAAATACAAGTCAAACACAAATCGGGCACACATACACAAACGATTGCAACTACTGAACTACACACAAAGGACATACACACACACAAACGATTACAAAAACACACACAAATAACACATTAACAACAACACACGCAGCACGGCGGCATTAATAGCCCACTGCCGACAGCCAATCCACGTACACGGCCACTCACCCACCACCTACAGCCTCCCTCGCTCGCAGCCCACTGTCGACAGCCAACCCCCAGCCTCCCCCAAATAAACACAAACACACACACAACCAAAGCTGACGCCAATCGAAGCCGAGATCCAACGCTAAACGCAAGATTCGATGCCAACCGAAGCCGAGATCTAACACCAGACGCAAGATTCGACGCCAACCGAAGCCGATCTACTGCTACGAAGTACTCGATCTGCTGATCTACTGCTACAAAGTACCGGATTTGTTGCGCCATCTCCATGTCTCTAATCCTCCACCATCACCCAATCCGATTCAATGTCTATTCGAACCCGGCAACACCCATTCGAACTCGGTAAGCTACAACCTGAATTTTGGCTGTTGATTTTGGGTTTTGGAAGTGATGCTGCAACACCCATTTGAGCCTTTGACAGTGATGCTATAGATGTATATTATATATAATGTATGTGTGAAAGATTAATGTTTAATTGGTATTTGGTGGTTGGTAATAATAGGTAATTATGTATTTGTTGAATTATACCCGACCCGAATAGACCTGAATAATCCAAATTGATTCAAATCTAACTCGAACCGCATCTGATCCGATCCGAACCGAACTCAACCCGAATTTATAACCCGATCCGATCTGATCCGAATATAATTCGGATTGGATCGGATCGGGTTTTAAGTTCGGGTTGAGTTCAGATGAATTTTCATCCAACCCGATCAACCCGAAACCCGATCGGGTTGATCTGAACCCGATTTTTCCCACCCCTACTGTGTAATGTATAATATTACATATCTGACATGTGTGATTGTGTGTTTGGCATACATTGTTTCATGGCATACATTGCGTGTTTGACAAATTTGTTTCGTCTTGTCTGACTGACAAGTTAGATTGTCTCTTAGTTGGTTTTGCTATTCATTTCTCATTCACTGTCCTTGTTTCCACGTTCCTCTATGGCTGGTTCAAGTAGTCGTGGAGCAGTTGATTTGCATATTGAATGTGCACTTTTGCAACTTGATGAAGAGGAGGAGGGTGGTCTTGAGGTGGCTGGAGAGGAGGATGACGATAATGGGGGGATTAAAATTGATTCTCGTTATTGCCTTGTGGGATGTTTCCTAACTGATAAGGTGATCGATTTTGCTGCTATGAAGAATACTATGGCGGCCTTATGGAGGCTGGGAAAGGGTGTTTGTATCAAGGACTTATCTCATACTCTACTCTTGTTTCAATTCTTTCATGAAATTAATGTAAGGAGGGTTCTTGATTCTGGACCATGGACATTTGATCAACACATTCTCCTTGTTCACAGATTAGGTGCTGATGAGCAACCCCAAAATGTTCCTTTGTTCCATACTACCTTTTGGATCCAAGTGTATAATTTGCCACTTGGTTTCCAATATGAACGGATCTTGCATAGTATTGGAAATTATATTGGTTCTTTTCTAGAGTCGGACGAGAATAATCTCAAAGGTGTTTGGCCGAATTATATGCGACCGAGGGTGTCTCTTGATGTAAGGAAGCCTCTCAAGCGACGAATGCAGTTGAAACAAACAGGAGGGGAATGGTTTTAGGTGGATTTCAAGTATGAACGACTCAATGTGTTTTGTTTTATATGTGGTCTTTTAGGCCATACTGAGTGTAATTGTCCTTCCTTGTATGATAATGTGGATGGTAATGTTGTTAGACCCTATGATATATGGATGAAAGTGCCGCCTAGGCGAGGTATGATGAATTTCGGTGAGCGTTGGTTGAGGACAGCGCCACCAAAAATGGAGGAAGGCAATCTTAGTAACTGCTCACAATCAGGGGTTGCTATGGTAGTGGATGAGAATGAGGCCACAAAATTGCAAGGATGGGAGAAAATCTCAAGGAAAAGAGCAAATTGATAGGAATGTGCCTATTGGTTCGGAACTTCCCAATCCTGTTGTAGCTTGGAGTCAACTGGGCATTAATGGCCAAGATTCGGGGGATTCTGCTAGTGGCATGGCTATAGTAAAGGCAAATGAATTTAATTATGATTCTCACTTATTATTTCCGATGCTAAGCGCAGAAGGTCGAGTAATGGGCCGTTTCCAATAGTGGGCCTTGAAGAGGTGGATATAATTACTACGATGGAGAATTCAGATGTTCCAAAAAACGGACCAGCGGTGGGACCTGTGAACCAGGCCCACCGAGACAAATGAGTTGCTTAAGATGGAACTGTCGTGGATTAGGCCACCCACGAACAGTTCAGGTTCTTGTAGACCTGGCCAAGCAGGATAATCCTACATTTATTTTTTTGATGGAAACATTATGCCATAGAGATAAGTTAGAAAAACTTAAAATCCAATTGGGTTATGTTGGTTTGTTTGTGGTGGAAAAGGTTGGCCGGAGTGGTGGGATAGCTTTATTTTGGAAGCCCAATTACAAGGTTCAAATTTTCAAGTTTGGGAAGAATTTTATTGAAGTGGCTATTGGGAATACTGAGGGGAAACAATGGCATATCACGGGTTTCTAGGTTTTCCAGAGTCTGTTCGTCGTCGTGAGTCATGGAGCTTATTGCGTTCTCTTGCTTTGTCTTCCTCGTTACCATGGGTTTGCCTTGGTGATTTTAATGATCTCCTCCACTCAAGTGAAAAGCGTAGGAAGCATGTACACTTAAATTGGAAATTGCATGGATTTCAGGTAGCCGTTTCAAATTCAGGGCTCTTCGATTTGGGCATGATTGGTTATCAATTCACATAGGAACGCTCTCGGGGTACTGGAGGTTGGGTTGAGGAGCAGTTGGATCGTGCCCTAGCCTAGAAGCCTCTTGTTCTGATTATCTCCCAATCTTTCTTGATCCTGCTCCGGTGGTGAGAACTTCGAGGAGTAAGAAGTTTTGGTTTGGGAATAGTTGGCTCCGTGAATCTGATTGTATAAAGGTTGTGAAGGAAAGCTGGGTTTCGTCTGTTTGGGTACCCATTCAGAATAAAATTGTTTCTTGTGGCTCTGCCCTTCTTCGATGGGGTAGTCACCTTATGCATGACTTTCGAGCTCGTATTTTGGAGTGCAAGAAGAAAATGACTTCGTTAAGGGGTAAGCGTGATTCGGCTAGTGTGGATAGTTTTATTGAAGCTAGAAAACGTTATAACGAGTTACTGCATAGCCATGAGATTTTTTGGAAGCAGAGGGCAAAATCCATTTGGCTTAAAGAAGGTGACATGAACTCAAGGTATTTTCATGCTATGACTTCAGCACGGAAAAAGCAAAATATGATTGGGAAGCTTCGAAATATTCAGGGGCAGTGGTGTACTACTCCGGAAGACATTAGCGAGGCAATTAGCAAGTATTTCACTCATATTTTCTCCTCTGAAGGTGGCTCTTGTGTTGAAGTCCTCCAATGTCTAGAGCCAAGGATTACAACTGAGCAGAATCATACTCTTATGGAGTCGTTTAGTCCAGCAGATGTCCGTGATGCGATCTTCAGCATGCATCCAGATAAATCACCAAGACCAGATGATATGAATCCCGTTTTTTTTTCAAAAATTTTGGTCAATAGTCTGAGATGATGTCTCTGCTGCGTGTCTAAACTTTATTCAACAATGTGTGTTCCTTGCTGATTTGAATGAGACCTTTGTTACCTTGATTCTTAAAAAACCCAACCTTGATTATATAACTGATTTTCGGCCAATAGCATTATGTAATGTCCTTTATAAAATTGTTGCAAAGATGTTAGCTAGTCGGCTTAAATTGGTATTGGGGGTATATTATTTCGGACTCTCAGAGTGCTTTTATTCTGGGTAGAGCAATTACTAATAATATTATGATTTCGACTGAGGTTATGCATTATCTTAAGAGGAAAAAACAGGGTAAAGAAGGGGCAGCAACTTTTAAAATTGATATGGCTAAAGCATATGATAGAATCGAGTGAAGTTTTTTTTTATCTTCTATTATGCTCAAGATGGGTTTTGATTCTGGTTTTGTTATGTGTGTCCACTGTAACCTACAAAATTTCTCGTGATGAGATGGAAATAGGCCATATTGTTCCTAGCCGTTGTCTTCGGCAAGGTGACCCATTATCACCATACCTCTTCATTATCTGTGCTGAAGGTCTAAGCTCACTCATTAACCATTATGAGAGAGCAGGGCTGTTACATGGGGCCAGGATTGCTAGGGGTGCTCTATGCCTTACACACCTATTTTTCACTGACGACTGTTTTCTATTCTTCAAAGCTAGTGCCCAAGAGGCTCATGTGATGAAGACTGTCTTATCTATGTATGGGGCTGCCTCAAGTCAGAAGGTTAACTACAATAAATCATCCATTTCCTTTAGTGCAAATGTTAAAGATGATGTTTCTCACTCGATTTGTAGTCTCCTTGGGGTTCAGGGCATTGACGACTATGACACTTATTTGGGTCTTCCCTCATATATTGGTAGAAGCAAGTCTGCGGTATTTAGTTATATCCGTGATAGAGTTTGGAAGTGCTTGCAAGGGTGGAATCAAAAATTGTTATCAAGAGCTGGTAAAGAGATTTTACTTAAGACAGTTGCACAAGCAATGCCCAACTATGCAATGAATATATATCTCCTTCCCATGGAACTTTGTAGAGAGTTAGAGAGGATGATGAATTCTTTTTAGTGGGGCAGTAAAGGTAATGGCAGTGTGGGTATTATTTGGATGAAATGAGACAGACTGTGTAAACTGAAGACTTATGGGGGTATTGCTTTTAAAAGATTGCACTTTTTTAATGTTGCAATGCTTGGAAAGCAAGGTTGGCGTCTCCTAACCAATCCCAATACACTTGTGGCTCGCCTATTCAAGGCAAGGTATTATCCTAACACATTCAAACCAAACATGCCATTAAGAGTACAGGCAAAGGGGGAGGGAAGTGGAGATCGCGACAGAAAAAAATTCCAAAACTGACAATGACTATGATCAATTAGCCGGTCAAGGCAGAAGGAGAGGTTGTATCAACAATTTGACAAATCCAAAATTGTGTGATACAACTATTACAAGTTTGGTCATTACTGTTCTGAATGTTATACCAAATTGCCTTAAGATAAAGAGAATCAAGAGAATTAAATTTTGCCAAAGAGAAATAAGAACAAACTTTGTTAATGGCTCATCATGTCAAAAATGAGGCTGATTCAGATGTTTGGTATATTGACATCGACTGCAGCAACCATATATATAGTAGTAAGTATTACAAATATATGCAAGTTGATAAGTATAATAAAATCTTAAACACCAACAACAATACTAATGAACAATAAAAATAAATTATAGTAAATACATTGATTAAATAGAAATTGTAAACATGATAAAAATTATAGAAATAACTTGAGGCATGTACTAAACAATTTCCTTAAAATAGATTTGCCACCTACTGTTAGATGCTTTAGTTTTGAACAACAACTATTTCTCAAGATACAATGGGAACAAAACAATTTCAGCACAATTTCTATCCTATCTTAATTACATCTGATTCTCTTTTTCGACAAAGGGCTCTTTTTTATACAATAATCACATTGTAGTATTGTTTAGTGATAAATGTTTGATTCGTTCAATTAATCCCCTTAATTGTTTAGGGGTCCTTCAATTTAATTAATATTTCAATCAAAAAATTTTATTTCTTAAAATGATTAAATTTGAATCCTTTCACTGAAAAAATTTTCAATTGCAAGATTTTTCTCCTTTTAGATTCCCCATTTTTGCTGTTATTTTACTCAAATCACAAACTTGAATAAATGATGATCTAAGGGTTCTTACTTATGGAATCTTTGGACTTTTAAAGGTTTTCTTGAATCATCATGGTTCTAGTATGAATTTGAGGTTTCAATTGATTCATAGGGTCTTAGCAAGAAAAGCTGCATTACATACAACTCAAAATAATGCGTAGAATTAGCTAAGCATTTTCTTTGAACAAATATAGAATTGGAGTGGATGGTTTTATAGTTCAAAAATTAATGAACTATATAGAAGAGTTATCCATTGGAACAATACTACTCAACAGATTAATTGAAGTATTGCTACTAATGATTCGAATCAAAATCCATTTTTTGGGCGCATGAATAAGTTGTATTCTCAAATTATATCAGAAGTATTTGCTGCCATGGTGGAAATTCCATTTTTTCTTGGTTGGTAGCTTTTTTAAAAGGGAAAAAAATTGAAAAATCGCCTAAATTAGAGGGTTATTAGAAAGGGCATCGCTTTCTATATAACAAGATTATTAATCATCTGTTGGGGTTACTCGAGACACTTCTTATTAAGTGATTTATGTGAATCATTAATCTTTCTTTCGTGGAGTTTGTCTATTACTCATAGGAGTTTTTAATAATCAATTAGGTTGTTGTAGTTGGTCTCTATTATGGAATTATGATCAAATTCAACATCCCTCCATTTTTCTTTGCTTATTTCTACTAGAATTTTTAGAATAGAATTGAAGTGTGTAAAAGACTTGTATGTAGTAAACTTGTGCTGATATAACTATCTATATATACATCGTCCCTCTTTATTGCATAGTTCATTTTGGGTCAGCGTATGTTGTGTTCTAGCAAAATTTAAATTGAAGAAATAAAAGATTCGGGGAAAATTTTCTTTTCTCGTGATTTGTATCCAAGGAAAAACTTGAAATTGATAATTAGGATTATGAACTTGAAACATAATTTCATTTTTATTTTTTAAATTGGATCAATACTTGTAATTTTTTAAGTATAAGTAAAGGAATTGTACTCTGGCAACTTTATTTAAGGCAGAGTTTGATTTTTTGGGCGGTGACAGTGGAAAAGTTGATAGATAAGTCATCCTTACTACCATTTTACAAAATCATTCATAAGATTTTCACCTCATACAGCTCCTGGTTCAATTTTTTCATTTCCCATCGAACTTCCAACATGCTTGAACTCTTGGATACAAATAAATTTCAAAAGAGAAAGAGGAAAACTCCATGCACTATTTTTGTGTAATGCTTGTTGTTTATTTGAAATGAAATGAGCGTCTAATTAGAGATATTGAGAGGGACATTTTAGTCCTAATAAACTGCATCAAGGAAATATAATGGCCGCCTTTAATGTTGTAATTAAAATCCTGTAATTGTCATAATTAATTCTAAAATTAAACTAAAATTTGAAATTAGAATAAACTCTTGTCCATTAAAACCAAGCGGTTTAAGAGCCAAAAATTAACAAAATTTGCAAAAATGTGGTAAATGCGGGCTAGCACAATTTGTACCGATATTCATGTATGCAGGATGTGAGTGCACATAAGTCCAGCTAATCGGGTAAGGATTTACAGCACTCGTTATTGACACTTGTCTTGTGACACTTTGTTAAAAAAATATTTGTAGTTACATTCATTTGGATCATTTCTGTATTTAACGGACAAGTATGATGAATTATTGATTTTATGACATCAATATATTAGACATCAAAAGATAATTGACACTACAATAATGTATTAGTAACAAATAAAATAAAATAAAAATTTTATTTTAATTGCTCCCAAGACATCAACATAAACCTAAAATCAACATAAACCTAAAATTCTAGGGCCAGATGCCTCATCTCTTAACACCTCTAGATTATCTCTCCTTCGACCTCTCAAATTCAAAATGCCAAATGAAACCACTCTGAGACCCATACCATGCGAAACCCTAATGAGTTACATTCTGTTACAGAATATCAACCATGTTGCAACAACATGAGCTCATAAAACTCTCTTTAGATCTCCACCTTTTGTGTTGATGGCCATCTTACTCGAGTGTGCACTGCTCATTGCACTTCTTCGAACTTCTCGTTAGCTAAACTTTTGTCATCTTGCATTAATTCAATCTTCGATCGACATAAATTTACTAAATTAAAGGGATTATGGTTAGATTGTTTAAATTCACCAACTTGGCAACTTTTTCTCTCTTTCTAATCTCTTTCTTGTTGGAAATTCATTGCATCATTAACGTCTTGTTGGAGAGATAAAGACGATAGGGAGGGGTTGTGATTGTGGTTGTGGGAACTGTAAATTGCGAACTGTTGGGGATCATCTCATATTTTGTTGAAGAGAAAGAGGAAAATTTAAAAAAATTTAAAATAATGGATAAAGTGATTACAGTAGGAGATGCAGTGTCGTTGAGCAGTGGTCAAACAACGTCGTTCTTGGATTCTCCTCCATCGTCGCCGTCACCGTTCTTCCCTAAAAATCTCCCTCTAATCTCAGCATTTCTCACCTTTGCTCTCGCTGAGTTCCTCAAGATCTTCACGGCCTAGTCTGTTTGTTTAATTATCTCCATTTTTATTCTTTTTTTTTTCAGCATTTCTCTTTATTTGATTGGTTACATATTGTAAATTTTGTTTATTTGGTATTTCGTCTGCATAAAAAAATGATTTTTTTAACAAAAAAATAGATTGACTTTTTCATTAGGGCTTGGAGCTCCAAAATGCTCCTTTGATTGTGATTAATCTCCTATTCAAAGAATTATGGATGTATGATATATTAAATGTGAATTGAATACAAAATTAGTATAGGCTAATGTAATTAAGAAGTCGTTCTTCTGGAATAATAATATCTCGGTTATTCTGTATGTTCTTGCTAGATGCTCAGGTACAAAGAAAAGAGATGAGATTCTAAAAGGATGCTTGATTCAGGTGGAATGCCTTGGTTACATTCTGCTACTATGTTGGCTCTAGCAGTAGCTATTGGTCTACAAGAAGAGTCAGGAAATTCATCTTTTGCCATTGCAATGTTCTTGGCTTGCGTTGTATGTTCTCTTTTAACTTTATTGGTTATCTCTTATGGACATGTGTGTGTGTGCGTGTGTTGATTCTCGCATGGTGTGATGTTTGCAATGTGGATGATATGCTTGAATTTGCTTGGTGCTTACTGTTCTTGTTGACCTTTCTTTTCAACAAAATATATATATACTTCATCTTATACTCCTCTATCACTTTATGAATAATATGATCATCAATTTCAATAAACACATGTATGATAAATGATTATTTCTCAGCTTATTGAATAATTACTTCTTAGTCTTGACTTCCTTTCCCTATTTTTGTTTATTTTTCTTCTCAGGAAAATCTACATTATCTTGGATTCCTCTACCATGTGCAGGCCAAAACATCCTAACATGAGGTTAAAGCATTATATTGTGATTTTTATTTATAAACGTAGTGATATTTTTGGTAAAATGGTATTGAGATTAATGACATAAGTCATTTGTTTGTAAAGACTAGGTTTGTGAATTCAAAGGTGTGTGGAATTATATGAATTAAGGATTGCCTTAAAAAAATTGAGAATATGTGGAGCTTTAAGATCTAACATCTCTTAATTACCCTGTACTCTATATTCATTTTGTACTAGCTGTTTCTTCTAGCCTCTAGTTACTTTGGTTAGGTGCTAACCTTCCAATAATACTTATGATTGGGAAATACTTGGTAGAAGTTTCAATTGTGAATATCTTGGATTATTAGCTCTTGCAACTGATTTGTGTTTGATCCATCAATACAATGGCTATCACTCTTTCTTGTAAATATTTTATTATTTTAGTAGAGTAGTTTGCAATGAGTTAACACTAATTGTATTATGCAGAAAGTGTGTAATTATCAAGAGTTAAATGCTTTGGTCTTACACTTAGGCTTGGTGACTAAAAGACATGATTGCAAGCCTTTTTTTTTGAAACAATATACTATATTGTATTAGATGTTAAATTTTATTATGAATTTTTGTTTCTTTTTAGCTGGCAAATCACTAATTTGTGAGTTCTTTTTATCCAATTAGAAATATACACACTTCCTTGAAACTAGTTGCTCTATTGAAAACTTGAATGCTATAATTCGCTCTCTCACTCTCTCTTCTTCATATATTTAAGAATTATATATATATGGAGTTAAATATACTATATCTTAGTTATTTCTAATGAAATGAGCTACAATTTTATTGTTCTCTAATTTTCCTTCAAAATAATTGAGTTTATTTGTTCATAGCTTATGAATATTTTTACTTTGGAGCAAAATATGTTTTATTTCTGTTAACTATTATCTCTTTATTGCTTGTTACTTAATTTTGCAACTACTAGAATTTGGCAACCAATTTGTTTTCCTTCTTTTATTTGTTTGCAGATTTGGTTAATATGTTTAAAGTGTTTCTTCCTCAACTTCTCTTATACCCTTAACCCATCAAATTCATTGAATGGAGAAGTTGTCCGTCATAATGCACGATTGGAGTGCTTGTGCTCAAGGAGTGAAAAATATTAATCCTTCTAAATTTAGCCCATAAGTTCAGCTACAAGTAGAAGGAATTTGATTGGATAATAACAATTTTAATGTGTTTGAGATTATTCAGTTATAAGAATAAAATGTCATGTAATAGGATGTCGTGTATTGAAGTATTTGAGTTGAGTAATATGTACTAATAAATATTATGAAAAGTTTTGCAATATAAATTGATTTTTATTGTTATTTGGTAGTATATTTTAATTTAATTAACAAATCAATAGGCAATATTCCATCTTCTATTTTCATTTTTTAAAATAATAAATCAATATTGATACTATAGTAATAGGAATTAATGACACTAATAACAGTAGTCACTAACAGCATATATGTGACACCATAAATAAGTGTTACTATGTTTAGACCGCCAGATTATTGGCACAAATAACAAGTGTCACTAAAAGAGTAATAACATGTGTCATTGAAAGTAATTACTGACACTATTTTAATATAAACCTTAACCTTTTGTGCTCTTACTTTTTTTCCAATGTGGGATAAATGCATTTTGTGTTATTTTTTTGAACTCCATTGATGAATTTTGAGTAGCAATTTCTCATTCGTTTAAGCATCACTTTGAGCATATAAGTAAATAATTTTGAACTACTCATGGAGGGGTATCCAAATCACCCTAGATTTTTTAATTACACCAAGTGGGTTCCACTCAAAATCATGCCTAAAAAATAGCCACTTTTGCGATATTTTTCTAACAATCCCACAAATGAATGGAAATTGGTGAAAAAAAAAAAAACTAGATATTTTTATAAAAAAACATATTGACCTTGATAGAGTTTAGTGTATCAAAAACTACACAGGATAGGTAGATCTTAACTTTTGAACCTTCCCTTGTAGAAATATATTTACTTTACTACTTAACCAGTAGATGAGATGTTTTTGAACTGTTATGTCATCCATATAAACAATGATATATTCCACACAAGAAGCTTTCCTTAACACACTTGAGTTTTATGGATATGTTCATTTTGGTTGTGTACATCTACCTGGTTCTACAAGCGATCTATGAATTGCATCCCTAACAGTTCCCTTTAAATGGCCGGTTTCTTTCTCACGTAGGTAATTTTTTAATTAAGAGTAACTCGAATTACTATGCTCAAATTTTCTGACACATAAGAATCATTAAGAGCATAGCTCATCCTTTGCTCTTTACTACAAGAGGTTAACCTCCGCAAGAGGATAATCCTACAGTGATCCAGCTAGGTATTAAACAATTATATTGTCCCTTTGAACCTAGATCTTGTGATCTTCAGTCAGCTATGTCGGGTTTTCCTTTATAAATACCGTTAATTTTATGGGCTTTTAGTTCCATTCTTCTCGACGACTTATCTACTATCTCCATATTTAACCTTTAGGTTAGTAGATCTATAATATTATTCTTTGACTTTCCAAAGTCAACTAACATAACTTCAATAGAGATTAACAGTCTAATGGTATTGTGTTTTTGTGTGTGTGTACACTTACCATTTTACATAAAGTTGTGTGCTAACACAAATTAACAATTGACAATAGCACAAGCTTTAGTCATTTTGGAATATCTGCTAATAGTTTTATAGCTACTTTGTCTTTCCATCCAAAGAAATCTAATTCCATTATAGAAGATTTCCACAATCTAGTGTTAATACTTGGCACTAAAAAATATTAAGCATTTAAAATTAGATATTTAATTCATATTTTCCATATCTTTCTAATACATTTGATATCAAGTGAGCAGCCTATATTTATGAGTAATGCGTAAGTACATGAATATAATTACTATTACTCTAAAGAATTCTACTCGAGAGACACTCTCTTTTTTATCCTTGGAATTCTTTTCTTATCATAACCTTCTTATTGAGATTCACAAGATTGACATATTTTTATTGACTTATCCAATTTATTAACACTTTATGAAGTTTGTAATAAGATTTCTTCAATCAAAACTTCATTTAGAAAGGCCAAATAAAGCTGCAATTGCTACTATTGTCTTAATATATTTTATTTTCTTCACAAAGCAAAAATGTACCAAGCTTTTATTACTTGTAATCTACAATTACAGGTCTAGGCCTTTACTAGTCAATTAATCCTCCAGCTTTTATATTCTTCTTAAAAAAATCCAATACCTCCATGTATGGATTTAATTTCACCTTTAAGAATATCTTTAATAAAATCCAAAAGCTTTGAAGAGGTCTAGTCTCTAGTAAAGTCTAAAACACTTTTTATCTTTTAATTCTTTTACCTCATCTAGATTTGATCTTAAACTCTTCTTTGTTCTTCCTCTTCTATCTTCAATGATAGTTTCATATACTCATTTAAGCGCATTCAAACCCATTTTAGGATTTACTTAGAAATGCGTATTCGAAAAACATGAATTTCTTAATGATATTATCATTTTTTTGTGTTCTTATACACAAAAAACCAATAAACAGTGCTGTTGTATTTAAGAACTTTATTGTTATTGTAGCAAAATAACCCCATATTTATCCAAATTTGTAGGAAAATTTTCTATCATTCTCATGGAGTATTTGCAAAAATAATTAATTGAATACAACTTCTCTATTCCTTCTTCTAGAATCTATCTATCATTTAATTGGATTAAAGCCTTGCCAAATTCAGAGACCATTATTGAAAATTAACATTGTCTATCAAGTTAATTTCTTAATTTCATTTTTTTTCTAGTGATTCCTATAACATCTTGGACCCACAACCAAGTAGATATTTTCTGCTTTGGTCACACAATCCATCATACCATTTGTTCTTAGGCTTTGCAACCTAAAAATATGTCCACTGAGTTAACATAAACCAATGGCTAGAAACTCTTGTGCTTATACAATGGCATCTTACATTTACACTACAAAACTTTGTGGTCCATAAGCAAATATTTTTGAAACTTAGTTTGCTTTTAGCCTTGTAGCTTTATAACACTGAACATATGACTAAAACAATATATTTGCCATCTTCTTGAATTTAAAGTTCGACACTAGATTGTTGATGCTTATAAGATTACTCTAGAAATATTACTATGCGGAAAATTGTTTCCAATGAAAATTATCTTTGGAAATTTTTACAAATCCATCCACTTGATATGAATTTATGATATGTTAGTAGCAACTCTTAAACCTGAGTTTTCATAGTTTTAGAGTTCACTATTTTATAAGTCAAGAAATGGCCTATGACAAATTTCTTAGTGCTATATAGTATAAAGACTTTTAATTCCCTTTAACTATTTCTTTTGTAGTATATGCAGCATATAAAGAATTAGTCAAAACTATGCTACCACCATTTTCTATATACAAATGCTTATGCCAGCATTAAAATCTAGCCAGCAAGATCTAAAGGACAATGCCCTTGTTAGTTTACCTTAGCATGCTTTGCTGTCAGCAAGAACAATAACATTTGTCACACTGTTGCCATCAACTTGAGTGATGTGTCACCACACCTAACTGTTAAAAGACTTAGGTTGTTCCTCTTATCACCTTGCCACCATGATTTCATGAGCAATAATTTGAATACATTCCATAGACAGCCCGTTTTGCATACATAAATCACACTAGTTAGGCTTCTAAGAAAGAACAGAGTAGTCATAAATAGTTCCAGTTAAAATCCAGACTTCTTAGGTAATGTATAACCTTAGTGATAAAACCTTCTTAGGGTATTTAAGCTTACTTATTTCGGCACATAAGCATTTAAGGATTCCGAGCATCAATTTGCTTTTGATAAGGAATCTCACAAGATTTAGAACAATATGTATGTTCTTACCTCTTGAAATTCTTCTTATCGAATTTCTCAATTTTCCTTATAATCTAGAATTTAAAAATTGTACTTAAATGATGGATTTTGTTTAGTCCTCCAAGAATATTTTTATATTCACGATACTTGTATGGGCATTTTTGTTTGCAAATTTAACTGTTTAAATTTTGTAACTGCTGCTTATAATATTTAATTAAAAGCATAACCATTGATTTTAATATTAAACCTTCAAATGCTTACTTAAATTAAATCCAAAGCATAAGTGTAGCCTTATATTAAATTCTAGATTTACCTTCATACTACACTTTGAATTTAATTTATTGCTACAATTTAAATTTACATTACAAATAATAAATTACTAAATTAATTTCATAATCATTTTTAAATTTAACTCATTATGAAATTTGTAACACTATCACAAACTTTAAACCTATTTTGACAAAAATTTAACATAACAATATGTTAATCACAATTTTTAACATTAATAGAAATAAAATTTTATTAATATTAGATTTAAAATTTCACAATATGAGCTTAATTTGACATTTAGCTCTTACACTCATTGACAAAATGATGTCATATTCTTCAAGAATCAAAAGGAGAAGAATGAAGAAATTACTTGCTATGAATGTAAGAAGCATGACCATATAAGATCAGAGTACACTCTTCTCAACAAACTTAAAAAGAAAGCTATGGTGGCAACTTTGGATGATAACGATGAAGAGACCTTGGATGAGGAGGCCTCACATGAAGTGTCAAATCTGGCACTTATGGCAATAGAAGAAGAAATTGATGAGGTAAGAGATCTCCCTTCTTATGATGAGTTGTTTGAAGCATTCACTGAATTGCATAATGATCTAAAGAAAATTGGTATGAAAAATGTTTCTCTTAAAAAGAAAATGCCAAAAATTTCAAATGAGAATGATGATTTACGAAAACAAAATGATTCTTTGAATGAAGAGATTAAAGGACTTAAATTAGAGAACAAAACATTGCATGATAGGATTGCATCATTAAAGAAACACAGAGTACTTCATGTGAACATGAAAAGTTAAGTGTTAATGATTGGATTAAGGAAAATGAAGATTTAAAGAAGAGGAACTATGAACTCAATGATATTATGTTAAAATTCACAAGTGCTCAAAAGAATTTGAAAAAATTGCTCAGCTCTAAAAAATGTGTCTTTAATAAAGGAGGACTTGGATATAAACCTAAGTTGAAATAAAAATATTACAAGAATTACTTTGTTAAGACTACATCCATCAGTGATCATCAACCTGTTTGCCATTATTGTTATAGTAATGGTCACATAAGTTTTGCATGACCAATTAAGAAAAATGCATATTTGGAATTAAAATTGTTTGGGTTCTAAGAGGGACCATTACTAACAGTCACAGACCCAAAAAGCTTTGGGTGCTTAAAACTTGAGATTTCTTTTGCAGGGATCAAAGAAGAAGAAAAATAAATGATACTTGGACAACAGATGCTCGAGACATATGACAAGCAATTATTCTTAGTTTTTGATTTTTACCAAAATCGAAAATGATGGAGAAGTATCCTTTGAAGATAATTCAAAAGGAAAGATTATCGGTATCGGTAATGTCGGTAAAGATTCTTCTACCTTTATTGAAAATGTGTGTTTAGTTAAAAATTTGAAGCACAACTTGCTTAGTATTGGCCAATTGTGTGATAAAAGCTACATAGTTATTTTTTACCAAACAAAATGTGTTATCGAGGATGCATGTGACGGTAAAGTTTTATTTGTTGGAAAGAGATGTATCAATGTATACACCATAGATGTCGATTGTACATCAACCCATGATAAATGTTTTTCTGCATTACATGATGATAGTTGGGTATGACATAGAAGATTAGGTCATGCAAGCATGAACTTGATTTCAATAATTTCAAAAAATGATTTAGTTAAAGGTCTTCTGAAAATTGGTTTTGAAAAAGATAGAATTTGTGAAGCTTGTCAATTTGGAAAACAAATCAAAACTTATTTCAAAAAGAAAAATCATGTTTATACTTTAAAACCACTTCATCTTCTTCATATGAATTTATTTGGACCTTCTAAATATGTAAGTTTAAGTGGTAAGTATTATGCATTTGTAATTGTTGATGATTATTCTATATATACATGGGTATTGTTCTTAGCTAATAAGGATGATGCCTTTAATGTTTTTAAAATCTTTTGCAAAAAAGTTCAAAATGAAAAAAAGGATATACCATTTCTTGCATTAAAAGTGATCATGCTGGAGAATTTGAAAATCATGCATTTGAAAGTTTTTTGTAATAACTTTGGTATTGAACATCAATTCTTTTCACCAAGAACTCCACAACAAAATAAAGTTGTTGAGAGAAAAAATATGTCTATTCAAGAAATGACTAAGACTTTATTGAATGAAAATGCATTACTAAAGTATTTTTGGGCCGAATCTGTTAATACCGCATAATATGTTTTGAATTGTTATTTGATTAGACTTCATCTCAATAAAACTCCCTATGAGCTTTGGAAAGATAAAAAAACTCAATATTGGTTATTTCAATGTTTTTGGATGTAAATGCTTTATATTGAATACTAAAGATAATATTGGTAAATTTGATCCAAAATTTGACATGATATCTTTCTTGGGTATTCAAATGCAAGCAAAGCTTATACAATGTATAATAAAAGAACCCTGATTGTTGAAGAATCTATGCATGTCATATTTGATGAGTTTAACCCTTCCTCTACAAAGAAGGTTGTTATTAATGATGATGTAGATGAAAAGTTACAAAAAGAAGAGCTTTCAAATGACAAACAAGATAATGCACCATGTGAGAATGAAAAGAAGCGACAAGAAAAACAAACTAACATGGAGCAAAATGAAGGTAATTCTCAAACTCTCACCAAGGAGTAGATGTATGTGTCTTCTCATCCTAAAGAACTAATCTTAGATGATCCTTCACGAAGTGTAACCACTAAATCATCATTTAGAAATACTTGTGAGCATGCAACATTAATATCTCAAATTGAACCAAAATCATTTTGGGATGCGGAAAATGATGAATCTTGGATTATGGCAATATAAGAAAAGTTAAATCAATTTGTGAGAAAAAATGTGCCCATTAGTTTCTAAACCAGAACATCAATCTATTATAGGTACAAAATGAGTATTTAAGAATAAGATGGATGAATTTGATGTGGTTATAAAGAATAAAGTTAGATTAGTAACTGAAGGATACAACTAAAAAGAAGGAATTGATTTTGATGACACTTTTACACATGTAGCAAGATTAGAATCCATTAAGATGCTCTTAGCATTTGCATGTCATAAGGATTTCATTTTGTATTAAATAGATGTCGAAAGTGCATTTCTAAATGGTTATATTATAGAGGAGGTTTATATGAAACAACCCCTTGTTTTAAAAATTAAAAGTTTCCAAATCATGTTTATAAGTTGTCTAAAGCATTATATGGATTAAAACAAGCACTTAGAGCGTGGTATGATGGACTTGAAAATTTCTTATTGGATAACAGTTTTTCAATGGGAAAGGCGGATACTTCTCTCTTTGCTAAGCACATGAATCAAGATATACTTGTTGTTCAAATCTATGTTGATGATTGTATATTTGGTTCTACTAATGAGTTTTTGTGCCAGGAGTTTCATCTTGTATGAGTAAGAAAATTGAAATGAGCATATTGGAATACTTCTTTGGATTACAAATAAGACAAAACGAAAAAGGAATATTCATTAATCAAGCAAAAAATTTGAGGGATTTACTCGAAAGATTCAGATTTAAAGATGGAAAGACTAAAAGCACTCCAATAAGCTCAGTAATCAAGCTTGACAAAGATAAAAAACGTAAAGAAGTTGATATAAAAATATATGGAGATATGATAAGATCTTTACTTAATTTAACTGCTAGTAGGCCTGATATTATGTTTAGTGTGTGCTTGTATGCAGTATTTCAATCATGTTCTAAGGAATCTTATTTGCTTACTGGTAAAAGAATTTTTCGTTATTTAAATGGAACCATAGATCTTGGCCTTTGGTATCTTAGAGGAACTCACGTAGATCTAGATTATTATTCGGATATCGACTTTGTCAGTTATAAAGTTCATAGGAAGAATACTAGTGGAACATGTCACTTTTTAGGTCACTCACTTGTCTCTTGGTTTAGTAACAAGCAAAATTCGGTTGCAATCTCAACCACTAAGGCTGAATATATTGTCGCTAATAATTGTTGTGCACAAGTCCTTTGGATGAAACAAACCCTTGGAGAGTATGGTATTAATCGTGATCATATACCTATCATGTGTGACAGTATTAGTAATATAAACTTGTCAAAGAATTCCATTCAACACTTTAGAACCAAGCACATTGAGATAAGACATCATTTCTTAAGAAATCATGTTAAAAAATTTCTATCAACGGAAAAACAACTTGTAGATATCTTCACAAAACCCCTTAGCGAAGAACAATTTATTAAAATTTAACATGAGCTTGGAATGATGAAGATTGTACATTAGCATAACTTTATATGATAGTAAGACTATCTTGCTTTTCATGTTGTGATTTTTTGCTTGGATTGGTTGCTATGTTTGAATTATGTGCATTCATGAATCATGCCTTAAAATAGCCTTTAAGACATTTCAGATCAATAAAATAGTCTTGAAATGGATTAAATGTCAGTCAAAGATTAAAAAAAAATGTGCAAAATCATAGTTTAAAATAAATGGATAATTGTTTTGAGACAGAAACTTAGGGGATATGTTCTGTAAAATTAGCAGCCCACCGCTTATATTTATTGACTTACCGTTTAAAAACAGAATGGCTGGTTATGTTAAAGAACTAACATGGGAAATGGATAATCGTTTTCACATTAAGTAGTTACTAGAAATAAATGATTAACCGATTGCCAAAACTTTATTGTTTGCTTATTTTTATTTGATATTTGTATTAAGTTTTATTTAATTTACTCCATAATTTTTAAAAATCCAATTCACCCCCCTTTTGGGTTGCTTACCTAATATTTCAACAACAAGAACCAACTGTGATTTATTGTGATAACATCTGTGCAAACTCTTGAAAAATCTAGTCGTCTATGGGAGGAGCATACATATTGATGTGAGGTGTTGCTTCTTGAGTGATTTTTGTAAGAATGGTATTATTTGATTTGGTGTTTTGTAAGGTGAAGATTCAGTTATAGATATTCTGATTAAGCTTATCAAATAGCTTTGATTTTTAAATCTACAAGGCATGTTTGGATTGTGCTCTGTCAAAGAAGTGGTTGATTGAAGCATGAAGTCTTATAATATGATTTTTGTAGACATTAGATTAAGAAGGGGCGTTAATAAATATTTTTAATATTTATTTATCTCAATAAAGTTGTAGATCTAGGCTATAGAGATTGTTAGCCCTAATCTTTAGGAGTCGGTTAGTGTAGTGGCTTAATCCAATTAAAAGTTGTTGCTACTTTCTTGTGGTTTCTAGTTGGTGTATAACCTATATATTAGGCTTGACCTTATTTGAATAAAAGTGTGCAGAGCATTCAAATTTCTTCAATTTAATTTTATTTTGGAAATTATCATTTTCCCACCAAAATTATTCTAACATATCAAGTCATACCATGGTTTTCTGAAAAGTGCATTTTATCACCAAATGTTTACTCTTTTATCGTTTTACCACCATTCCATTAAATTAGTTAAAAATTTGCTATTGGTTTGTTCATATCATAGGGACATTTAAGACATTTCTCTTTGAAACCAAAACAATGCGTTTACAATGGTAAAATAAACAAAAAACAAACTATCAGATAAATAATTTAAAAAATAAGAAATTTGCAACCCTAAAAATTGGCCTTTGTCTCTCTCTCTCTCTTGCTCGATCTTCGATTTTTCTCTCTCTTACTCGTTGCTCTATCTACCACAGTGCTGTCATTGACTCGTTATTGTCTCCACAGCTGTATGCTCTCTCCATTGTGAGTTATTGACTTTTTTTTGGCTTATTGTCCAATACATTTTTTCCTTAATTAAATTGTTTTGAGTTATGATTAATACTTGAATTTATTATATTATGATTTTATGTTCCAAAGGTAAAATTGACTTTTAACTCATTTTCTATTAAATATTAACTTACTTTTAATAGAATGGCGGTAAAACGATAAAAGAGTAAACATTTGGTGGTACAATGTACTTTTCAGCAAACTACGGTACTGACTTGATATGTCAAAATAATTTTTGTGGGAAAATGATAATTTTCCTTTTACTTTTGCTCTTTGCCTTGTCAAGTATTAAACAATTTGAATACCTGAGTACAATCAAACTAATTTAAATTTTCTGGACTACACCTATTTGATGTTAATTTTCAAAGACATGTACTATTTTTTGTTGTTTTTTATTTTTTAATACCAGACTACAACAGCTGGTGATCTTTTGTTGAATGATACCTAATTTCTTATTATTGCCATGTGTTGCTCTAATTTCTCATCTTTATTGTCCTATTCTCACGACGATTTAACAAGTAATATTAAAAAGAAAAATCACAAGTGATTAAATGTAGCCATGTGGGCCACTTCATTTTGCATCCCATTAGATTTTTTAGTTGCTCTATTATTTATTGGATATACCATTCTTCTTCATTTATCAGGTGTCCTTTCACCTAACGGTGGATTTAACTACTTTTCAATCCAACGGCTAGACCACAACACAACAAAAACAGTGTTCTGTCCAAAATTTTAATGGCCTAATTCAAGTGTGTGTGTGTGTGTATACATATGTATGCTAATTGAATTCAATATAATATCATCTAATATCTATAAACATTAGTTTAATTGTCTATAGATATTAACACCCCTTTATTTTCCTTAAAACACCTATTTCTTTAAGTAATTAATGTGAGGATAAATATTTATTTCTAATTAAAAAAGTTTACTGTTGCTTTCTCCACAAAACCTGCGCATATGTTGTTTGTTTTCTCTGCAAACTATATTTCTTTGAATATATAAACAAGTCATTTATTTATTTTGTTTGTGACTCTTTAATCTTCATTAATTATTCTATTGAAAGAATAATCTTTGTTTCTTTTCCTTTCTTTTCAGATTCATTCATTTCATATTATTTTTTTAAAAATAATTATTTTCATACTGTTGCAAGCAAGTAGTAGTTGATTGGGGCATGTGCAAAGAAACTATCTAGAAGTATGGAGTTTTAGTAGGCAATAGATGTAAAGACTAAGTCAACTATATTTTTTATTTGTTTTGAGTGTGTAGTGGGTGAGAGCAAGTCCAAAGCTTTTCTATTTGTTCTGGATATTATTCCCTTGTTTTTTGGGATTTAGTTAGCAAATTCATGTATTTAAAATCCAATTGATCATTGAATAAAATCATGGAAGGAATTCAGAATAACAACTTGAGTTGTTTGACCCCTCGAAGAGTCATTATTTTTAATTTTCCTTTCTTTGTTAAGCTAACTCCACAGATTATCAAAGTGACGTTAACAGCTTGGTATTTGAGCCAAGTTGATAGAGCTTAATTATAGGGTTATGCAACTTGAGGAAAGAGTGGAAAAGTTTCAAAAAGAATTATTGAATCAGGTTATTGAAAAGCTAGAATAGCTCGCTCAACAATTTGCTGGTAGAAGAACTATTGAAATAGGAGAGACCTCATTCAATGAAAGTCTGAAGGTTCACACTTTGCCAAGAGAAATTGGAAATTTCAACAACTTTATGCCACAAATAGTAAAATTGGATTTTCCTAAGTATGATGGCATGGATGAGCCAATAATATGGATTTGTAGGGCTGAATAATATTTTAGTCTCTATGAAATACGAGAGTCAGACAAGGTGTCTTTAGCATCCTTTTATTTGGAAGGGGATGCTCAATTATGGTTCCAAATGTTGGAGCAAGAAATGATTTATGTAACATAAGGTGACTTCAAAGCTGGAATTTATCACGTTTCAGGCCTAATCAATTTAAAGAACACTTTCTTGAGTTAATCAAGCCGCGACAAATGGGAACGGTGACTGATTATCAAGCTCAATTTGAGAGACTGTTGGCAAAGGTGGGGTTACTTTCTCAAGATAAAAAAACTGAGTTGTTTCATTATAGAGCTAAAAGAAAGTATCCAAGTCGATGTTCAGGCGAATGTACCATCAACACCAACCATGGCAATTGGGTTTGCTCACCTCTATGAGGCAATCAAAATATCACAGAAATCAGTGGCAACAACACAACCTTCTTGAGCAATAAATTCTTGGCAGCCGATAATAGGAAGTCAATGACATAACTCTAACTCAGCCTCCAGCATCAAGAAAATGACACCGGAAGAGCTAACAAAACGACGAAAGAAGGGCCTTTGCTTTCATTGTAATAACAAGTACAGCCCAAGGCATAATTGTCCTAAACTTCTCAAGATTAAAGCATACTAGGAAGAAGATAACAACGATGTGGAAATGGAGATTGAAAATGGCAGTGATGATGAGGTTCCTGAAATATTAGTTCACGCCATGATAGGGACACGAGCACTTGAAGTCTACGTATTTAGGGTAGCTTAATGGGTCAACAAGTGTTGTTTTTAGTTTATTCAGGAAGTACTCAAAATCTTGTGATTTTCGAGGTAGCAAACCGAGTCTATTTAAAACCTAACTCAAGTGGAAAGCTGGAGGTATTGATTACATTTGATGAAAAACTTGTTGGCCCCGGTCGGTGTGCTTAAGTTCAGGTGAGGCTTCAAAAGGTCCCCTTTGAAATAGATTTCTTTATTTTACCATTGGAAAGTTGTGATGTGGTGCTAGGAACACAATGGCTGAGGACGTTAGTGCCAATTCAATGGGATTTTGATAGTTGTTTATGAAGTTTTCTAAGGGAAATAAAGAAATTACATTGTGTGGCATTAATAATACAAGCCGCAAGGTTGTTACTTCTTCGCCTATGACTCAAACAAAATCTCAACATGGTGTGGTTCTACAACTTATGAGCAATAATGGTACCAATGTGCAAACTGACTAAACTCCCACTCAAATTCAACAGCTTCTTAAGAGATATCCTCATGTGATCATTGAACCAGTAGGACTACCTCCGCAAAGAAGCCATGATCACCGCATTCCTTTACTTCCAGATCATAAACTCATAGCCCGCCCACCTTATTATTATCCCCACTTTCAAAAAAATGAAATTGAAAGATTGGTCAACGAAATGTTAACTGCAGGAATTATTCGCCCCAACACAAGTCCATATTTTTCCCCAATATTACTGGTCAAAAAACATGACGAATCATGTAGCATGTGTGTAGACTATTGAACATTAAATAAAATTAAAATCAAAGACAAATTTCCCATACCTATGATTGATGAATTGTTAGATGAATTGGTGGGTGCACAATATTTTTCCAAACTGGATTTGAGGTCAGGCTATCACCAAGTTCACATCCCAATGACATTGAAAAAACAACATTTCGAACACATCGAGGCCATTACGAGTTTCTTGTAATGCCTTTTGGGCTTACTAATGCCCCTTCAACATTTCAGGCACTCATCAATAAGGTATTTCAAAACTATTTACAAAAATTTGTATTGGTCTTTTTTGATGATATACTTATTTATTGCAAAAATTGGGATACTCACTTGGAATATTTGAGTGTGGTTTTTGATATCTTTCAAGCCCATAAGCTTAAAGTGAAGATGGTGAAATGTCAATTTGGAAAGTAGGAGGTACAGTACCAGGGACATCTAATCTCTAGTCATAGAGTGGCTGTCGACCCCACAAAAATAGAAGCCATGCTGTCATAGCCTAAACCAAAAAATATTAAGGCTATGTATGGGTTTCTAGGACTTACGGGTTATTACCGAAAGTTCAAAGAAGATTATAGAAAGATTGTAGCTCCTCTTACCAAGATGTTGAAAAAAAACTCTTTTGAATGGAACAAGGTAGCAGATAAGGCATTTAAAAGGCTTAAGTTGGCAATGATTAAAGCACCGATAATATCTTTACCTGACTTCTCAAAAATATTTATTGTTGAATGTGATGCTTGTAGAGTTGGTGTAGGTGCAGTGTTGTTCCAGGACAAACCAATAGCTTTTTTTAGTCAAGTACTTTAAGGAAAAAATCTTCTCCTTTCAACATATGAGAAATAAATCATTACATTGGTCTTAGTCATCTAAAAATGGATACCATACTTGTTAAGAAGAAAATTTATTGTGCAGACTGATCATCACAGCTTGAAGCATCTGTGGACACAAAAAGTTAGTATGACGGCTCAGCAGCGTTGGTTATATAAATTGATGGGCTATAATTTTCAAGTGGAATATAAAAGGGGAGGTCAGAACATAGTGGCTTATGCACTATCTTGTAGGCATGAGGTTGAATATAGTGAAGGCTCATTGTTTGCTCTAACTCAATTGCTGCCGCATTGGTTAAATTCAAGGAGGAAGTAGTTACAAATTCTTCTCTTCAGGCACTACAAGTCTGAATTCACACAAGATGAGGCAATTGGAACGTGGAAGATTGTTGATGGAATCATCTTATTTAAAGGACAGTGCAAGTCCGCACTTATGACATTGAGTTTTATGCAGTGGTCCAAGCATTAAAACATTGGCATCATTATTTGATTCATAGAGACTTTATTTTATACACTAACTATTTTGTGGTGAAACATCTCAACAGTCAAGACAAGCTTTCTCACTAACATGCCATATGGATATCATTCCTCCAGTAGTATACTTTTGTAGTAAAGCATACTTTTGGTGAATCCAACAGGGTAGCAAATGCATGTAGTCGACGATTTTTTTTTGGTTTAAACAAATGCATAATCAAGTTTTGGGATTTCACATATTGCGAGAGTTATATGCTATTGACCCCTTATTGGCTTCTATATTAGATGACCTTACTGCAAGGTTCCACTTATACTATAAAAGCAAAAGTAGCAAGGTAGAACACTTGAATGTGCAACTTCAGAAAATTCGTACAGCTACACAAGAGTCTCTGAAGAAGACCACTGAAGGTTATAAATTGAGGCCGATAAAAGGCGTAGAGCTTTAAAATTCCGGGTGAAAGATCTTGTTTGGGCTATCCTAACCAAAGAAAAGTTCTCATTTGGATAGTATAACAAGCTTTCTGCTAGGAAAATTAGACTTTTAGAAGTTATAGAGAAGATAAAATCCTAATGCCTACAGACTAAAGCTTCTTAGCCATATTCGCAATGCTAATGTATTCAATGTCAAGAATCTTATTCTTTACAAAAGTGATCATGATGAAGATATCGTTATTGACAATTTGAATTCGAGGGTGCATTCTCCCCATCATAGGGGGAAAGATGTAGAATATGAATCCATATTATACTAGGATTAATTTCCTTATTATCTAAATTTAGGACTTTTTTTTCCTTTCTAGCTTAGAACTTTATTTTCCTTTTACTTTATAGTTTAGGATAATTGCTATTAATATAAATAGCTCTCTCTTGTAGCCTTTGAAGGTAGATTTAAGTTCAATAATATTTTCAATTTTCAAATCTTTATGTGAGTATTCGTGTTTAGTTAATTCTCAGCATTCTGCGGAATCGACAAGTCTTAACTTCTAAATTCACGGCATTCTTTTAAATCAACATTAATTTAGTTTGTTCTTTAATTTCAGTATTCTCTAGAATCAACAGAATATTTTGAACATTAAACTTCTACTACATCAACTTATCTAATATAAACAATCAAATTAAGAGAGAAAGCCTATGGAAATAAAAAAGAAAAAGAAAAAATATCAGTTTTGAACATTTTACTTAGTGAAGAAAGTATTTTATTGGCATTGTGCTTCTAGAAAGCTAAACAGCCAAATTATCCAGCCATATTAAGATCTTAAAAAAAATTCATAAACTTATTGACAAGAAAAAAATTATAAATGCTTGTAAAATCAGATCATATATAAACATCTAATAGCTATGTTAACTAGTTAAGTGAAAGTGCTACTAACTAATCTAATGTAACAAGGCAAATCAAATGTCATTTTGAAGCAACACTTACAATGACATTAATTTTCTTACTTTATTTACTTACCATTTGAGATCTTAATCGACTATTGGAATTTTGAATTTAAGAGCAGAGATTTCAAAACTCATAATACAGAATTCAGAAATCAAAACTTATATTCCAATAGGAATAAGGTGGGATAGATAAATAAATTCACAGTATTTGTTTTATTTTTACCTCTTTTTCTTTTTTCTTATTATTATTACTATTTTTAAAAATTATATAATTCATCAAAAAAATTTAATTTAATTTAATTTTAATTTAAATGCAACTAAAATTTGTAAAGAGACTTATTGTATGCATCTAAAGGAGGGAAAATGAACTATGACATGATTATAGAATATGAAGACAAAATAACTTTTATGTATTTGTATTTACAAATATTGACACAATTAATAAATTAGTTGATATGATATGACGCAATAAATAATCATTTTGTTCTTGTGTTAGACCAGCTGAGCATGATTACACATTTATAACACGAACATCAATTAATATGTGTAATATTACTGAAACATTAAGTAATATATATGCTGAACACTGGATTAATTATTCGTATCATATTAAAATTGTATGCCATATCTACTTACTAATAATATATTTTAAAGAATATTATTGACACATTTATTATTTTAAATTAATTTATTAT
>NW_006261964.1:17494422-17563133 GCF_000493195.1 Citrus x clementina
GTCTATTTTAATGTTTGACATTATTAATAAATGAATCGTTTTATATTTCCTTAAGTTTGACTAAACATAAATTAAGGCGCGACATAAAGACACCATGATTCTACGAATTGACACTTGTATAGCAGAGGTAATTGTGGTAGATACCTTGTAATATTTTTGAAATTATTTGAATCCCTAAAAATTTTCATAAATACCTCTAAAAACTCACATGAAATTTCCAAATCATCATTAACTCAAAATGTTTACACGACCCAAAATGCTAACACGATAGATACATGACTCATATATGAGCTTGGAGAAGGAGAAGAGCTGATTCGTTGCTACACAATTGCTGAAATCTGACTTCTTCAATGAAGTAACTCCTTCTTCTAATTAGTTGATAGGGTTTTGATATTTAATGAAAAATAAAAAGTTTAGGGTTTTATGTTGAAGAAATAGATTAAATTGGTTGTTGGTCTCTCATAACATGTTCAAAAAACAAACTTTGCAACTATTTTGCTCCATCGAAATGGTGAAAATTTGATAGGTTCTACAGATTATAATTCAGTCATGTAAGGTCGTGCAATACATGAATCAAGGTCGCATAATACACGTGACTTCATATAATATACGACCCTCATTCATTTATTACATGAATTCTTGCAATATTACACAACCTTCAATTGTGTTTTACACGATTTTCATGCATTACACAACCTTTAGTCGTGTATATAAGACTGCATAAGTGACGACCTCAAAATTACATGACTTTTGCCATAATTCTCAATTCATATGAATAATTTATTTCTTTGAACACTTAGTTTGTGCTAAGAATTTATATTTGTTGTTATGCTGTCAACGAAAATTGTTCCAAAAAAAAAAGTAGCAAAACAAAAGTGAAAAGTCTTAATTTGTTATTGATAGACCCAAGAAGAATAATAGAAAAGCAACTTGGTGATGAACAAGTGGATATATATATATATTTTTGCAAATCATGTTTTCGACAATTTTTACACTTAAATGAGTTTCAGTTTTGTACTTAGTTATTGCACAAGTTAGTGTTAAGGCCCTACATTCATCCAATAAAGTAATATACTTTAATATAGGGAAAAAAAGTTTGTCGATTGTCAATGCTTGAATTTGCATTAGTTAGTGGATTGAATTGTGAAAAATTTTATAATACTGACTTGGACATTGTTGATGATAATAGTCGTGTATGTGATGTTTTGTTGGGCAATTGCTCAATGTTCAGAAACACAACTCTACATCAGACATTCGAAGCAACTAAGTTAGAGGATGATATGAAAATGGTTAAATTTACTATGTTATACTTTCTAGAGGTTGTATTACTTAGAAAATAGTGGAGACCATCTATCGTTGTGGATAACAAACTACATATTGACAACTTTGAAGATTTCAATAAATATCCTCGAGTTTGTGTTTGCTTCGAGGCCTCACTGGAAAGTATAAAGAATATGATTGCAAATAAAGTGAATAAGGAAAGGTTAAATCCAAATTACGTCCCTGAAAAAGAGGTATACAACTTTCATGGTTGCTCAATTCTAGTTTAGGAAACCAATTATTTATTTATTTATTTTAATAGAAATCATTAAGAATAGGAATATTAATTAGTTCTTTTACATGCATAGGTATGGCACTTTTACTATGAAAAGTAAGCATCTACAATCTGTAAGGATTCTAAATTAGATAATGACCAAGCATGTTAGCTCTAATGCTTTTGACTCTTCCATATTTGATCAGAAAAATGGTACATAGTAAACAATTTGAACCTTCTATGTCTCTTACTGTCTCTCTTTTTTAATTTCTTTTTAACATTTAATTACTAGCCTAATTCTTATAGCTTAATGTAGAAGAGAAGTTAGATGTCACCAATGAAGAAGAGGCATCATAACCTTCCCTACTGTGTTTTTGGTAAACAAATTGGCTCCAACAACTTATAAGGTCATAAACACTCGAAGGATTTTAGTATTGACTCAAATAATACAAAATCAATCGCTCTAGTCTCGGAGCACAAAAGTTGTGCCTTTGTGCAGCAAGAGTCTATGGCCACGGAAGCTAAAGAGATTGATAAACATACAAATGGTGAGGTTGTGTCCATGAAACATAAAAAGACTGATGAACATGCAAATTCCATTGAACATGCAAATTCCATTGAGGACAAAATTGTAAGTTATTTTAATCTTTTAATAACAATTGCAATTGGATTTAAAAAAAAAAAACCTAATAGATTTCGTACAGAATGCTATGTCTTGTTCTACCTTCGAGGTAAACATTCTACTTATTAACGATTCTCATTAGAGACACACCTTTAATCACGTTATAATATTCTTATTATTTGTACAATTGTCTTTACATAGTTTAGGCTATAATGGTGCACTTGTTGTAATTATTAATCATTGCAATTGTGTATATACTAAAAAAAACTCTAATGAAAATAGTATGCTATTTTACCGCTGCATTCTCAGTTTTCTTTTCTCTTAGATGGTATAAGAGCATCAACACTCAAATGACTAATCAATGGCCAATCAAATCTCTACTAGTTCTTCCTCCACTTTATCTTCTGACATCAACCTTATTTCCATTAATGTTGTGGCCCAAGCTTCACTCAAACTTACCCTCTCAAATTACACTTCTTGGAGAGTTTAATTAATCATCTTCTCATTGGATATGACTTATTGGGTTATCTTGATAGAACCTTAACTTGTCCGTCACTTATCCTTAAGGAAAATGAAATAGAAAAATCCAAGCTAACTACTCCTTGTCGATCTGTCAAGGCCAACTTCTCATGAGTGCCATCCTAGATCCTCTATCCACCAATATTATCTTCTTTGTTACATCTGCAAAACATCTAAAGACGCTTGGGACAAACTTGCTACCATGTACACCAAACCCTCTCAAGGTCATATCATGGGATCTAAGGAAAAGTGATAATAAATATCAAAGGATGCGAAAAATATGATTGAATAAATGCAAATAATCAACAGCCTTGTTGATGAACTCGCCCTTATTAATGTCCAACTCAACAACGATGATCTTAAATTTCATGTTCGTAATGGCCCCGGATCTGACTTTAAAGAAATTGTCATTGTTGTATGTGCTCATGAAAGTCCAATATCCTTTGAAGAGCTCCATAAAAAATTGATAGATTATGAAACTTTTCTTAAACGAGAAGCAAAAACATCTGAAAATCCAAGCATCACAACCAATTTCGCCAACAACATGGTCAGAATGGTGGCTGTTGTATAAAACCGTAATGCAAGTGCACATATTATTAACATGTAATAAAGTGATAAGTAGAGTATCGTTCCCACGAGGATTACCGTATTAATTACCTAAATTAATCTAACTTTAATTTAATTTGAATTAGTGAAAAGAGAGTTGGAATTGAAATGAAAATAAACTAAACTAACACAAATGCACTTAATCACTACGAAGCTTTTATCTAAGAAACAATTAATAATTTCAAACTCTAGGGTTTCTGACTTACCAAGATTAATTCCATGCAAATTTTCAAGTTCAATCAATTGTTATTCACTCCTGTATTGAGAATAGAGTTCTCTAAAGTAATTGTAACCCCTCTCGAGCGTTAACAGTTTATTCTAATGAGCAAACTTTCTATATCTCTATGAAAATTTTAAACCTATTGAAATTATTCATGTTCAAGAACTCCATCACAACTGCACAAGTTTCATAGATCACTATCCTATGATAATCTCATAGCATTGCAATACAATGGTTTATTCAATTCTCACTTCTCAGTCTTAAATCAAATACCTAATCATGTAATTGTTGATCAAGCAAACACAAGTATTAAACAAATACTGCAATACTCAACACAACATGAATGAATAAACATTCATATGATTGAAATAAATTCATATGTTCATAATTCAACTACAGCCCTAGAATGAAAATCCCTAACAACTGTCTTACACATAATGATAGACTTAAGAAATAAAATAAGTTTAGACGATTAAATCCTTGCATTTCCATCTTTGGATTGATCACGCTACTTTCGTTTGTTTTCTCCCTTGATTTTCCATCATTTCTATTGCTACAATCATTTTTTTTTTAAAAAGTCCCTCTCATCCAAGGTTTCTTTTCCTTTTATCTTGCTCAATACTAGCTCAAGTATATGGCACAATATCGATCTAGTACCACAATGTTGAAGATCTTGGCGCCATGGTACCAGGTTTCTAACAAAATTTTGGGACCAAGGTGGTAGCGTTGAGCCACAGCACCAGAAGTGTCTCTTGCATGAATTTTGATCTCTTTTAATGCCCAATTACACACTCGTACCATCATATGTTCTTAATACACCTACATCTGCAAATAGCACACAAAACACATCAAAACCAACAAAATTGCTCTTAGACTAACAAATTATCAAGTCTTAAGCATTCAATAAGTTCGTAAAAACCAACTTATCAAACACCCCCAAACTCAACGTTTTGCTAGTCCTTGAGCGAAAACTAAAATAAAAATTACGAAAAGAAAATTATAACTAAACAACTTTCCTAGGTGATTGCGATTGAATTTAACGTATCTAGCAAGCCTTTAAACCCTTAGGCTGCCCTAGTGGATGAGTTATAATCTTGTGAGAGCTTCTACCGATGATACTCAGAAACATCATCAAAATTACCTCAAAGGTCACATAAAGCATATAGCTCAAAGAAAATTATAAATATTGGTAAAGTTCTAACTTTAATTCAGCCTCATCTCACATTGGATTCTTGTGTTTTGTGTGTGAATTAATTTAATCAAAACTCATTCTCAAAATTTCAATATCAATAGTCTTTGTATCGAATAATACATAGAGCATATCAAACTAACCCCATTATCTTTTTTTTTTTAGACACAAACATAAATTTGCATTTTCTTTTGATTTTTCTTGAAGCACATGCTTGTGTAAACTAAATAATATAGAATCAGGGTAAACAATCATTTACTTTACCTAATAGTCAACTTGTGCTATGTCAACACTCTTAACAACTTTTCTTCTTCTTTTATAGAGAGTAAAAAGGAAATAATTACCGAAATTGTTGATGATTCACCAAGGTAAGCATAACAAAGATGACTAGATAATGGTTTGAGCTCAAAAGTTAAAGACTATTCAATTAAAATCCATCAATAACAAATACTCTTTTATTTCAAAGTCAACCATACTAGAAGAATCTATAACCATTAAACTTGCCTCTGAAGGGTCTTTAACTTGACCTATTTGGTTAGACACTATAGCTTCAAAGGCTTCAATTTATAAACAATTATCACTTTTCACCGGATATTTAACGACATTAAAAACATTAAGAATTTCCTCCTCTTCTTATACTTGAAGCCTCAACCCTCCTTCTTGAATATCAATTAATGTTCTACCGGTCGCCAAGAATGGTCTTTTAAGAATAATAGGAATTTTCATATCTTCTTCCATATCCAGCACTACAATACCTACGGGAAGATAAGTTTATCAACTTTAACGAGCATATTTTTAATTACCCTTCTTGGATGCTTAATTGATCGATCAGCTAGTCACAAAGTGATGGTAGTCGGCGTTGTTTTAACTAATCCCAGCTTTTAAAAATAGATAGAGGCATAAGATTGATATTTTCACCCAAATCAGACAATGCATTTTTAAAAATAACATTTTTAATAGTGCAAGTAATAGTAAAGCTCCCTAGATCCTTTAGTTTCTGAGGCAATTTTCTTAATAGAATAGGGCTGAACTCTTCAATAAGTGCTACGGTCTCATACTCCACTAGCTTTCGCTTATTGAACAAGATGTCTTTTATAAACTTCACATAACTTGACATTTGTTCAAGGGCATCTATAAAAGGAATATTAATGTGAAGTTTCTTAAAAACATCCAAAAACATAGCACATTGTTGTTTAACTTGCTCTTTCTCAATTGCTGCTGGTGTGAAATTCTTTGTGATTATTGAGGTGAATTTAGCTGGCTTTTCATCTGTTCTTTAACTTCTTCTTCGAGTTGCAATGGAACTTGTTCTTCTTGTTCTTTTGGGATAGATTTTTCAACTCTCACCGAAGCCTCTAATTCTTTACCACTTCTTAAAATGATAGCTTTGCAATGCGTTTTACCTTCTCTTCTTGGATTCACCTCATACGTGATGGGTAAGTTTCCTTGTTTTCTCACTAAAAAGATATTAACTAGCTGACTTATCTGCACTTCTAAACTTCAAATTTGGGCTACTTGATTCTAAAAATTTGTCTTGGTCTCAACTATAAACTAGCTTTGAGCATTTGCTAACTGACTTTGAGAGGTTTCTAACTGAGTAATTACCTCATGTAGACTTGATTTCTTCTCTTGTGGGTGAAAATTAGACTTAGGTTGAATTGCATTTTGACTATTTTTCTATGAAAAAATAGGATGATATTGCCATCCACGATTAAATTTATTAGAGTAAGGGTTTTTCTGCTACCTGTTATAATTTCCAACAAACTGAACTTATTTAACATGTGAGGGAGCAAAAGGGTTTCCTTCTTGGCAATCATCACTAACATGAGACCCGCAACATAATTCTTACACCACTGGAGCATAAATAGCTTTGGCAGACATAGTTTTTAACTGCTTAGGTAAGGCGTCAACTTTGGTTGTCAAAACAAAATAAGCATTTACCTCATGAACTCTTGTAGCTCTTCTTGGTGCATTACATTCGGTCCACCATTGATAAGAATTAGCATTCATATTTGCTAACAAATCATATATAGCCTCATAAGTCCTTCTCATAAGACACCCTCCAACAGCTGTATCGACCAAGGTTTTAATTGGACTGGTCATCCCAATATAGAAATGCTAAAGTTGAAACCAATTAGGTAGCTCGTGGTAAGGGTATTTTCTCAATAAATCATTCCCATGCTTTATACAAAGATTCCATGTCATGCTGAGTGAAAGCAGTGATTTCATTCCTCATTCTAGATGTTTTTTAAGGAGGAAAGTATTTTGACAAGAACTTCTGCACCAACACGTCCTAAGTAGTGATAAATCCAAGTGCTAATGAAGTAAGCCAACTTTTAGCATTGTCCTTTAAAGAAAATGGGAACAATCTCAGCGAAACTGCATCATTAGGAACATGATTATACTTGAACATGTCATATATTTTAAGGAAATTGGCTGTGTAGATTTGGATCATCATAAGATAAGTAAGCAAATTGCGACTGCTGCACCATTTGAATAGTAGCTGGCTTAATCTCAAAATTGTCAGCTTCAATAACAAGGCATCGAATTATAGAAATAGTTTGATTGGCAACATACAGAGCAAAATTGTGTAGTACTTGATGGTTCTCAACAACTTCTTCTCTTGGGTCAGCCATAGTGTTGTTAAGATGTTTGACGGCTTCTCTTCTCTCCTTTCGATTTCTCCTACAAGTTCTCTAGATTTCAGAATAAAAGGAATCAAAATATTGGCTCCGATTTGTCTCATACACCTAACACCTGAGAAATAAGAAATGAGATCACTAATAAACGATTAGAATTCAAATTAAGACTAAAGTTATTTGGTATCGATATTAATAAATAAGGAAAATCCTTGGCAACGGCGCCAAAAACTTGTTGTATGAACAATACCATTTATATGAATAATATCATATATGTGAACAATATTGTATACCCCTTTATGCTCCTCCTAAGGTTTTTAGTTGTTCTAAGCTAAAAAATGTCACCCACTTTGTTATTCCACTTCTTATTAATCATAAGATAACCAAAATGCCCCTGAAATACATAAATTATAATAAAACATAGACAATTAAAAGTACAAAGTACTTAAATACATAAAAGTAGAGATGTTAGTGAGACTTGGATTACAAAATGATGATCTTACCCTTTATAAATGTACATTCTCCAGCACTCAATAACTACTCAATAGTAGCTCAATTACGTGGCACAATATCGATATGCCGTTATGGCGCCAAGTTTCTGCCAAAATTTTGATACCAAGGTCGTGGCACTAAGCCACAGTGCTGGAAATGTCTCTTGCATGAATTTTTATCTCTTTTTGTACCTAATTACACACTCATACAATCATATGTCCTAAATATACCTACATAAGCAAATAGCACACAAAACACATCAAAAGCAATAAACTTGCTCTTAGACTAACAAATTATCAAGTCTTAAGCATTCAATAAGTTGGTATAAAACCAATATTAGTGGCAAGGGCTATAATTAAAACCAACACGATAAATAAAACACTACCGATGAAAGTTACAACAACAAGCAACATTCTGAAAACAACAAAAATAATTCAAATCTTAAACCGTACAACCAATTATACGATCAACATGGTCATGTTGCCAAAACATTTCTTTATTTCTGCTTTGCTCTGCCCCTCTAGCTCGGATGCATAGACTACCACCCCGACCTTATTATCTCATATTTGGCCCTCCTGCTCCATGTGCTCATTTTACAGCCTAGCCAAATCCCTTTACAAATTGGCTTTTGGATTCTCGAGCCTCTCATGGTCTTACTGTAGATTTTAACAACTTGTCTTTACATTCTGACTATGATGGTCCAGATGATATAATGATCGATGATGGTATTGAGCTTCCAATCACTCATATAGGTTATACTACTTTTTCTTTTTCTTTCAAATCTTCTGTCCTTGATAATGTTCTATGTGTTTTGAGCATGAAAAATAATCTTTTATCAGTTTTTAAACTTTTTCATTCGAATAATGTTTCTATTAAATTCTTAACTTTTTCACTTGTTGTGAAGGATCTTCGCACGGGGGCACCGCTTGTCGAAAGGCCCAATAAAGATGAATGGCCAACTCATGCATCATTCACTCCAAATCAATTCTTGCCTTTGCTAGTGTCAAAGTCTGATTATAAGAATGGTGCAACTGACTTGGCCATCATTCCAGCAAAATCCTTAAGCATATTATTTCTTCTTATAGTTTACCGCTGTCATCTCCTTTAAGTTGTAACCTTCATTGTAACTCTTGTTAGTGCAATAAATCTCATAAATTTCGAGTCAAACTTGATTATTTATATATTTGGGGTCTATTTTTTATTCCTTCAAATGACAGATTTAATTATTATGTTATTTTTGTTGATCATTTCACCAAATATATATGGTTAATTTCAACTAAACGAAAATCTGATGTCAAATTTATTTTTACTCACTTCAAATTAATAGTTAGAAGTTTTTCCACCAACAGTTTATCATCTCTATCTACACATATGGTGGTGGTAAACTTCAAGCCCTCAAATGGTTTCTTAAATTCCATAGAGTCTCTCATTTTCTCCACCACACACATCTAAGCACAATGGTTTTGCTAAGCACCATCATCGATATATAGTTAAAACCGGCCTTAGCCTTCTGAGTCAAGCTTATTTACCCCTTCATTTTTTTCACATATTTTTTTTTTGTGGTTGTCTATCTCATTACTCGTCTACCAACACCCCTACTCTTATTTACCTCTTGAAAAACTATTTGGTTATTCTCTTAATTACACTAAATTACGTGTTTTTTGATGTCTCTGTTATCCATGGCTTAAAACTTACACACACCATATACTAAAACCAAAGTCCAAGTTCTGTGTTTTCTTAGTTCTTAGGAAATTCATTGACATAAAGTGCATTTAAGTGTTTTGAACCAGTTACTAAAATGAATTTCTATTTCTAAACACCTCAAGTTTGCTGCAAATACATTTCTTTATTCTTCACTTGACCACAAATTACCAAGGATATATTGAGAAACTTATTCAAAGTGGGTCCCTGCACTTAATTCCCTAAATCACTTTGCCATTCCTATTTTACATAATGATCAGCCATTGATATCTAAAAATAATTACCATTCCAATCAAGATACTGCTTCCTTTTTAATTTAGCTACATTCATTGCCTTCTATCTAAAATTAATTCTAATCCTTGAATTGCCACACTAAATTTATATCCACCAAATCTTTTACAAAATCATGACTCTCTTAATGCATCACTTCCTGAAGGAATTCCCAAAAAAGCCTTACCTACACCTATGGTGCATGAGCAAGCTAACTCCACTCCATCGTCTGTGAGCTCACATAATGATTCCGATGGTGAGACTTCTCCATCCTACTAGTCTTTTAAAACCATTGTAGCACCTAGTTGCATAATCATACGTGCTCAGAACAAAATCTTTAAGTCAAATCCTAGATTCTTTTATCTCTGCCTCACATGCACTATCATTATCTTTTGACCTGCCTCTATATCTCAAACTATAAATAACCACAGTGAAGATTCGCCATGTCTAAAGAATTTGATGCCCTAATTCGAAATGCGACGTGGGAACTTGTTTCATCTAACCCTTCCCAGAATATTATAGGCTGTAATTTAAACACAATGTTGATGGCTCTATTGACCATTACAAAACTTGACTTATTGCTTAGGGTGTTCATCAATGGCCAGGAATTGATCACAATGAAACTTTTAGACTTTTTGTCAAGCCTACAATTGTTCGAATTATCCTTTATACAACTTATCTGGTGGCTAGTTTTCACGGAAACTTGATGTAAACAATGCATTTTTACATGGACATTAATTAGAGAAAGTCTTTTTAAGCCAATCGCCTAGCCTTCTTGATCACATGTATCCTAGTCATGTATGCAAGCTCAAAAAAGCACTTTATGGGGTTAAACAAGGCCCACATGCTCAGGCATACTCAGCTCAAAAATGTTTTTCATTCTATTGGCTTTTTTAATTCACAATCTAACACTCCCTTTCCATTTACTTTTATGGCAATGTCATTATTTATTTATTAGTCTATATTGATGATTTAATCCTAACTTTATGTTAGATAAGTTTGTGAGCCAACTTGCATAAAGATTTTCCATCAAGGAACTTAGAGCACTTATCTACTTTGCTGGTGTACAAGTCATTTCAACTCAAACGGGACTATTTCTATCCCAACATAAGTTTATTCATGATCTGCTTCAACAATTCAATATGTTTTCTACAAAGGATTTGCAGAATCCTCTATCCACAAGTTTCTTTCTCTCTTCGGATGATGGCACAAATCTATCTAATCCAATAGAATAATGGTAACTTGTCAGCAGCATTCAGTATTTTCTCTCACTGAACCTGATATTGCATCTTCCATTAACAAGCAATCTCAATTTATGCACAAGCCAACCACAACTCATTGGATTATTGCAAAGTGCATTCTACGACATCTTAAAGGTATTATGGATCATGGTCTTTTTCTTTGTCGACATTTACCACTCAAACTACATGCCTTTTCTTATGGTAATTGGGCAGAGAACAAAAATGGTTATACCTCTACCAACAGATACATAGTATTCCATCGTTGCAACCCCATTTCTTGGAGTTCCAAAAAGTAAAATTATGTTGCTTACTCGACAACTGAGGCTTAGAACCGTGCAGCTGTCTTAACCACTATCGAGCTCTCATGGATTCAATCATTACTACAGGAATTGAGTATTTCCACTCTATAATCTATCATTTCTTATGACAACATGAGTACAACATACTTATGCTCAAACCCTGTATTTCATTCTTAAATGAAACATATGGCCTTAGATTTCCATTTTGTTCGCTACAAAGTTCAAAATGTTGTGCTTCATATCTCTCATGTCTCGTCTTAAGATCAATCAGCTGATACACTTACAAAGCTTCTTTCTCATCAACAGCTCCATCTCCTCCGTTCAAAGATTTGTGTCTCAGCTTCATCTTCTTCGTTCCAAGATTGGTGTCCCCGATGGAAGCATTATCTTGCCAGGGCATATCAGCGATACTCATTAGAGATACACTTTTAATCACAATGTAATATTCTTATTATTACACAGCTATCCTTACTACTTATAATTTTGCATATATTCTTATTATACAGCTACCCTTACTTGATCATAAGTTATAATCATGCACTTGTTGTAATTACTAATCACTATAATTTTGCATATATTGCAAAGAACTCTAACAAAAATACTATGTTATTTTACCACCATATTCTAAATTTTCTACTTTTTTTTACTACTTTTATTGATAATTTAATTTCGTTCTTTAAGGATAAGTTTAATTGTTTGGAGAAGTGTCTCAAAAAGATCGAAGAAAAGGTGTTGAAATTTGACGCATCAGAGGAGAATACTAATGATGTGAGAGAGATTAGGAGACAAATTAATAAAATTGTAGACTTGGTGGAGTTCCTAAATTCAGCAGACTAAAATTTCAAGGTTCATTAAATTATTATCACGTACTAAGTATAAATTTATTCATCAAAAATTTTCTTATTAATAATATTTGCTTTTTGGCGATTCATACAATATTTGATGAAAACCCAGGTATCGGCGTCTGTTGAACCAAACTTTACCATAAATCTCAATATAGTGAAAAATGATCCTATAATTATTTCGTTTATATAGTAGAAAGGGGTGAAGAAATCTAAAAAAGAAAAAGCAATGTCGAAAGGATGCAGTTGTTTCATGCATACTGTACACTAGTCCATTTAGCAGACTGCGACATGTCAATGTTGATGAAGCAAAATAACAACTTCAATTTGAGCACTAGCTCAACGAGGATGACATGGAATTGTAAGTCTTCATTTTTCTTTACATTAATCTTATTTCAAATGAATTCCTCATTTTTTCCTTTTTCCTATTTGTATAGCAAAATATATTGTGGCCCATGCACAAAGCAAGCAAGAACTTCTCTCGTGGGTTGTATCAGGTAGACGCATGGTTGAATGGCAAGGTATTGCTTAATTTTTTATTAGCATTTAAAATATTGCAGTAATGTGTGTTGTAAATATTAATGAACATAAGTTTAATACAAACAACAGATAGACATTGGTTGTTATGTTGTACGACATGATTTAGCCAAGCCTATTGCTTCATACCTGCAATGATTTGCAATACAATGTATTTCAAGTGTATGGTATTCTTATTAACAAACAAATAAGATAGTGAAATGCAAGTTGTGCACCGATAACTAGCAAAATTCATTTTCAGCAAAAGCTTCTGTTGAAGTATGAGCTATTTAAGAAAGACCAAACTACAATACGGGAGGAAGATGAAAAACATGATTTGACGATCAAACAAGCAAATGGCGAAGATCTTTCATCTATTATTCCATATAAAGATGTTCACAAGGTTAGCAATTAGAGTTATAATGATTTCTTAAAGTTTCTCTTTAATTTAAATTTTCTGTTTAAATTTTCTCAAATTATTGTAGGTTTATATCCCAATTAATGTCCTTGAGTGTCATTGGATTCTTGCCAAGGTTGACATTGTAAGCGAGACAATTTACATAGATGACTCGATGGTTTCATTAATGAATGAATCTACCTTTTTAGAAGAATTGTTGCCATATGTCATCATCATTCCTTATATGCTGGAGAAGATTTTATGGTATAATTTGCACCTTGAAACTATACAAAAAAACAAGATTTAGACAATTTTGCAAGCATAAAATACCCACAGCAAAGTTCTAATGAGCAAAACCAAAAGTCCAAATTATATATTATATTATTATAGTTATTTATTCAGTATGTAATTGAATATTTTCTAAAATTCTCAACAAAGATTGCAATGTGTTTGTTTTATGTTACTTCGGAGACACATGCATGTGGTGAAGATATTCAAACTTATTGCACTCATATACGTCTCTTGCTATCAAAAGAAACTAGTTAGCGGTGTTCATAATCTAATCTGATCCGCTCAATCCATCTAATCCATAGAAATCTGATCCGTAGATTGGTGGATTGGATATAGATTTTCTTCTGTAAATCCGCAAAAATCCGCGAATCTGCAAAAAAAAATTTATTTAATAAAAAATAAACTTGTAAATATGGCATTATACTTACTAATAAATAAATAAGTTAAAATATAGTTACATTAACACCATATTATATCTTATCAGATAATAATTAAATAAAAAATATAGCTTCCTAAGCAGTTAATTTTTCTGTACTAATCTAAACAAATGAGATTTTTTTTGTATATTATATTTTGAAACTTTGAATGTATTTTCTAATTTTATTTAAATAATTAATTTATTTAAATCTTATTTAATTTTGAATTTGATCGGTAGTAAACTTATCTTTATATTAATTTTTTATTAGTTAGTTCGTAGATAGGACATAATTAAAAAATTTTAGTCCGCAAATCAATCCGCAAAATAGTGGATTGGATATAGATTGGGTCAAATCCGTATCTGATCTACAGACTTATGGATTGGATTTGGATTAAGTTTCATCAATTAGCAAATTGGATTGGATTAAAAATTCATAATCCGCAAATCATTGTTCGGATATGGATTGATGTCCAATCCGCAAAATCCGATCCGCGAACACCCCTACAATTCGCTGAAAGCCTGAAAGACTTTTTCATGACAAATCATTGCTTTAGAGAAGAACTAACTTTCTATTTATTTAAATGAATTGTACTTTTGATACTAAACTTTTGTAAGCCTACTTCAAACCTAGAAAAGTTTATGTTAATTGGACTAATATTTTAATTTTAGTTATATTTCAAATCAAATATAGCAAGCACTGACTCAAGATAGAAAAACTAGCTTCAAGGAGTAAAAGCACTTAGGCTAAAATCATTGGGACAATATTATCAACATCAGGAGTCAAATGGGTGTCATATTTCAACTTTAATTTACAGCATACCAGAGTCAATTCAATCTACAATACATATTAACTTAACATAGATTACTAAATTAGCAGTAGATAACTAATTTGTTATCAAATTAAATTCTTTGATACTACCAGTGAGCTAGAAATAATTGATGAAGTATATGAGCAAATCTTGCAACAAATTACATTTGCCATGCACAATATGTCTCAGTGTCTCAAGTTATATATACCAATTTTAAAATACAAAACAATAATCTAAGAATAAAATTGTGCAAATGCAATTATTTAATATTACATATATTACAATTATTTATTTCAAGGTTGGTTGGCTCTAGTGGCATGCTTTTGCTTTGAAAGTGGAATTACTGCAGTGCATGTTAGTCAATTATGCCCCACAATCCATGGTTACAACATTTACGATGCACAGTGTCTTCCCCTCGAGAAGGTACTCTATTAGTTTGCAGCCTTACTACCTCACTTTTTCGTAGGTGATGATAGCATATAAGCATGAACCTCTTCTAAAACATCTCATTTCTTTTGTGGACCCACAAGATAAATGTTCTCTACATATGTTGTAACCCATGCATTGACAGATAATGGTGGGAACATAAATCATAGACAGAATAGTTATGCATATGCTTACACATAACTACCACTTGTTCACAAGAAAGTTGGTCAATTTAGAATTCATAGCAACTGCAAGTCTTTTGTAGAACGTCAACATGGCCATCAAGGTCGCCATTTTTAGCTATAAACTCATTGAAATTAATATATATTATTGGATATATGTGAAATTCTTTGAGTTTCCCTTTTAACTATTTTTCAGCCTAAGTAGTCATTGGAGTACATGCATTCATCGTTGTTTCTCGCCTTCTTGCAAACCATTGTTGCAATTTATCAATGATAGCATTTTTTAACATATGAATAGGCAAGCTATGTGCTTCTTTTATGATAGAATTCATGCTTTCTACACTATTATTTATCATAATACCATAATGCCTCCCCTCAAAGGGAGAACAAGCCCACTTCTTATACCTAGCATCAATAAGGTATTAACTTATATGTATAATGATTTTGATGATAATGATTTTGATGTTAACAAGCAAGTTTTAAATTGATAAGTCTGAAAATTTTGTTAATCGGTTCAGAATCTATAAGTCATATAATATTCTAAGAAAACGGTGAACCGTTTATCAGAAAACGGCAAACCGTTAGCATTCCAGAGAGCAAATCTCATATAACGGCAAACAATTTATGGATAACAGTGAACCGATTATATTCCAGAGAACAACTTTCAAATAACAAAAACTATTTATGGATAATGGTGAACCGATTTCATTCCAGAGAGCAAGTTTCAAATAACGGCAATCTGTTTATTGATGATGGTAAACCAATAACATTCCATAGAGCAATCATCTTGCAAACGGTAAACTGTTTATGTCAAACGGATAACCGATATCTTTGGACAAGATTCTGGAGCGATAACGGTAATCCGACATCTTAATAACGACGATCCGACAATTTGAATTTTGGCACAACGGTCACTTGCTCAAGTCAAAATGGCGATCTGATTGTGTGTAGAAAGTCAACAACGGCTAGTTTTCAACTTTATCTGTAAAATGGCTCAATCAAATTCAAACAAACAGTGATCCAACGATTATCATTGAACTTGCTATTAAGTACACAATTATTATTGAGCTTCAAACTTGATTTTATTTCATTTATTCATTTGAGCTATCATTTGTAATCAAACACATTGTGTGAGAGAACATTTTATTTGTAATCTTTATCTTTGAGTGATTTTAAGTGTTGGGATACATTTAGGTTAAGAAATTGATAATAATCTCTTGTTGTAAAGGTTTATTGACGCCTTGGAAGTCAATTGTAAAAGTGGTTGAAACCTTGGAGGTTTGCTTAGTGAAATCCTCAAGCCCGGTGAGCTTGGAGGTGTGGACGTAGGCACGATTGGCCGAACCATGTAAAAATCATTGTGTTGCTCTCTCTTCCCTTACTCTTTTATTATTGTGCTTTATTAAAATTTATTAAATTTTTTTTATTACATTAAGGCAATGATTGAATTGTTGTGTGGTTTGTTTAGCTTAAGTTTTAAAATCTCAATTCACCCCCCATCCTGAGTTGCATAATTAGTATTTCATAAGGTACTGGCGAACATCCAAACTAATGTTGCGAATGGAATTCATATATTGGGTAAAACACATCAGCTTCGTTAAAATGAGAATTTACATTTTGTTTTAGATGATGCATATATTTTTTTTTTAAAAGATGATGCATATATATATTGTACCCTGCATATAGAAATACTTAATAAACTCATTTCTTGATGCTCCTATGGTGGTCATAAATGAATACCAAATTAGGAACATCACCAATGGACTCTCTTAACTTCATTAAAAATTATTCCTATGAAGTGTTGTTCTCACAATCACTTACACCAAATGCAACAGTGTAGAGTTGATTATTACCATCAAAAGATGTTGCAATAAATAATGTTCATTTGAACATCCCCTTCATGAATGTACCATCAACTACAATATCAGGCCTAATACATAAAGTGAATCCTCTCAGTGAACTTCCAATGGCCATGAAACAGTACTTGGAGTTGTTTGCACTATCTTTTTCAATGAATGTTTGACTTCCGAGATCTTTCTTTTCAAGCATTACCATGTACGATGGTAATAACTGGTACATGCCCTATGATAACTTATTGGAAACTCCTTTGTTCTCCATGCCCTATGATTACTTATTTTATAATAAAACTCCTTTTGAAAATCTTGCTTGATATTAGCAGGCTTATAAAATGAAGCACCATCATACTTATCCGAAAATTTTGCCCAACTAGCTTTGATCAAGCTTGGTAATGGTCTTTTTGCTACGAATCAAGGGAGCAAGTATGGACATTGTAATACTTTCTAATTTCAAGCATGTTGCAACCATTAAATCTAGTTGCACAAAGCTGCTACTTGCAATTGTCGTCTACACAAGCAACAACAATTTAAGTCTTTGTTTGACTTTTGGTTTTAAATTGAAACCTTTTTTTTCACAGCTAATGCTTTAATATTTTCTTGCAAAACCTCCTTTGACTCAAACACCTCTTTCACCATCGACCTATCACTGTCACTAACAACTTCCATTGACAACAAATTACTATTACTAGCAAGTAAATTTATTCTAGGCATATATGCATTGCTTGAGATTCTTGAACTTCCAGTAACTAGAGCATTATCTCCTAATGCTGGATCAATAACTAATGGTGGCTCATCCAAACAATTAACAATAGTCATAAATTCATTAATTACTTCATGTTCGTTACTAGGCCGCATTCTAGACAAACACTCAATTGTTGATTCATCACCAATAGTAAAATTGTTTGAGTTGAGAATAGGAAATGATAGAGTCACTTGGCTCAAGTAAGCATGACTCTCTTCCCTTGAAGGACGAGGTAAAAGTTGTCTATCCATGAGAATTGTCGAACTTAATTTGTGTTCAAAAGTAATGAAAGTTGTTTATTCCACTAGCTATTTCTTTAAGAAAAACTCCACATCATCTTCGATTTTAATTGTAATTGGTAGCATAAGATCAGACGTTTTAAGCTTAAACTTCATTGTGATTTCAAATTCTAAAGTATCTATATCAATAATTTGATATACGTTCTCCAGTAATTCTACATATGTTGTCGATCGTGGTATCATTATCCGCTTATCCTCAGAATCTTTAAACTTGTACTCGTCATTTTGTTTATCCATACATTATTAAATAGAATAGGCACACCTACCAAGACCATATTTGTTGATATAATAAAAACAATAATATCGAATTTCATATATAAATAATTACAAGACCTAGATGACTTAAATTACCTACATGATTACATGACTTACACAACCACATTATTTACACAACCTACACAACTACATTACTTACATGACTTATATGACTAAATCCCTTACACAACCTACACGACTTACACAACTACATTATTTACACAACCTACATGACTACATAATCTACATGACCGACTACATGACTTACTCGATTTACAGGACTACATGATGTACACGACATCGAAAAGAATACACAACCCGAAATATTTTCAGTATAAACACATGTTCAACAAGATCTCTTACTGAGAAAAATGATTAAACAACCTACATTGCATACATTTTAACACATTTGGGAAAATAGTGAAAAAAAAATTGAAAATAGAACATTATAATGTGAGGAAAATATCTAAATTTTTCTAGAAAATATAAAACTTAACATCCAACGATATTAATATATCTTATTGGGTTATTTAATGAGTAACGCACCTCCTTCCAATTAAAAAATGCATAGAAGTTGAAGATGTGAATAAATATAAAACTTAACATCCAACGATATTAATATATCTTATTGGGTTATTTAATGAGTAACGCACCTCCTTCCAATTAAAAAATGCATAGAAGTTGAAGATGTGAATAAATAGTTGTAATTATGTAAGAGGTTATGAGAAATTTTAAGAGATTTTGAGAGATTTTCAAGCTGTTTTCGGTAGGAATAGATTTTGAGTATAAGAAGAGAGTGAGAAGAAGTGGTTTTGATGCATTTATTAAGGGTATTTTAGACTTTACATATAATTTTTAAGATATCTGTGAAAATGAAAAAGAGGAGGGGTGTTTAAATAATTTTTGAGCTGTTAAAGGGTATTTAATTGAAACCGTCCTACCGCCACCCCAGTAGGAGAATACAAGGAGAAGAACATAACACGGGTTGGCAAATGGATAGTGTTGTATCCCTGCATCTGCATAATAATAATAATACCCATTACAAAGTCAGACTCAACAAAAATAAGAAGAATAAGCTGACACATAACCGCGTCTTCTTCTCCAAAATCCTAATCAGAAAACCCATCAGCTGTTGTTGTTTGTCATCGGCTCCGTCACTTGATTATCATTCGACAAAACACACGACCCTTCTTGTTGAGAGCTACCATGAGCACCAAGCACTCAACGCATTAATTCAGAGGCTCAACAAGAAAGTTTCATGCCCTCTTCAAATTCTTCAACACGATGGAGATTGGACCAAAGATCACTTTTGGGCTGTCATCAGATTTCTCAAAAATTCCTCGAGGTCCAGGCAAATTCCCCAGGTACTCTGCCTCTCTCTATTTAATTAAATAAGGGGAAAAAATATGTGAGTCTTTCGTGTTGAGCGGTAAAAAAGAAAAAAAAGGCATTTGGTGTCTGGGATCTTCCAATACTGAAACTTGGGATACTTTGAACAGGTGTTTGATATGTGGAAGAACATTGAAAAATCACGAATTAATGAATTCAACTCTCAAAAGATTATTGGGATGTTATGTGAAGAGGGTTTGATGGAAGAAGCTGTGCGTGCTTTTCAAGAAATGGAGGGATTTGCTCTTAAACCTTCATTGGAGATTTACAATTCGATAATACATGGTTATTCAAAAATTGGGAAGTTCAATGAAGCTTTGTTATTCCTTAATGAGATGAAGGAAATGAATTTGTCTCCACAATCAGATACTTATGACGGTCTAATTCAAGCTTATGGTAAGTATAAAATGTATGATGAGATTGATATGTGTTTGAAGATGATGAAACTAGATGGGTGTTCTCCTGATCACATTACTTATAATTTGCTTATTCAAGAGTTTGCATGTGCTGGCTTGCTCAAAAGAATGGAAGGAACATATAAAAGCATGCTTACAAAACGAATGCATTTGCGGTCATCTACTATGGTTGCAATACTTGATGCTTACATGAATTTTGGGATGTTAGACAAGATGGAGAAATTTTACAAGAGGTTACTGAACTCAAGAACTCCTTTAAAGGAGGACCTTGTTAGGAAATTGGCTGAGGTTTATATTAAGAACTACATGTTTTCAAGACTAGATGACTTGGGTGATGATCTTGCTTCAAGAATTGGTAGGACGGAGCTTGTTTGGTGTTTACGCCTCCTTTCTCATGCATGTCTTTTGAGTCACAGAGGCATTGATTCTGTTGTTAGGGAGATGGAAAGCGCAAAGGTTCGATGGAATGTAACAACTGCAAACATTATTTTGCTAGCTTATTTGAAAATGAAAGATTTCAAGCACTTGAGAGTTTTACTCTCTGAACTGCCTACTCGACATGTGAAACCAGATATAGTCACCATTGGAATCCTATATGATGCAAGAAGAATTGGCTTTGATGGAACTGGGGCTCTAGAAATGTGGAAAAGGATAGGCTTCCTTTTCAAAACTGTAGAGATAAACACTGATCCTTTAGTTCTTGCAGTATATGGCAAGGGGCACTTCCTTCGATATTGTGAAGAGGTGTATTCCTCCCTTGAGCCATATTCTAGAGAAAAGAAGAGGTGGACATATCAGAACCTCATTGATTTAGTGATAAAGCACAATGGAAAGAATCTAGATGGTACGTTTTAGATTACAAGGACTGTACAGAATCTAGATGGTACGTTTTAGATAGAATGCTTGACAGGACCTCTCATGATTCAGCCAATCTGTGTTATTCGCAACTGTACCAAGATGGCCATATTAATTTCTGGATGAAGTGAGAGGAGCTGCTGATGGAAATTTTCAAATCAGTACTTGACAAGTCCTGATTTTGTACTTCATTGTTCTTGCTAATGAGTTATCTACATTTCAGTTTTCTCTTGCACTCCATTTTGCTTCCCCGACTCCTTTGGTGTTTTTATTGGTGAAGTTATAGGCTTTAGAAGTTTGTTGCATTTGAATTCTCTTTTTTTTTTTTTTTTTTGGTTCTTTTTGAAAGGTAGTTTTAAATTGCTGATTTTATATATCAATATCGATCAATGGCGAGCTAGACCCGGGGTAAAATTTTCACTCGAAAATTTCCAGATGCCATTTAGAGCTAATGCCCGCGAGTAAAATTTTACACTCCTAATTGAGCTGATACCATGGGGTACTCTATTGGAAGACTTGGCGCGCAAATTTACGATTAACACCAGTCGAAACTTTCATTCTGGGATTTTACTGATAGATGATTAATGAACTAATAATTAGTTAATAACTAGTTAACCAATTCTTAAAAAATTACTTCAGTCCACTTCACTTGGTAGGAGCATTTGTGAAATGGTCTCATTGTTTACCCTTATGGCTTAACTAAACAAACACATACAGTAAGTTTAACGCATGTCACCTCTCTCCAGTCACCAACTGAAAAGATATTCGCTCAAGAAGCCAGCAATCAACGAGAGTTTAACATGCCAAGTGCCAGAATTTGTTTGTAACTCCACGAAATAACTCGACTTATAATTTGTGAATTTAACATTCAATTTATAAACACTCCGGTAAACCAAATTAACAAGCCACTTCACTTGTTGAATCACAAATGATGATATATGTACCATTCTTATATGTGTATTAAGCTCCGTAAACAAACACAAGTACATATGGACATATCAAATCATTTAAGTATGCTTTTATCAGATACACATACTACATATACATACGTTCATGTTTATCATTAGCTGGAAACTGCATGTACACGTTGAGAGTTTTGATTGTAGGGGTTCAGATTAGAGTTCCTCGAATAATCAAACAAGGACTCCTAATTCTTAGCTATGCTCCTTCACTGTTAAAGATCTAAAGAACATTTCTATTTCTTCTAACAATTCTTTGTCTCCATTTTGTAATCCCCTACAATTCTTTTCCATGGACGACTGAGATGACATTAAGTGAATGAGATACTCACGTACTTCGCCCAGATCATCCAATTTGGTAAATGTCTTGTACAGATGCTTGTTTGTGTGCTCATCTTGAGTACAGTTGGTATACACGTATTTTCTGCATGCCTGCAAAAGCAAAGGGAAGATAAAAGAGATGTCTGACAGCTACTATCGTTGATTATATATCATGGAAAATGAAACCATCTAACTTACTGAGTCTTAAAATTAAGACAGAATAGCAGGCACTAGAAAGGCTTTTATGTAAAACCCGAGAGAAGAACATGACACGGATATAATAGCTGTTCTGATGATATATGAAACTCCTCCAATTCTTTTGGATAGCTTAAGAACAATACACAAGTGCAAAGTGGAGAAGGAAAAACTTAGGTTACCTGCAGAACATGGTTGAGACTGGAAATTTGCTCAGCCTTCAAGAACTCAGAATCTAGTAATTCTCGAAATAGAAGTACCATTTCAGCTCCCATGTTGCTGGCCCCAAGGTTTCCAATTATACCAGATATGCAGGGACTATCAAACACAGTTCTCATCCACTCAGGAATTTTTTCATGTTTTAACAGTGCAACAGCTATGTATACAGCTGGCTTGTGATGATTAAAGAAGGATTTTGATGCTAAATGTGGAACTGCCAAAGACATTGCCATCTCTTCTACAATCAATCTACACCAATAATTCTTTGCAATGATTGTCCTTTCATGCAAATCCAATTTTTCCCACCCTAAAATCATCGACAAGCAGAATCCGCAGTTCATAGCCACTCTGATGTCACTATAAAAAACAAGGCCTTCTAGTACAGCCATTACAGACGATAGGAAACCCATGGAGCATTCCAGCTCGTCATGTTCTCCATCTTCATGGTCTGATAATCTGGTAAACAACTCCAACATACAATATGAAGAGACAAGCTTGACGAGGGGAGACCCAAAATGCATCAGCCTGCACAAGTCGTGGCAGCGGATGTTGATCGTAGAAAGAGATTGCTTTTCACTAAACGGATCAAGAAAATTCTGCCAGTCCAAAGCCCCTGGTAAACTAGCTTGCAAACTAAGGCAACAAAGAAGTTAGATTTCAGAAATTGGAATCATACAGGTGCATTCAACCAAGGCACTTACCTTCTTATGGAAAAGTAGTACAGTAAAAGTACAAATATTAGATATTCATATTCATATTCTCCTGTGCTCGCTTCCTCATCATAATCAGTCATAGCTGGTCCCTTCAAGCAAGCAGCATCAATGGTACTATTAACAGTAGACACCAATGAATTATTTAGAACTATATATTTTGATGCTTCTATGAGTGCTTTGTTGGTGGAATGGTGCAAGATTAAGGACAAAATGCTGATTATTAGTAGACTTTCATGAGTCCAGCTACACACAGCTACTGTAGAGATCAAGTACTCGATCAACTACAAAATAAGTGATAAAGGTTCAATTAGTTCTCTGGATTTATGATGAGCATGGTCACACGAGACAGAGCTAGAATAATTACCTTCATAGTTACCGTGAGCCAGGCTGCCTCATCAGAAAGAGAAAGAACTTCAGGGTGCACTGACCGTAAAATGTTAAAAATTAAAAGTGAGATGGCCGTTAATATTTGGGGTAAAGAAGAATAGCTGGAATTGTTATAAAGAGCACAGATTGCATTTATTATGCCATGCAAACAAAACTGATCTGAAGTACGAGGCAAGATGTTAATGGCTGTTGCCACAAGATTCAGTACAGATACAATGTCAGGTACTTGGCCTTCTTGCTCTATGAGCTGCATCAATAAGCATACCACAACTGAAGCTCCATAGTTGTCTCCAGCTGCTACCAACTCAGTGATCACTTCTTCATTCATAGAATTGTTACTTTTCCCATGGACAACAACATTGCTCACATTTAAGCTATTGCTTCTGCAGAATTTTAGGATTTGGTAAGACAGCGGCTTGCTGAGTTTCTCCTGTTGGAACAACCATTTAAGAGACAATGGGTGAATCTTTGCAGATGGTAAATCCCATTCCTTTTCAGTCAACAGATGGAATAGCATCCTCTCGGCTTCTAGACTGTAGGGTATTTGGTAGCTCATTTTGGCAAGACTCCTATACAATCCATAAAGATTCACCAGCCACATCATAGTCAATGAATCTGCTGCACCAAATTGGAAATTGCTGCTATTGACAAGAATATACTGTTCCAATGAAGCTAAAACCAACTTCTCATCTGCAAGCCTGAAGAAAGTCTCAAAACTTAGGGTCCAGTAGATAATCTAAACCTATAACGGAAATACGACTAAGATTAGAGGTGAAGCACAAGTACCTGTCATCATGTATGGCAGCAGTATGTAAAATCAGTAAAATTGCAGATTGACAGCAAGACAATTCGAAGTTATGGGAGCTCTTCTGGCCAAGTAAAAACAGCCACTCAGCAGGATCAGTTGGAATGTGTACTGCAGCATCTCTAATGGGTTGCCCGGTATCATTACTAAAAAGAACATCCACAAGTGAACTAAGCATGAGATATACTCTCCATTTTATTTTTTCTGTGGGAAATAATCCCAGGCATCCAGATGACAAACTGATCCAAGAAGATGCAACCAAAATCTGTGCAAATTCTGTGGCTGGAATATCAGAATCCTGAAGCAGTATAGAATGAAAAGTCTCCAGGACCCCTAGTACAATTTCCTCGTTTATGTCACTAATCGCAGTTACAAACCAAGGCAACAAATGTGATTCACATACATCAACAATTGAATTCCGTAGTTCCATGATGGTGGTTTTGTTGGTGGAAAACTCCTTGTAACTGTATGCATATGCCTCTTTAAGGAGGTACAAGGAATGCAAAAGTTGACTGGGATCTTCATCAGAGATACTCAAACAAGCTAAAACAGCATGTTTTGATGCTTCTTGAACTGCAATTGCTAGATTTTCAGTTCTCTTAAAGGATGGTGACTTCAAAAAAGCTACAAAGATTGAGCAGACAACTGTGAAAGTCTCTGGAAGCATGCCCATCTCTCCATCAGTATGCCTTCTGAGCATCCTTGTCAAGCAAAGGATTAACTCCTTGACATGAGAAGCTGAAATCATTCCAGGAAAATCAGAAATGCAGTGCATGTGACGGTAAAGTTTTATTTGTTGGACAGGGTGAAAAGGAACTTCAGCTACATGGTTCAGCACTGGAATCAGAGTTGTGAATCCAACAGCTAGCCTTTGTCCAAAGGCTGGCTCAGCGATCAAAAGAAGATTAAGCACCCGAACGCAAGAGTTGACCATTGGATCCTTGCATTCTGTTTGCAGTATTACAAGCTGATCAGCCCTAAATTACACTTAGTTGCAGAAAATATTTCAAAGTAGGCTTACCTGACAATCTTAGTGCTTCAAATACATAATCTGCAATGTTTTCTTCCTTCAAAATTTGGATATGTTTTCCAGGAGCAGCTTCCCATGACAAATATTGTAACATCAAATCAAGTGTGCTGATTTGGACTTGGCTGTCTGATGAAAGCAGAGGGCCTTTTATGGCCTCAGCAAACAAGACAGGCAGAGATGATTGATTTGTTCCATAGTCTGTTGTTTGCATGGAGTTTTCTGCCTCATCAAAATTCATGCGGCTAATGTTATTTGTGTATGCATTCACAAGAAACCCCTTCTGAGCCAGGATCGTCAAAAGTGCTGGCAAATAAGACTTAAAACTGTTTACTCAGAAGACAGCAGTGATAATATAAGATAATGATGACTGCATCTAGATGGGTGAATGCATGCAGGCTATGTCACAATGACTGATGTATGTCCCTTATGGTTTGAATCAGAATAAAAGTAGGAACTCTCTCATTCAGCATAACAGTTATGATAATTTTAGTTTCTTGGGTGATTATAATCGATCAATACTTAAACATCACATGGCATCCCTTTCAGGCAATCCCTTTAGAGCTTACTGAATGGTATCCTAAATGACTTTTCATGGAACAACACATCTCTGTATTTAGCATTTGGAAATTTAGACTTATTCTTAGTTATTGACCGGAGAAGTTAAATGAAGCTTTATCTTCTCACTGAAGTCAGTACATGCATACCACAAAAATGTGTGAATGATCACAAATAGAGTTGCTGTCTGAGTGTTGTCATTTGACGAACAGATATTTTATATAAATTTAAAAGGACAATCCCACTCAGAAATTTCTATTGGCATCCAACTAAAAAGATGGTTTATTCTCACTTCCCTACCATGAGATTTCAGAAAAGGATAATCGGATGATGCATTTAAAATTGCAACAAAAAAGAAAGATATGTCTGAGAGAATGTGACAGACCTACACAATTCAAGCGGACGTCATCCCTTTGGGTCTTCATCAAGGACTCCAAAGAAAGTTGCAAGAGCTTGGGACAGAAAGCAAAAAGAATATCAGCTCCATCAATGTCCATAGACTGGCACTGGATGGAGGATACTTTATACAGAACAAAAAGAATCTCCCCCCGGATTTCTTCACTGCAATCAAAAGTGCACACTCAACAGTGTTATAAAAATACAGCTGAGGCATGGTAATGGAAGACCTCCTCTTTCTAGGTTGCTATGTTCTGCCTCTTACCTTGGTAATCCAAGACCTGTAACAAGATTGGCTATGAGGGCATCTTTGTTTTTAATAAAGATAAAGGGATTATTTGTTCGGCAATTAAAGAGAACCCCAAGGCAGTGAATCTGCACAGAAAAGGACCAACACATCAAATGGTAAAAATAAAACTTGCATAGTTTTGTACGATAAAAAGAATTTTTATACTCACACATGGACACTAAATGTGGAGTTCACTTTATAACTTGCAAGAAGCAGGTGTACATATTGATCGAATTTAATAAATAAATAAATAAATAAACTACTCGCACAATGATTTTCCCTAAAAGGCTAAAACAGTAAATTCACATTTGCGGATTATCCTGATGAAGATCGGTGGCAATTCCGCAATTGAATTTACAAAACTTCATCAATCTCACTGATACTCCACTCTCACAATTAAATAAAAATTTTAAAAAATATATCTAGACTAAACAATCAATTATGTTATGCGATGCGTAAATTCAAAATTTCTCAAACTAATTGGCTGACAGAGATAGAGATACCATATGTAGCTGCCTGGGGCTCCAGGAGAAAGCGCCGGAGGAGAGGCGTTCGGCGACGCGCGAGACAAATTCAGCAAAAACATCTTCGTCGCCGGAGTCGGAGAGAATGGTGATTAAATCGATGAGTTGACAGGCAATGGGCTGGTCGTCAAAGGAGGAGAGAGCGTGGAGTAGAGGAGAGACAAGGAACCGCGCATGGGACTGGGAGAGGTGGAGGGGGCGGTGGGAGAGGGCGAGGGAGAGCTGAGAAAGCGCGTAGGAGACATGGATGGTTAGAGCGTGTGGAGTGGTGATGAGATTGGAGAGGCAGAGAAGGCAAATGGCGCCGCCTTGTTGAGTTTGGAGAGAGAGAGTTGATCTGTGGCCTTGTGAACAAGAACCCAATGATTGCGCCTCCACCTCCACCTCGAGGTCTTCTGCTTCTTGCGAATCCGTCTGAGACATCTGTTGTTCTTTGAGAGCGAGAGAGAGAGAAAGTTGCGCTGTCTATTTTCAATTTGAATTTTAGCGGGAGGGGATTTTTTTTATATATAAGCAATATGTTAAAAGAAACTATTTTTCAAAAAGGTTAAGGTGAAACTCTCACTTAAGAGTATGTTTGGCATGTAGCATTACATAATATTACTTTGTGGGTTCAGAATTAATTGAAATAAACTCATGTTTGGCAATTGAAATGGATTGCACTGAACAGCATTAACAAGAACCCTCAAGGAGCGTTTGTAAACTATATTGTATTATAATATATTATATTAATTAATACAGGATATATTACATTAAATTATATTGCATTAGCATTATATTATATTATATTAATATTATACAATATTTGATGTTATATTATATAGTATTATATATAATATTTTTTTATATTATTGTTTATACTAAATTAATTTTTTATAATTATAAATATCTTAAAAGTTTTATAATTTATATTTATTAAATTTGTTATTTAAATTTATAAATAAAAATCAAATAACTCACCAGTAGCCACTTGAGCCATCACGAACTACCACCGACATTCATATTTTGATATCTTCTAATATCAATTTTGGTGTCATTAGATTCTTCATCATCATATCTACACAATGGTGCGTGTCTCATCGGCAACGGAGTTTCCTATCATTGTAAATATATGGTCAAAGTTTCAGGATCTAAAACTTTGATTGTAAATCTATGGTGAGCGAAAACTCCATTTCTGGTATTACATATACCATTAATAATGGATGTTGATATTTAGTGTAACATCATTGTGTACATAAAATGTTTCATATTTGATATAATTTTTTTTAATTAAACAGACTCGCATACCACATGAGGCTGGACCCCAAAACATAACTTTTGTTAAGACTGCTCACTAAACAATTGAGTTAGGTCTTAGTCTCATGTGTGAAATAATTAAAATCAATTAAAATTAATTTGTTAATAACATATTTTTTAATTAATTGATTTTGTTAAGTGTAATAGTTACGTGGTATTATTAATAGTTAGTTCCTACTAGCTATTACTAAATTAATTATAAATTTTTTAATATATTTTATTTTGTTGATTGGTGAATAAGAATATAATTTTAATTACTTAACAACATGAATTTTTTAATTTTAGTGTGTTATAGCCATTCTATTTAAACCATTTTCTTCGCATCTTTTATTCGCATATTCAAGGTTTCACTCCTTTGCTCTTCACTTTCATTTTTTTAGTGAGTTTCTTTTCCATTAGGGATGGTTAAAAACAAATGAGGCCTACCTAGCTCGAGTCCGGGCATTTTGGGTCGAGCTAGGCTTGATTTGGTAATATTTTTCAAACATTTGGATTGGAAAGCCTAAGCCCAGCCTAAAAGTCAATAAATGCTTAAAAAAAAATTATTTTAATTAAAATAAACTTTTTAATATTTATTTGACCCATGTATAACATAAATTTTAAATTTTATATCCTTTTAACCTAATTTTTAATGCCAAATATAATAAAAACAAAAATTTATATTACAAAAAATTAATAAAATATAACACATAAATTTTGACTTTTAGGCCTGATTCAGATTGGATCGAGACATGCTCAGGCAGGCCCGGCTTGAGATTTTGCCAACGCTACTTTCCATTCCTTTAGAAACAAAAAGATTAATTAAGGAACTGATCCACTTTATTTTCAATGAATTAGATTAATAAGAAATGTTTAGGGGGAATTTTGGAAGTAAATGTGGACCAATGACATGAGAACACATGGCAAAAGGGAGTTAAACAACTAAAATCACAATAGTCAGAACTGAGTGGTAAGACAGCTAGAGGAGAGCTGGGAGGTAAGCTCCCCTAGAGAGTGGCAATTCCAGAAGGACACATGATTTCAAAGGGCATAATCGAAACTCAGAATTTCAGTTGTTAAGAGCACACGTGAACAATGAATGCCATCATTTGTAAAATCAACATATCACTGTTGGCTAAATACAAGGAACCAATAGAAAAGAGAGATTCCTTAATTAAGCCAATGAACAAGCACCATGTCAGTTATCCTCTACAGTGATCCAAAAAACAATAGGACCACAAGTTGAAGGGAATGCCACATGAATAAAAGTAAGGGAAAGGGTGGCTGATGGTTTCTTTGCTCCCCAAGCCTAAGAATATCACCCTCTCAGAACCACTAATCTAATTACGTAAATGCCCTCACCTGAGGGAGGGCAAAAATTAATTAGGAGCCACGTGTACAAAATTACTAAATCTCCCTTAGGCACACTGCACAAAAGCTCGAGGTTCACTCTAACAGTAACAACAATTCATTATCCCATCCATCATTCTTCTTCTTCCTTCTCTCAATTTATCCTCCATTGCTTACAGCTTTGAGGTCTTTTTTTTTTTACCTTAAGTGTCTTTCATGATCTAACTTGAGCGTCGGAGTGTGGTCGCCGGCCATCGCCGGCTACACCCCTAAAGCTACCTTCTAACTCTATTTTGCAAGAGTTGTCCGATTTAAACTTGGTGGCATTCAACCTCCATTTCTCTTCAGCTTACTCCATTCTTCATCTATACTCGCCCTACACAATCAACCTCCTCCATACCCGTGAGGACAACTCAAAAATAGCTAGGCAACCTCCAGCACCCATTCTCCTTTCCTTTATTTTTATTGTTTGGTTGGTCAAGCTAAAAACTAGCACAAACAATTAGTGCCGTCTTGGTGGGAGCGCGACAAAATGCTCCACAATGGTTGCCAAGTTATTTTGTTTTGTGTTTGAAGCAACATGGATCATGATCAATCCTCCGATGACAATCTTGCCATCATAGAGCAAAGTAAGGAATACGAAAATGGGCCCATGTTGAGTATTAGAGAATGTATATTTATAAAGGGTAAAATCATCATTATATACTACAAGTCTCATTAACATTTCTCCTTTTATGTGTTTAAGTTCTTTAACCTTTAATTGGGTGTGTTTTGTTATAATTTGAGTATTTTATGTGTTTCAGGGGTATTTTGGTCAGTTTATGATTAACAAGAAATCAAATAGCAAAACATTAGGGGTGTTCAGAATCCAATCTGATCCGCTCAATCCGTCCGATCCACTTAATCTGATCCGTATAAATCTGATCCGTGGATTGGTGGATTGGATATAGATTGAAAATTTAAAAATCCACAGTCGATGGATTGGATATGGATTTACTTCTGTAAATCCACAGAAATCCGTGAATCCGCAAAAAAAAAAAAAAAAATATATATATATATATATATAATTAAAAAATTATTATAAATTTAATTTTAAAAAATTATAAATGTGACATTACATAGTTACATAAGGACTATAACATATCTTAGCCATTACCCAATAATAATATAAAATAAAAAATAATTAAATAATCAAATATACAAATATACAAATATAACTTGTAAAAAATGTAAAACAAAATAAAAGTAAAGTCACACGCACTAGCAAAAGCAAAGTAACATAACGCCAAGTCACCAACAATTTGCAAACAAAAAACCCTAAGCTTCCCCGCCGTCACACACACTAGCAACACTCAATACTGGTTGGATATACTCTCGACACAGATTTGAAGAACATCGGCCGCGCGATTCCGGCGAGAGCAAGCCATCTTCTTTCCTAAGTCCATCGAGCCACTTCACATTTACTGGTTCTAGCTGAACAATTTCACTGTCACAACCTTCAAGATCTCCACTCGTACGGCTTCTCATGGTTCCCATCGTGGACGGCTCCGTAATCACCACTTTTCGAAAGGCACAACAACCCTGGTGAAGGATCAAACTGTGTTTGGTTTCTAAAACTTAGTCATTTCAATTAATTGTGGCTTTATTTGAACAATTAATTTCGGTATTATATTAACGTATTATTGTAACTTTATTTGAACAATTAAGCTTGGTGTGTTATATTTTAAAACTTTGAACGTATTATTGTAGCTTTATTTGAATAATTAGTCTTGATGTGTTATATTTTGAAACTTTAAATGTATTATTTTAGCTTTATTTAAATAATTAATTTATTTAAATTTTATTCAATTTTAAATTTAATTGGTAGCAAAATTATTTTTATATTAGATTTTTTTATTTCATTAGTTGGAGAGAACTAAAAATTTTTAATTTGAAAACTAATGCGCAAAATGGTGGATTGGATATGGATTGAGTCAAATCTGCATCCGATCCGTAGATATATGGATTGGATTTGGATTGAATTTTATCAATCCGTGAATTGGATTGGATTGAAAAATTATAATCCGCAAAATCATGGATTGGATATGGATTGATGTCCAATCCCTAAAATCCGATCCGCGAACACCCCTACAAAACATATAGCATTTTTGTTTTAGGATTTTGGTAGGGCCAAACTGATGTGACATTAACCAATGATATGACAGTATCCTATTGTGTTGATCGATGATGTGGCAGCATTCTATTGGATTGAAAAATGAGCTTACGATACGTGCAATACATTAAATCAATGTTGGTTGACTTTTTCATTGACCGATGATGTGTCAGTATATTATTGGACCAAAAAACGCACGTACATTACATGCAATTCACCGAATAACAACCTTATTGTCGTGTTCATCCAATTAGAGCTTGTCACGTGGCGCAATCCTGAGTGTTCGAGTTATTTTCATCTGATGGCCATGTTTTAACTATTGTATCTATAAATGTGGGACTCCCCCCTAATTTGACAGGTATAAATCCAAATTTGAGTTTCATTTTGTGTAATTCTCACTTTAGCTTGTATTTTCTACATATTATAATAAAATTACCATTTTAGTCTTTGTTGAATTATGAGTGACTAATTTAATTTTAAGTTTGAGTTGAAGGTGAAGCTTCAACATGATCCATTGGCTTAATTTAGTAAGTTTATTTCTCTCCCTCTGATTTTTGTGGATTGTTTTGACTCACTGTTAACAGACAATAATAATCTTGTTTAGATTTTGCACGGTATATCAGCTCCCTATTGTAAGTTCATTACTGTTTGGTACAATGAGCACTTTGCACTATATTTATTAGCGAAAATCTTCCCTCCAGCATTAGTGGTTCATCTTGACTTAGTGTTGATAGAGAATGCATCTAAGTAATTTAATGAATAGTCTTGCCACATTTTTGACAGTAGGATTATTATCACTTGGCACGACGTGTACTTGAAACCACATTTAGTAGAAGATTATTTCTTCTAGCACACTGAGTGCTTGATACCATATTTACCAGAATGAGGAATATGAGGAGTAAAAATACTCTTTTATAAATTAATTGGAACTAAAAAAGAATATTAAGCTCATGGTGAAGTGTTAAGTGTGAATCTAAGACTCAATTGTTTCATTTGAATTCTTTCATCCATAATTTATTCCTGCCATCTTTTTAATTTAAATCTCAGTACTTCTAAAAAATCACATCATACTAATATAAACTTAGAAAATTAATCTTACACATAATTAAATCTACATGCTCGTGGGATCGACACTCCTCACTATTACTCTATACTGGAGTGGATTCGTGCGCTTGTAAGTACAATAAAATTTTCATAACAACTCACCATTGAACCGACAAAGAAAATTATGGGAATAGAAGAAGGAAAGTTTGTAAAAACCTTCGATCATTGTTCACTGTGACGATGAGTTTGTCACTAAAAGGCACTTTGATAAATTTGTCGACAAGATTTACTGTGCCATGGTTTGCAAGTTCAAATCCCAGACAGTGGCCTTAGCAAACAAGCCACAGCATAGGCCTTGGCTGAAAAGTTGCTGCCCAAGAACAAAAGGCACTCAAAGCAGGAAAAAAGGCTCAACCCTACCACCACAAGATCTAAAGCACAGCCGATTTGCTCCAAGGATAAAAGATCCACTACCAATAGCCGATATACCAACAATAGAGGTAAAAAACATGGCAAATAACTTAGCGAAAATTTACGAGATAAGTTCAACGCCAAGAGACCTTCTAATCATGGGGATGGTTCCTTCAGAAACCAGAGGATGCTTTAAGAAATCCTTAACAAAATGCTTTTTTTTTTCTAGAAAAACAAGTCTGTAAACTCTGCGAGAAGGATAGCTCCATCACCAGGGATCAAGCGCCAATCGTTCATCAATCACTATTCACCGTGAAAATTCACCAAGCTATTCTCTCTATCGACTTCAACATACCTCAAATTCCACAATATCATAGTACCTCTGACCCCACTAAGCATGCCAAGTTGTATCAGGATTAAATTCTTATTAAAAGAGTTGGGGAGAAGGCCATGTGCCAACTATTTACGTATACTCTCACGGGGTCTAGCCAAGACCTAGTTTCGATCTCTCAAGCCAAAAAGCATGGCTAGCATTGACCAACTATTCTCTAAGTTCATTCAGGAGTTTCACTATGCCTTTCATTAGGAGAAATCCTCTTCTAAGTTGGCTTTTATCAAGCAAGTAAGACAGAGTCGCTAGCCTCCTTTGTCAATCGCTTTTACCAAGAAGTCCTCCACACTAGAGCCTTTGGACATGAGAAAATGCTAGCATGTTTTACAAAAAATCTCATAGGAGAGAAGCTCTAGAGGTCCTTTCAAAAAGTTAAACCACACATATATAAGGAGGCTAGGATAATAGCCTTATAGGAAATTGACTATGACGACAAGTATTGGCTCAAGCTCTAAGAGGACAAGCTCGATAGCAGCAAGGACAAGGATAACTCCAAGGGACCAGAACCAAACCCCAATAAAGCACCGCTTGTGCCCCAACCCCAATAGCTAGAGGGAAAAGGTCGAGGAGTCCACCATCAATATATGCCTAGAATTCCTTCACCCCCTCGGATGGAGCATCGTGAGAGAGAACAATCACTTGAGAAATCATGATATGACTCCTATCAACCTTTGAATAAATTTCTAGAACAAATTTTCTATTATATTCGTGATAGTGGCCTTTTGAGGCCCCCTTAGCCAATAAAGAAATACCCTAACATGAAATAAAGTTTGAAGTATTGTGAGTTTCATTAAGACTTTGGCCATTGCACTACCGAATGTTTTCAGTTGTGGGAAGAAATTAAGGCATTAATTATTAATGGGTATTTAAAAGAGTGTATGGCTAGGATGGGATATACTCGAAAATTCAGGGATAGGGCTAAGGGGAAAGAAAACCAAAATGAGAGTATTAACGAAGGTGAACTTCGTGTCCCAAGAAGGGTAATTATGTTGGCATGATATCTAGGGGGTTTACTCTTGTTGGGAATTCCAAACAATCAATCAAAACTTATAGGAGGAACACTATTGTTAGGAAAGAGGTTAACTAACTAAAGCTTACCTACAGCAGCTCAGCACTTGGTCTATCTCTATGATGATACTCTAGTCATCAACTTTAAGTTTGGTGGATATCATCTTTAAGGACATGCTAGATCAGCTTACACTTAAGTCCATTCGGGTAACTCCTAATAGCACTTCTCTGATTGGTTTTGCTGGTGACATCATTATGCTTAAGGGGATAGCTACTCTACCCATTTTATTAGGTAAAACCCCTCACAAGGCAGTCTATATGGTTAATTTTTTTTGTGATAGACAACCTATGAGCTTACAATGTTGGGTCGCCCATTCATAGCAACCACTAAGCCAACTGTTTACATGCATTACCTTGCTATCAAACTATCAGCCCCAAAATTTGTATCACTATTAAAGGAGATTGCCCGCCAGTGTTATGCCACAACAATGAAGGTTAACTACCAGATAGCCTCCAATGAGCAAATCACCAATGTTCTTGCCAAGAAGCACTTCAACTCAGCTGGCCTAGCTCTTAAAATAACCAGACGTGCCATTATTAGGTGAAAGAGAGATGCTAGAAAGAAAGTTGTGAGTTAAGTTTCGAGCTAATTCTAAATGAGGTTACCTCCATGTAGGTAAACTCTATCACCCTCCACGATGCTCTAGCTGGGGATAATTGCCATGCTCTCGCTCTTAAAATGACTTGACATGCTGTTATCATGTGAAAAAGGAACACCAGAAAGAAAGTTGTAAAGTTAAGTTTCAAGCCAATTCTAAATGAGGTTACCTCCATGGAGGTAGACTTTATCACTCTTCAAGATGTTCTAACTAGGGATAATCGTCGTGAGACTTCAAAATTGATTGAAGCACCATTAGATCTACAAATCTCCAAAGAAGAAAAATAAAGAACGCCAACAAAAGACTTCCTCTTAATTCCAATTAAAGAGGATTGCCTCTCCAAATTTATCAAGATTAGGTCCCATCTGATAGAGGATAACAGGGAGCAGCTCATTAATTTTTTGCAAGAATTCAGTGATGTATTCGCATGGTCATATAAAGATATGACAGGCATGAATACGGAGGTGTTCTATCATAGGCTTAATTTTGATCTGTATCACAAACTAATAAACAGAAGAGAAGGGCCTTCAACCAGTTGAGGTATAAAGCCATCAAGGCAGGGATATATCTTTACTGTAGGCTGGATTTATTCAAAATGCCACTTGTTTAGATTGCCTTTCCAACATTGTCATAGTCAAGAAATCTGATGAGAAATGGCGCATACGTATTGATTTCACAGATTTAAAAAAAGCTTGCCCGAAGGATAGCTTCTCTATCCTCATGGTAAATCTGTTGGTTTATTCAACCTCCAGACATGAAATGTTGAGCTTTATAGATGCCTTCTTAGGCTATAACCAAATCAAGATGTACGATGCAAACTAAGAGAAAACCTCATTTATTATCAATAAGGGTCTCTACCGCTACAGAGCTATGTCTTTTAGATTAAAGAATTCGGAAGCAACCTTCCAATGTTTGGTTAGTAAGAACTCAAAAGACCAAATCGATAAAACCATGAAGGTTTACAACAATGATATGATAACCAAGTTAGTACAAGCGACCGATCGTACAGTATACCTCAGAGAAAATTTTGAGCTCCTCTGAAAGTACAAGATGCGCCTCAACCTGGAAAAGTGTGTATTCGGGGTAATATTTGAATAGAGTTTAGGATTTATGGTACAATAGAGGGGTATTGAAGGCAATCCAAACAAGATTAGAGCAGTGCTAGAAATGAGATCTCTAAGAGCAGTAAAAGAGGTGTAGAGCTTAGCTAGCAAAATTGTAGCATTAAGCCAATTTATCTCCAAAACTATCGATTGTTCGAAACCATTCTTTAAAGTCATCAAAGCTAAAAAAAAAAAAGATTGTAGTGGACTTTATAATATGAAGAAGCTTTTCAAAAGTAGAAGGAATACTAAGTTCATCCACTGATTCTCACTAAGCCAAAGGCATGAGATACCTTCTTCTTTACTTAGTTGTCTTCGAGCATACAACCAGTTTAGTTTTGGTCAGAGAAGAGGGGAATGGCACAAAATGTCCAATCTATTATACAAGCAAAGCTATGGTAGATGCTAAAAAGAGGTATCCTCATCAGAAAAATTATTACAAGCTTTGGTGATCTCCAGAAGGAAACTCTGGCCGTATTTCCAGGCCCACACTATAATTGTAGTCATAAATTTGCCTTTAAGACAAGTGTTATAGAAACTTGATATGTCGGAAAAATTTATGAAATGGTCTTGAGCTTAGTGAGTTTGACATCACCTACCGTCCTCGCTAAGTGATCAGAGCTCAAACCATCACTGATTTCCTTGCAAAATTCGCCAATGACTCAGGGGTAGAAGGAATCTAGGGGAGCCGAGCGAGGAGGTGACCATCAAAGAGCAGGAAGAGTGTTAGGATGTTTAGTAGATGGGTCTTCGAATTCATGTTAGAACGGAGCTGATCTTTTCATTAGAAGCCGTATTAAAGTGAAGCTTCAGCACGCATTGTAGTTCGACTTTAAAGTCTCTTATAATAAAGCTAAATATGAGGCAATCGTTGTTGTATTAAGGATATGCAAAGCTCTTGAGGTAGGAAAGCTCATCAATAAGGAGTGATTCTCAATTAGTAATCATATAAGCTCCGAGTACCAGACCAAGAAAAAAATATGAAAGCTTATCTGAAAAAGACTAGAGAATTGATTATGGAATTCAAATAAGTGAAGCTGAAACAGGTCTTTAAAACCAAGAACAATGAAACTGACAACTTGGCTAAGTGACCTCATTTGGAAACACTCAACTTCCTGAACAGGTGTTAGTGGAGCATATCCCTTCACCAAGTATAATCCTAATTAAAGGAAAGGAGGAAATCTTCATCCATTTGGAGAATTCTTAGATGACGCCCATTGTGAAGTGTTTAGAGGAATGATAGCTCCTAGATGATAAGGGTACAACAAAAAAATTGAATTACAAAGCAACTAACAGGTTCTTTTCACTAGCTCACCCCCAATCCAATGGCCAAGTGGAGTCTATGGGCAAAATTATTAAGGGAATCCTACAAAAAAAAAGCTTGAGGATAGAAAAAGAGCTTAGGTGGATGGATTGTTAAGTGTTCTTTGACCCACAGGACTATTCAAAATGTTTTTACGAGGGAGACACCTTTCATCCTTGCCCTTGGGGTTGATACAGTCATACTCGCTGAGATTAGGATTCCTTTTCATAGGAAAGCTCACTTCAATGAGGAGGAGAATATCTCTTTTATTACGGCTGACTTCAATTTACCAGCAGAGAAAAGGGCAAGAGCAGAGCTCCAAATTGTCGTACATCAGCATTGTGTGTTCAAGTTATTCAATAAAAAAGTTCACCCATGGGCTTTTAAGAAAGAGGATCTGGCACTCAGGAGGATAACCTTTAACACAAAGGTTGCCTCAAAAGGGGTCATTGGGCGAAACTGGGAAGGTCTCTACTGGGTGGATAAGCCATTTGGTTTAGGTGCCTATAGGTTGCTACACATGGATAGGTCAATAGTTAAGCACCCATAGAACACAACTATGCTAAGAAAATATTCTCGGTAGTCCTCTCTTGTCACTACTCACACCAATTTCTTATTCTCTTTAAAAATGTGTTTGTAATCTTATGTGCAAGCCATTGTTGGGGCTATACTGGCTTCCTTAAATGGTTAGTTGCTCTTTTCAATTCCAAGAATTCGTTATGACAAATCAAGAGGCCTACAAAATATGCCTCACTTAGGTTAACTCCTGCCATGTCATGTAATAATGTGATCTCTCGATACCTAAAGAAAAGTTATCTATAAATGCCTATTTTTCACTTATGAATGTAGCTACTTTTAATCTCCTTATGATATAAAAGAATGGTGAATTGTTTCACTTAAATAAGTGAAGTTTAACTTCATGCTTGATGATTTATCCATCTGCCTTGTGGTTGTTTATTCATAAATGATCTCCATTAACATTTTGCCATTGTTTTCATCATATGATTATTAGGAAAATGACACCCTCAAAGGGCTTAAACAAAAAGCTCTCCTAAAACACTTGATCCGAGAGATAAGCTACAGGACAGAATTAAAGCATATTTACACCGAAACAATGAACAAAAAACAATGAAAGCTACAACACTTAAAATGAAATCTGAAGATACTGTAACTTAAAGATAGGAGTGGAGCTCATAAAAGATTTAAAAATGAGAGCAAATCGCCAACAGTCTAATAAAGGTATACCTTTAAAACTAAATTGCCCTTACACGCACTTCACCAAAATTGAGCCTTTATAAAACTAAGCCCTAATGAAGGAATGGCTACGCCCTAGTGAGGGAATGACTACGCCCAAGTGAGGGAAAGACTAGTGCATAGAGACACGAACGCTCCTATATACCTATGATAAAAGGGATCAAGGGAACCCCTAAAAGAGCTTAACTATTCTAAGATGCACGAAAGGCATCTACAAAATTTTATTTTCACTATTCACATTAAACACCAATTTGTCATTTACCTAATTGCAAGTGGCACGACATGCAAAAAAAAAAAAAGATAATGGATGAACGCCACGTGGAGTAACCGTTAGTGCATTAAAAAACCCACTAACCCACTCTCAAAAGTTTAAATGAAAGGCCCACATGGGACCACGTCACGAAATGGAAAAATGGGGGAAATTTTTTTAACACCCCCTGATGTCTGCTAGAATTTCAAAACTACCCCTACAACAAAATATCCGTCAAGCTCATCCATGTTTTCCATATCTAAAAGCTAGAAACAGCCCTATCACATGTCAACACCAAACAAATTTCTCCTTGAAGTTTCTTGTGCTTCAAAATTTTTAAACACAAAGAAATTAGGGGGATATTGTTTGGAAGGAATTGTGGAAGCAAATGTGGACCAATGGCATCATGATACTTGGAAAAAGGGAGTCAAATAACTGAAATCATAACAGTCTGAACATAATGGCAGGAGAATTAGAGGAGATCTGGGAGGTCAGCTCCTAGCAGAGAGTGCCAATTCTAGAAAGACTTGTGATTTCAAAGGGCACAATCTGAAATGTTGTTCAGAGTACACGTGAACAGTGCATGCTAGCATTTGTAAAATCAAAATTATCTCACCTTTGGCTAAATACAAGAAACCAATAGTAAGAGAGATTCCTTAGTTAAGCCAATGAACAAGCGCCATGTTAGCTGCCCCCTGCAATGGTCCAAAAAACAACATAACCACAAGCTGGAGGGAATGCCATGTGAATATTACCATCTCAGGACTACTAAACCAATTATGCAAATGCTCTCACCTGAGGAAGGGCAACCACCAAATAGCCCTCAGGCACACTCCATAAGAACTCAAGGTTCACTCTAATGGTAACAACAATTTATTATCTCATTCACCGCGCATCTTCTTCCTTCTCTCAATTTATCCTTAATTGCTTATGGCTTTGAGGTCCCTTTTTGACCTTAAAGCAACCTTTTGCCTTTTATAATCTAACTTGAGCGTTAGAGTGTGATCGTCGGCCACTGCCGGCTCCACCCTTAACGTTAGCTTCTAGCTTTTTTTTGCAGGGGTTTTCTAGTTTAAACTCAGTGGCATTCCACCCAATTTTCTCCTCAACTTACTCCATCTTCATCTGTACTCACCCCACACAATTAACTTCCTCCATTCATGTGAGAACACTGCAGACATAGCTAGGCAACCTCTAGTACCCATTCTCCTTTCCTTTATTTTTATTATTTGGTTGGTCAAGCTAAAAACTAGCACAGACAATAAATTGTCTCTTTTTTCCATAAAATTCACTAAATAATTAAATGAGTTATGATATTTGACCCCTTATTTAATCTCGTTAGTTCCCACTAATCAATTTAAGGTGGGAATATTGAACCACTTTTAAAACTATTTTTTATTACTAAAAATGTCCATAATCTAAATTTCCATTATAGATAGAGAGAAAAAAAAAAATTCACGGTACGCTCATTTTCTTTGATTTTTTTGACTCACCTCTTGGATTTTCTTTTTCATCAACACTTGATTTAGTGGAATGAAGTATTAACAATGGGATTAGACTTAAAACTTCTGGTCGGTAAAGCTCTGTTTGGATATATATATATATATATAGTCAAGTTCATTTGAATTCATGCATTTAATTCTCTTTTCGTGTAATCTATATATGAAAATAAAAGAGCCATATGAGAAGGAAAATATTTAAGTGCTTGAATTTTGCTATCTAGTATGGTCATAACTACAATTTTATTATCAATTATTGTTTTCTGAATCTTTTATAGGTTTGTATTGGTTGTTGCACTGCATTCAACCTTTTACAGAAAAAACTGAAAAAATGGGAAGTGAAACCTTGACAAATATAATGATGGAGAGAGGTCAAAAGAATTTGGGAAATTGCGAGGAACAGTTGAAGGTGTTCGACGGGAACCTGAAGCAGGTGCTGTCATGGAAACAGCGTAAGATGCAATCCAGTGAAAGCGAATCATTGATAATTAGCAGAAACACCACATCAAGAACTCAGAGAAGCGTGTGTTGGCATGGAAGAATCTCGAGTGCAAAATCAAATCCCAGGAACTTGCATGCAAACTGAAAGACATCCTCGTCAACAAAGCCAGGGTTTATAAGGAGAGTTTGAGTCAATTGGGTGACAGAAAAAGGGTTGTATAAGCTTCTAGAAGTTACATGGGTTTTTCATTTCTTCCTGAATACATGGACACGCAGCACTCCTTTTTACTCAGTTCACAAACATGGCAACCCTAACTAGTTTAAACATTATTTATTTAATTTTTTGCTTTGCACCGGATAAGCATTTAAGCTTTATACGCTAATGAGAATTTTGATAAATTTCCAGAGGAATTTCATCTGTTGATTTATCATCTACCTCAAAATCCGGGCAAAACCATGCATTCCCAGCAGGTAATTTCATCACCATCAACAGGGCTAGATTTAATTTCACAGAAGTCAACAATATAATTGAGAATACACAAACCATCCAATGTGTAAAAGAGAAAGTGAAAATGATAAGGGTATTATGAGAATCATATGGATTATATTGAGAGAATGAGATTATTCTAAATTTTTTATAGGGTTAATTAAGAAATGAAATTTAATGATATAATTTAAGGGATCAAATATGGTATATTTGCTCGCATAAGGAGTTGAGCGCTGACATTTGCCCTTCAGCTCTTGGCTGCCACTTTTGCTGCCCCCATTATTTTTTTCTTTTTTTGGCAACAAAGCATGGCCAAAAACAGCAGCAGGAGACTGCCGTTTCTGTGCTGTGCCCGTGCTGGGCTCTTTATGGGCAATTATCATTTTTCAAAAGAGATTTAACATGACAAAATTAAGCACCAAAGTAAAGAATGATAAAAATCCTCTCCTTAAAGGTAATGTTTGGTTTAAAGAAAGGGGGAGATAAAAAGAGCGAAATGGAAGGAAAATGAGAAGAAACAAGTGGAGAAAAATAGTAAAATAAAATTTTATTGTTTGATTTAACAAAAAATTTAATAGGCGTAGGAAAGAAATTACAATTTTTTTCTTTAGATAAATTTATTATTTGCCTTAAATACTAAACTATCTACATTAGTAATGAAATATAATTTAATATCAATACCAACTTTTTTAATGTCAAAAAATCCTAAAACATTATAAATATGTGTGTGTGTTGATAGTGACTCGACAGCGATTGACTGTGGTCGACGACCTTTCGAAGGTAGTCCAACGACGATCCAACGACTTCGGCGACAATTAATTTATATTTTATATTTTTATATTAAATAAATCAGTTTATTTATTTTGTTAAGTTTCTTAAATCATTCATTAAATTTAATCAATATAAAATTATTCATAATATTAAATTGATAAAATAAAATTATTAATAATAAATATTAATAGCATCAATCAAGCTAAAAAGTTAAAGGATAATTTTGAAAATTTTAATTTTCAATACAAGAGGAATTTAAATTTTTCACTCCTGAGTGTGAAATTCAAATTCTATATTATGATGGATATTAAATTCTCATGAAAATTAAATTCTTATATATTTTGTCCAATCAAACAACAAAAATTACAATATAATTTAAATTACTTTCCTCCTCTCCTTTCTCTCCTCCCAACCACACACCACGAGTACCAAAATTAAGTTTTGTATCTAATATAAACAATCGTGCTAGGTATTTTCACTTAATATACAATTAAATTAACATTTTCACTAGATTATGGAAAAAAAATTGGAAGGCAAGAAAAGGAAAAAATAACAAGAGGATCCTAATCCCACAAAGAAATTGATCAGAATTGCATCATAGCGAAGAATTTTGATGTTATTTTACTTACAATAAACCTTTTTAAGATAATGATAAGACTTACAAATTCGATACAGAATAATATTTATGACTATAGGTGCCACATCAATTAGAATACTGCCATAACTTCTCAAGTGCATCATTTGCGAGATATAACAAATATTTTGATAGAACATTAGAACTTATGAGATACACTACTGTGACAAACTGGAAGGAGTCTCTTATACTAGCCAATAAGATCACTGCCATCCACCCAAGACAATTAACAAAGTACTTACCTTTTAAGTCAAAGGAAAAGTGGCATGCTTCATACCATAAACGACCTTATTAATGGGAGGCGAATGCCATCTTGATATAAGCCACATATAGTCAATTAATATATTCACTTTCTGATTTCTTTCCATCAAACAAAATACATTCAAAATGGTTTTGAATCTCATAATTTGGTATAAAATATAAGCGCAACAAATTTATAGAGCTATGAGAGAGTCTGAAACAAAACAACTTACCTCACTGAACCTTTTTAACCTAAGAGAATCAAACCTTGTTGAGGTATCTAACTTGAAATTTCAAAATACACAAAACACATTCTGACCTGACTGAATACAAGAAAAGAGAAGTTGGTAAAGATATCTTCCTGATGGCCCTCTAATGAAAGCATGGATGTGTGTACATCGCATTCCCTTCCTTTCCATATCACTCTTCCAATTGAACTAACCTTTTCTGACTCTCATCTCCAGAAGCACAAAAACCTCCCGCCACCCAAAAGAATAATATGAGCTATCCTTATTTTTCAAATTATGAGGGGTCTGACCTTTTCAGAAAAATTAATGGAAAGAAAGGAAAAGAACTGTATGTAGCATCGGATTAAAAGGGGATACAGAACTCACATTAGGGGAATTTCCCTAATCTAAAAGAACTGATAACTATTTTCTGCTATCAAGATTGCACAGCCAGCCTCTGAAGATGCTCAATGAAGACTTGAAGGCTCACGTCATCTGTGAAGATTATATCTGACCCAGCAGCAATCTCATTGGCATTGTTATATGTAGCTGATGGGTTCAACTTTGCCAATAAGAACCTTGCCTGCTCAACATGCCATTAAACAATCAAATCACAATAAGTTTTATTGGACAATAGTTAATAAAAGATTTCCAGAATATCAGTTCAACCACCAGGTCCACAATATCAAATGAATAATCGAATGTTTAGACATTAGAAGTTAGCCACACAAATAAAGCAACAGAAAAAGGTTTGATCAAATCTTAAAATTCTTCAATCCAAAGGAACTAAAATTCATGGTGTCAACAGGCGGTTTGAAGAGATAATAATCCAAACAATTGCATAATCGACAGAGGAGAGTTATTATTTTTCCATTTTTGCCTTATTTTAGAAAGCAGGAAGAACTGTTCTACACCAGCCAAATATATTATAATTATGTTAAGTAAAAGCCTTTATCCTTTATTTGCTTTTAATTTTTAATTTTTAATTTTATTTTTCTAGGCAGGTTCTTCATTTTTTTCCACATTTTTTCTTTTTTGGTATTTTCACTTCCTTCAACCCATCCACTATGATGCACTATTATGTGATAGATAGAGAATTACAAAAGACCATAAAATTTCTGCTCTGTGCCAATAAAAGATAAGAGCTTTTGCCTAACTACCAAGACATACAGTAAATCACTCACCAGGTCAATAGAGGTAAAATATCAGAAAAGAGGACAGACCAGCATACATTATGTAGAAGCATTTTTCTTTTTCTTTTCTTTTCTTTATTATTGAATGTAATTTCTAGAATGTAAGATTAGAATACTTGCACAAATTTTTTAGTGTTAACAGTAGGGGAAAGGCTTCTGTCTTATGGGGTTGCGCAGCTATGGCTATATTTTGGGTCCTATGGATTGAAAGAAACTTAAGAACTTTCGAGAACAAAGTGATGGAAGATTACATGTTTATTTGGGACAGAGTTAAATTCTGGGCTTTCTATGAGAGTTTAAAGATTCGTCATTCTTTTTTATTTTGATTAGTTGCAATGCAGCTATGGTGTAATATCATTAGTTAGAATTTCTGATCTTACAGGATTTGTAGCTCTTGGGCTTGGGGATTTTTGTCTTTTGTCTTTGTGGACTTCTTGTCCCTCCACTATGTACATTTCCTATATCTAATATACTTATTTTGTTTCTGAGTGAAGAAATAAAATAAAATAAATAATAATCATAATAATAATAATAATAATAATAAAAAAAAAAAAGAATATATTACTTGGTTGGTTTATCCTATATGTAAAGCTACTAGTTAGACCATTCCATAGCTGCACACTACTATATCTTAAATTCTGAACCATATTCAGAAGGCATACATTTTCTTAAAGAAAAATTCACTTTTGCTGTAAAGCATCAGAAACTAAAATCTGAAAAAGTATATACAGACCTGGGATCCATGCTGATCGCATACCACCAATCTAGGAACAGGAAAACGATCCCGAATGATCAGTTCAGCATCATCGTGAGGAGCTCGCAAAAGCTGCGCAAATGCCTGTAAAATAACGTAACAAGAATAAAATAATTGAAACCAACGTAAAGGTCATACTCAAGCCCACTAATGATCATTTGAAATTTTGACCAAATTCCTATCAAAGTCTCCAGATAATTAGTGGATTTATAAGAAACTCTAACTAAAATCTATATAAAAATTTCAACCATATCCAAGTCAAAATTTCTTTTGCAACACAACTGGCCATAATAATCTTAGACTTCAATGACAACCACAAATGATATTGTGGACGAACTCCAACATGTGATTCACAGCATAAAATATGCAATGTCGTGAATAGACCTTAATTAATGCATGGTTGAAATTCCCATTCAAGTGTAATGAACACCTCTTCATATCCTACGCTTAAGAAGACTCCAATCAAAGTGTTCATTTAAAGAACATTATTTCAAAGTTGTTGCTCTTGACAATTTGATTCCAATACAAAGTTTTTATGTCAATAAGATCAGTATAGCATCTAAATGCTCCCTCATCCTGCTACCAGGCAAAAGCCCTGCTGTTCCGTTAGCAATTCAGATGACTATGCTCATGGAGATGGCTCAGTGAAAACAATAATCAAAAGGAATACTTCGTTCGTGTTATGGTTATAGCTCAAGAACAGCTAGCAATTCATCTACCATAGCAAGACAACGAGGGTGAATCAGTAGAATGTGTGATTTACAGGAAATTCTGAAAACAGATATCAAGCCAATATTACTTCAGAATATATTCCTCAACCTCTTAAAGCTCACAGGATTTTGTAAAATACCAAAAGAGGAAAAAAGTAGTCTACAGAAATAACAGAGCCTTAGAGGCATCCATCCAATATTACATTAAAAGAAAGAATGCATTAATCTAAATCATTTCCATACTAGATTTGCAAGCAGGAGGTACTCAGTCTACACTTTCCCGAAGAAGGTATTATGATAGATTGTGTCAAGTGAGAGAACTTATAAATTTCAATAGTCTATTATAAGAAATACAAACACTGAACTGAGAGGCAAAGGGTAGTGGAGAATGTTATGCTCAAGAGATCTTCAATGTGAAAACTGAAGAAAATATTTATCTAGTCAAGTAGTTTTTCATGTGTTCTCAATGCTGCCTCTAGGACTTAGTGGCACCGAGGCATGAGCAGAACTATATGATTTGTAGTAACATGAGGTACAAGTGTCCTGCAGCTGCTTTAGGGAATATGCAGCCAATGCTTTTAAATGCATCACAACTTAAACTCGGACCCAGTCAAGTAGTATGCAGATGAGTATATACCTGATGTTCTGGTTGATTCTGGTAACCCATGTTACGCCATTGTGCTATTGTCATTCCATGAAAAATGACAACACTGAAATATGTATCCAGCAAGAGGATGCGATCAGCTGCAATGGAAGCCACATCTAACAATGCTGGTTGGGGCAGAGAATTGAACGAATATGATATTAGAGATGGTTGAATCATGACAGCAGCATTGGTAATATTTTCCCGGTTTAACAACATTCGAAAATAGGCAGTCTCATCTGGACTGTTATTAAAGACCTATCCCACGAGAGAGAGGAGCATATTAGGCATGCATATTTACATAAGGTCAAATAACTATAAAAACATAAATAGTACAGGAAAATAGTTACAAGTCAAATTACCTGTACAAATTGTGATCGCCGCAGATTGAACATAAATTGAGGGAACAAAGAAAAACTTGGGTTTAATGTGAAGGATGCTGGATCATCCTTACGATAGTCACCAAATTTGGAACAGAGACGAATGAGTGACCTGTCCAACCACCGAGTGGCATCAAACCCCTCCTGTTTAAAGCAAAGTCCATGATTAGGTAGGAAACATGGCTATAAAGGGTAATGGCCATGTTATGATAAAGAATGAAACTGTATAACAGGGGAAACAGGTTTTGTTTTTAATTTATTTTTATAAGGCAATTAATATGTTATGGTAAGAACTTGTGCAGTTATAGATAAAATATTAATCCCAATAATCTGACAAAAAAAATTGGTGGAGGCTCAATAATGTTTAATTTCACATGAAATAAAACTACTTGAACCAAACTTCAAGCCTCAAGTAGCTCAATTACTGTTTGTACAAAGATACATAACAACAACAATGCATATGTTATGCAATTATAGAGGGGATTTCAATCCGAAAATTGATATATGACCCTTAATGTTATTTACAGATGCATCAAAACTAGATAAAGGGAAAAGCGAGATTAAAAACACAAATAAATATAATTAAATGAATAGCAAAATAAATAAATACCTCCATTTCCATTTTCAAAGAAGTTAATCTTGCCATTACCACAGCAGCGGTCTCTTGATCAAAACCTTGTACCAGTTCCTGCAAAAATAAGTTTTCCTTTTCAGCATTGACACTTGGTTTGGAGTTTCTAAGGAAACCCTGATCATTAAGTAAGGAGAACCAAATAAGTAGATAATTAAGCTTCCATGACTCTCATGCATATATATCTTTACATCATATCAATGGGGCACCCAAACCAAACAGACAAAACAGCACTAATGAATCTAAAGCTTCAAAAAATCTTGAATAAGGAGAAGAAGCTAAGGTGTGGTTAATAGATAATTAAAAACTATCCAAATCATGTAAGAGTAAGACTGAGAAACTAAACTAACCTCCGAGCTAACCGCACTATCCACCCATTGTCTAGTTACGGTCGTAACCCTCAGCACTGACCTACCCTCAGGGCTTTGGAAACTGCAAAATGATATCGAAATACATAAGATCACAAGCAAATTCCACAAAAGATGTGTTAAAAATAGAGATAAAAGAAAATAACACCATCATACCTTGTCAGAAACTGCAAATACAACTGTGGATTTATGGTTCCTGGAGTATTTAACCTCTCACTTGATGAAAGATCAAAAAATACTGTCAAGCAAGTACTCTTGTCAAGGCCACACATTTTCCAAGCGGTAGTATTCCCCTCTCCTACAACAGTGTCAGAAACACTAGGTCCTTTCTGCAAGAATTGCAATAAGCAACATAGAACATCATTTACAGAAGTTCAATCCAGCCTTTTAGTTGTGGACAGGAAAAATAAGAATTAAAATATGTACATTATCATATCAAACAAAATAATGATCGAATACAGCCTAACCTTTTCTAAGGATGTGCAAGGTCCAATAATCCCTTGAATTTTGATGTCCTTTGAACAAATAATTTCAAGTGCACCACTGGAAGGGGAACAAACAATACGTTTAAAAGAATAGAGAATACTGAATAAATGTATAAAGCCAAATGAAATAGAAAAACAATTTTGGTTGTTGTTAGGCTGAGCAAGTAACCATATGGTAAGAACAGCAAAGACAACTTCATATGAGTAAAACCGAGAGAAAAGCTAGAATGAATGGCAACTTCATGCAAAGTACATAAATAATTGAAGGAAGGTTAAAGTAGTTTCTGAGCAATTAAATTTAACCAAACAGCAATCAAACAGAATTAAGTTATGTGGCTACCACTATTTCATAGCAAAATTACATTTGCTAGACTTTCCAAGATCAAAACTGCTTAGAGAGAAATGATAAGATTCTTGATGATTTCTGCTAGAACTGCAGAGCCTATGGGATTCAATAGTATGTCCCTCCTCTGTTTATACAATGCCAGGGTAATTTCAAATGATTAATTAAAGAGTTATTCAGGATGCTTTGTCTGGGAATCATCCCCTTTGCCGATCAAAGCTCCAAAACTATTGTATAACTATACAGCTATGACAAGTTCCACTTTCCTTCTTTACTCATTGAAAAGCCTTAAAACTTATGATCTAGTCATTATTTCTGTTTCCAGCTTAATCATATTTACATTTCTTTTCGAGAAACATTAATATTATCAATCAAGAATGCCTCAGGAGCTTCCTCCCAGTGTTCACTTTTTTGGAAGTCTAAGCCAGCAGCTACAGCGTCCTGAGATTTATTTCAGAATTTTCTCCTTTTTTCTTTCTTCGCTCATTAAAGACCTTATCATGCTACTCTACCTCATTTTCTCAACGTTCTTCTTATTCATATTGCATACTAAAGAAACCACAGTCGCAAATTGATTCCTCACAAGCGAACAGCTAAATCTGGAAGCTTTAGAGTCAAAACAAAAAGATTGGAGCTCTGAAGCGGCTGCTCGCCTAGTAAAAGAATTTCTCAACTAATTACATTATAGCAAGCAAAACTTCACAAACTACATAGGTGTTGTTGAAACTATAGGTATTATTGAACAGGTAAAATATGACTCAGAGCCTGATTGTTTTTGACTAAATACTTGCCGTTAATGTGGCCGAACGTAATTCATTTAGGTAACTAAGTCTGTTTACTTTTCAAACTTGATGGGGATTTTCGATCATTTTTAACAGAACACAAAAAGTAATCATGATAACTTTCAAAAGTAAAAAACTTCATTAAATTCTCTTCAGAAAATGATCCCTAACTAATCTATGTAAAACATATCACTTTCCCTTCTTTTAAAAGTAGTAGACATCTATTAAGTGGAGTCTTTCTAAGGAGGTCCTCTTTTCTCAAGGTCTATTCTTTGTAAGAGGGGGTTGGGGTCTGTTCCCGGTTCTCCTATAGTTCGTGGATATCCATTATCAGGTTTTTCTGTAGACTTATGGTCCATTTTGAAATTCATACTATTACACCATTAACACACTTGATTTTGTCTTTCATATCAAAAGAACAAAAAAGATAATAATAAAAAACTGGAGTTCTTCAACATCAAAACTTAAGAATTTTCTGCATGCAGTATTCAATGAGTTTTGCTCTTTTAAAAATTGTCTTTTAAATATACACACACACATTTCATATAACACCATAAACTCCAACAAAACTTATATTAAAACAGTTTCCATTAATACTTATGAGTAAAATAATATTTTATTTATGTTTTCCCCAAGATGGTTTATTTATTATTTAAAACTTTTAAGGCCACAATGATTTTCAGATTTTTTTCAATTTAAAAAAAAAAATATCTCTGCACCACCTTTCTTTTGTCATATGTACATCTAACCACTACAAAATTTTAACATGTACTTTGCACCACCTTTGTTTTTAAGCTTGCATCAATTAACCACTTTGACACTAAAAATAACCATTTTACCCCCAAAATGAATTAAAAGACTACTTATTCTCCAAAATTTTAAAAAATAAAAAAATATAATTATAAGAATACCCCTAAATTCAATAAAATAAAAAATCTCAAAATCTAAGATGATAATTTTTAAATGAAATTATAATTATAAAAATAACTTCTTGTAATTATAATTTTATTTATTTAGTATAAGGAGGCTCACAAAAATTAACATAATAGAAAGCTCCCTATAATTATTTTAAACTTCCCTATAATTAATATTAAGAAACTTCCCCATACAAACTAAATGAAATTATGATTATAAAAAATTAATATGATAATTTTTAAATGAAATTATAATTATAAAAAATTAACATATTGGATTTAAGATTTATTTCTTTTATTAAACTCAAAGATATTCTTATAATTATAATTTTTTTATTTTTTAAAAATTTGTAGAATAAAATTGTCTTTTAATTCATTTAAGGATAAAATGGTCATTTTTTAGTGTCAAAGTGGTTGATTGAAACAAACTTAAAAACAAAGGTGGTGTAAAGTACATGTCAAAATTTTGTGATGGTTAGATGTACATATGACAAAAGAAAGGTGGTGCAGAGATAATTTCCCAAAAAAAGAAAAAAAGTCAAGTGCAACTTTATAATCATTACTGACAAAGAGAAGGAACTAACTACAAATAAACAAACACAAAAAAGCCGATCTTACAGAAGAACTCACTTGAAACAAAGGCCGAGAGACTGCTCTCCGTCTTCAAATATACGCTTGAAAGAATCTTTAAACACAGAATGGCCAAAACTTTCTGCTAGAACTACAAGGCCGCCAGTTTTCTCTACCGCAACTTTCATTTCTGCAACCCCAACCTAAAAGATTTCATTACCCAAGAGAGCCCGAGTCACAACAAAATTTCTATAATCTTTAATGCGAAAACACCATTATTATTGATCAATTGAATCATTCTTTCCAAAATAATTTTTTTTTCCAACTCATAAATAAAGGGATGTAAAAGGAAACAATGAATGGAATCATAAATTTCTTCACAACACCCAAAAATATATTGGTAGTCCGTCCATATGCATACAAGAAACTTTGAAACACATAAGCACACAAGGAAAAAGGGCAGCTTCAAATAATTGTAATGAAATATGCAGTAAGTCATCAAAACTTGTTATGGATCATGCTTGAAAAGCAAATTCCTCTATAACAATAAGCAAACACTGCACTTGAACTCCAGAAAATGATCACAATTTTTTTATGTGCTTCATGCAGTTGTAGAAAAGTAAACCACTGACATCACCACTCTCACTAAACTAAGCACACAGCAACACTCGAGTAACTGGAAATCTTTAATCATTAATCACATAAAACAACCTGAGAGATAAATAAATAAATAAAAAGATGACCTCAATATGGCTTCAATGCGGATAATAAATTTTTAAAATATTATCCTCAATCATTTCAAATATCTCAGGTTCCATAAGTCAAACAGTTTCCATGTATCTTAGAGGCCTACTGCGATTTTTTGTGAAACTATACAGTGAGAAAAATTTAGCTCTATCAGTCACACCATTTGATTTCAGAAATCGTTAAGAAGTGTAAACAATGTTATGGCAAGACTAGTAGATCATGCATAGCCATTAAGAAATGATAACAGTTTTTCTTTATCAAGAAAAAGTTAAAAGTATTACAATAAGATAGGTGTTAATATCAGGTATACTGCAGACCAGGGGACAGAAAATCAAATGCAATAATGCAAGTCACTAGAAACAAAAACCAATAATCCAATTTTTTTGCATAATAAATTTATAAGACAGCCAACTAGATTGGATTCATACAATGAACTTCAAGATGGAATATTCATACCTGATCAAGTGCAGAAGCAAAAAGGTCTAAGACATGACCTTGACTAACCAACTGTTTTGCAAGACCATCATAAAACTTGACTGCTTTCTTGAAAAATGGAGCAGCATCTTTGTCAAGATCCTTATGCGACCGCACAGGTTCTGATAAATCTTTTGATACAATCTGCAAAAGTCTAATAAATTAATATTTTTATGATTATCAGAATTTATTTTTAGTTAATACATATTTGTGTCCCTCCTTCTTATCCGTTCTAATTACAGATGTAATAACCCAATAATAATAGAAATTACAACAGCATAGAGACAGGAGAGAATCAGATGTAGAATGGGAAGAACATTAAATATTGTATTATTTTTATTATAAGACTTCAGAACTCGTCTGCGAATGTATTTCAAAAACAAATTTTTGAAAACAAAAAATACCAGCAGAAACTCATCTAAAACTAACATCCAAAACATACAAAGATTGTGTTTGGTAGCATGTGCAAGGTTAAATCCTTTTTTCTCCTTTTCCTCTACTTCTTCATGCATGACTAACTTAAAACTAAATGTAATAATCTCATGTCAACTTTTCTTCTAATCTCATTCCATAAAGTAAATTTATTTTATCAAACAAAGCTACCAATCTGACTACCTGGTGTAATGTACTAATGTACTCATATCTTGTTCACGCAAATACACAAGGGAGAATCTTACCCTCACAACTTCTAAGGGTGCGTTTGGGATTGAGGTTGGACAGCTGTTGCTTAAAAGCTACGGCACTAAAGTGTTTAGTAAACAATAATTCTTGTAGCTTAGAAGTTATTTTGATCTAATTTTTCACTTGTATGATAAAAAATCTATTATATGTTTAATAATTTTGTCAAAATTATTATTTAAAATTTATATTTACCATATGTTATTAACTTTTGTTTCATAGTTACGGTTTTTTTTTCCACAACAGTGGTAACTTAAAAGTTACAGCACCTTAATCCCAAATAGAACCTAAATACACAAAATACACTATTGTCAATACATAAGGCTTCTACCCATATATGACATCTATCAACCCATAAATCCTATTTAAATAAACAAAATACACTATTGTCAATACACAAGGCTTCCACTCAAATATGGCATCTATCAACCCATACATGCTATAAAAATCAGTGGTGTGCCCACATATTTGTTTATGTGTTACATGAGTATTTTAAAGGGTGTCCTTAGCTCCCTTAAGCTTTTAAAATGGTAACCAAAAGCTCTAGGGAGCACATTTTCTATGATTAATAGCTTCAATCTTGATGATAAATCAAGAGTACTGTGCAAATCACCAAATGAGAGGAAAAAAAAGGGTGGACAAAACCATTGCATAGAAAATAAAAGGAATATCAAACATGATAATGTGGCTGATGATATCAGAACATACTGTAATAGGGTATCTAAAAAAGATAATGTTAAAGGATTACAAAGCAAGTTGGTTTGGATAAAAGAAATCATCATGTTCCTCACAAGTTCCATCTTTTTATTTTTTGAAGAAACAGCAACATTCCAGTTTCATGGTTTTCCCAACTTAACGCAGTGTTTCATGAAAAAGGTTGTTTCTCGTTTTCCAAATCTTGGTTTTGAAACCCATTAACGGACACGGTTTTAATTCATTTTCAGATTTGAAAAAAAAAATGGAGAATGATGCTGAATGGAACTGCAACATTTCACTCATTCCAAAACTTTGCAGAATGGACAGTGCCTCAAACAAATCCCCCTGATATTATTCAATCATAACAATTTAAATAAAATGGAAATTTGTTAGCTGTTGCTTGGAAAAAAATAAGTATAATGGCCACAACCTAGATCTAGCCTAACCGAATTGGGGTTTTAAACCGCAAAACAGAAATCCAGATCAAAAGACAATTCTTTTCCTTTTTAAGGAACAAATCATGAAGCAGTAAAAGCAATGGACCATGAAAGATGATAAGACTACTCTTGTATTGCCACATAGTTAACATCAACGTTGACAGCAATTCTATTCGTTAACTTAAAATTAAGGATGTACAGCAAACACAATTAGCTGATGGCAAATTATGATTGAAGACTCATAAAACGAGTCATGTCTAATATTAATTCAATTGTCATGATACCAAAGAAATGATTCCTAGCTTCAAATAATAAAAATAGAACAGAACGAATCCAGAACCAAATAGTTGATAATATAAAATGAATTACCGTGCCTGGCCCTTCGGTACATGGACCACCAACCAAAGCAACAATTCTAGCCCCAGTACCAGGCAAACAAGCACCAAGCAAGCCTGTGGCAACACTAAGAGCCACACCAGTGCAACGTGATGGACGGGTACGAGGTGCAACAGGCCACTGATCGGGTTGCAACTCATCCAGCAACTACAATTAACCAAAAATGAAAAGTCAGAACAAGCATTAAACAATTCACATTTTAAACGCACCAAAAAAAGAGAAATTAAAAAAACACACACACACAAAGACACAGACCGAATTGAGCGTGTATTCGCATTCAGAAGCAGGCAACAAGAAACGAGAGACACCCGAATTGGGAAAGGCATTAGGGACAGCAGCCTTCTGGTAGCCTCCAGCAGCTCTCCGTCCCGAAGCAGAAAGCCCTAATTGCTCCAAAACCTGATCCTTTGAAATCTCTTTATTGCCCCTGAAAACATACACTTTTGACATGTCCGAAAATCCCAATTCATGCACGTGAGCTTGCGTTCCAAACGTAACTAACCCCACCATCGCGTTATCCGGCAACAAGCCGATCGCCCGCTTCAACTCGGATCTCGCATACCCCAATTCCTCCTCGATCATACACGTGTCCAGCACGAACACGAAGACGGGAGATAATCGCGGATCGGGATTAGGATTATTCGGATTTTGCATACTGTGAGGGAGTGTGTACTCCACGGTGGTGTACTGCGGGTAGAGTTCGCAGGGGAGGTTAGTTTCGGAAATAGCGGCATAATGCGGCGGGAAGTGATTGCGTTGGTAGCAGAAGGGGCAGATCCAGATCTTGGCAGTGAAATCAACACGGGCGAAGGCGTTGAGAGCAGCGGTGCAGGTCTTGCAACGTAAAGGCGCGTAAGGGAGCGTGGGGATGTCGGGATGCGAACGGATCGGGGAAATGGAAGCGGCGAGTGGGATCACACACTTGGAGGCTTCGACTTTGGTACGCGGCCAAACGTTCCACGTCATACGGACTCCGTCGATTCCTTCAGGATCTGTGCTGGCCATTTCCGACATGATGGATAATTAAATTGCGTCGATTGTGATGATGAAAAACTGAGCGTTTGTTGAATTTTTTATCTTTGAGGAAGAAATGGCGACCCCAGTTGAAAAGGGAGAGAACGGGGTCAGGTGGTCACCGAGATGAGAGCAAGTGAAGAAATAAAATTAGCATGAGTCAATAATAATATGTGGTAAATAATTTTTTTTTATTATTGGTAAATAATTTTTTAAACATTTTAGTAATAATATTTGATGGTCGGACTCGGAGACGGACGACGATGGCATTTGTATAGGTAATTTTCAATTGTATACTATGATGCTTCCTTTGTTATGGATTATTATTGATAAATAATTTATTGATAATATTCGATGGTCGGAGACGGACGACGGTGGTATTTGTATCGGTAATATTCAACTGTTATCATGATGCTTCCTTTGTTATTGTGTTCCATTGGATTTGCTGTGCCCTTTGTGATTTCTAAATTAAAAACGTAGTTTACTCCCTCGAATCAAATATATCCATTTTTCTTTCAAAAATGACCAAAATAACCTCACTTGCATGAAATTTAAGAATGAATTGATCTTACTAATGATAGACCAATTAGAAATAGATATATTAAGATCACATTATATGAACCTTCTATATTACACATCAACATCATCATTTATGTCATTTAGTTTTATTGACATAGTGACTATTGATAGACTGAATTATGATAGTTGTAACAAAAACAATTTTGATCTTATATGGGTATAATTGATGAACCGAATTGATTATAAATACATTTCGATAAGGATAATAAAATTGAGTTCATACAATTATTGTTACAAAGCATGTTATAAGTTTATATATATGGCTCAAGTGGGAGACTACTAGATCCTTAATTCATCATTGAGCTTATATAAGAATAATTATATATTATAAATTATCATATAAAGTCAAGTCCAATTAAAAATGATCTATTAAGGTTTTTTTGATAATATGGGCTTTAATTTATTTGATATAGAGTGTGGGCTTCAATGTGTAAAGATTTAAGGTATTTTCTATTTCTATGATGAGCAAAAATAGAAATAACTAAAGAGAATAGGAAAGTTACCTATATTAGTGATTTAAGGGTAATTTTTATTTCGATAATGAGTTAAAATAAACATACCTAATGATAATAGGAAAGTGATTTATATTAGTGGTTATGATCTCTATGTCACACGTATTGTTATATTCTTTTCTGACAAAAATTATTTAGGAAAACATGTTCATTATCAAGAGAGTACATTAAAAATTTAAAGGATTATTGAAGAAAACATGCTGATCTATAAAGTAAATCATAGGGTTCTAGAAAGCAGTTATACATTATTTATTCAAGTACGCTTTAGCATGCATTATTTATTCAAGTACGCTTTAGCATATTCTATTATTGATTCTTAGTAACACAGTATAAATGTTATTAGGATTTAGGTGACGGTTTTCATCAAAAGGTTATCGTTCTAAAAAGTGCATGCATTTAGAGGTTCTATATGCTAGTATGCTATTAATGGGATATTTTTGTAGCATAATTAAACAAGAGGATGAAAAATACTAACTCAAAATGTCATAATTCGTAAACACCTTTAAATTTAAAATTAGTGTGACACCTATTTATCAGGTGGTAGATAATCCATAAAAAAATAATAGGTGATATTATGACTAAATTTAAAACTCAAATATTGAAATATTAATTTAAAACTCAAATATTGAAATCTCTCGTATTACTAATATTGATACTGATGAATTGATGGTATTGTAAGATTAGTAATGAAAGGTTTATAAATTTCTAATATAAATTTATATTTATATTCCATCTCAAACTGATTTGACAAATGATGATGCGTTATTTTTTATGGTTTTTTGATAATTAATTTTTGAATCTTGTCTGAATTAACTAATATATATATATATATATATATATAATTGATAAATACATTTGCTTTATTTATTTTATTTTATAATGGAATATCTAAAAAATATCGTTTCACGGTATAAAAAAACTTCGTATGTGTAATGGATGGGGCAAAAAATAAGAAGCCTTATATTGTTTCATTGGGTTATTTTCAGGGACCTCCCGTGAGGTTTAGTGTATTTACAGTCGGATAGAAAGTATGCATGTAATTACAGGGACCTCCCCTGGCGTTAGTGTTCCGTTAAATGGACTGTCAGTTGACTGTTTAAATTCCAAAAATGCCCCTCCCGCCAAAATCTATTTTGATTCATATGATAAACTGATGGATAATAGAATTCACACCAAAATATCCAATGGATAAAAAAAATTACACACCAAAATATCCGATGGATAAAAAAAAATTACACACTAAAAAAAATAAACAATTTTCTGCCAATATTACCGTTGTAAATAAACAGTAATATTCAGCAGCAGAGCCTATAAATGGAGCCTTTTGCAGGCTTAATAAATCACCATAGCACACTCTCTTCTTCTTCTTCTACTTCTTTTAAAAAATTCTTAAAAACTTTGGTTCTGCAATTTGTTCAAACTGATCACTCATTCAGTTGAACTCATCAACAAAATCATTCAAAAAAATCAAGCTCAAACACTGCCTGAAAGCCATGGATTCTCAAAGCTCTAATACATCAAGCACATCAACCATGGAACAAGTTTATGAGCCAGCTTGGAGGAACTTTGTTAATGGAAAGCTCATTAGGTTTTCAAACCGTATATGCAAATGCCGTATGAGAGCTGAAGTAAAGATATCTGAATCAGATAACAACCCTCACAAGCTTTAATATAAATGCATGAACAAAACAAATTGTGGGTACTTCAAGTGGTGGGTTCCAGAAAGGAATGATTTCAACAATGGAGCTTTTTTTGAAGGAAATATGACTGCAATTGTGAATGTTGATGCCTTGCATGCTATTGAAGCTAATGTGAATGAAGTGAAGACTCTAGTAAAGAAGTTACAAAAATCTAGATTTGGTGAAGGGGCTGTGAAGATGATGATGTACTTGAATCTAACATTCTTTATACTCAACCTACTAATGCTTAAGATGTAATAGCTTATGTAATCCTATCTATATCTATGAAAGGCTATAGTAAAGTGTAGTTGTTCTGGTGCTTTTCAAATGCTATGTATCAATACTTAAGAAGCTCATGTAACCCATCTCTGAAAAATGTGGCAAAACCTAGTTGGAAGCCTATAATATCAATGAAATCTAGCCGAACTCCTTATATGCACTACTGCATTAGCATATATATGATAGATAAGTGATAATTACAATAATAAGTAAATAATATCAAGTATAATAAAAGTAAAAGCCCCTGTTCAAGCTACTTCATACTGACATCCAATATTCATTCCAACAACAAACGCCATAAGAAGCAAAATCAGATCAATAACAAATAGCATAATGAATAACACAAATAATATACTTTAACTTATAATTTCATATGCATTCCAGCAGTATCAAATGTCATCAATGGCTGAATTCGATCAACCTATACAAATCAGCAGTAGCCAATGTATAGAGTAGCAACATGTGTGTTTAGACATAAACATCACAAGTACAAAATAAACAAAAACTCAAACATATATCTATGGTTGAGTGACAAAAAGATGATACAACATCTTCATCATTCTAATGCTTACAATTTAAGGTGATGCATCATCTAACCCCTCAAAAAAATTTGTTAGATGGGATTAGCTTGGCTTCTGCTCTCTTTACTTTATAAGTACAGCTTGATGTTTTCAATGCTGTTGGATGCATTAATTTACTAGTGATCACTCCTGAGTAAGTTGTCCTTCATGATTAAAGTAAACAAATTAAAACGTAACTTGTGGTTGTATTAAATCATGAAAAAAAAAACTATTATTCTAATTAATCTAATGCAGCAACTGAATGTAAGTTAAAACATGCTGTCAAGATTACATACCATTTCCATGGACACTATTCTGGCTGAGATTCACAGAACCAGCAGTAGCAGTAGATCCCAATGACTCTCCTTCATCCTATATGTAGACAATTAAATAATGGATTATCATAACACAATTTATAATAAAAGCAATATACCCCAAAATTACAAACAATGAATAAATATGACCTGATGGACTTTCTTTTTCGGAAATTTCTTAGTTTTTCCCCCTCTCTCAGTAACTTTGCAGCTTCTGACATTGTGGCCCCACTGATCGCATTTAGAACACCTTACGCTTGAGCTCCTCTTAAATGCCTTATTTTCACCAGCCTCCATTTTCCTCTTGGTTTGAGGCCTACCATCAGCCCTTATGACAAGTGGTGGTAACAGATTATCATGCAAAAGTAAAGGCCATCTGCTTTCATCAGGCACTGGATGCAACTGGTGAGAATAAGTTTTCTTGAATGCAGTTTTCTTCAATAAATGATGGATGTAATCATTCACGTTATATCTCATTGCATCAATGCAGCACATGGCATGCTTGCAAGGTAAGCCTGATACATCCCACTCCCCACAATCACAATACTTCGTGCCTAAATCAACAACACACCTCTTAGAAATATCTTCCATTACTTCAAAGGTTTTGTCATGATCAAATATAACTGACAATGTTCTAGATTCAACCCTTGCTTCTATAACCTTCCTCCGAACAAGTGGAGGCAGCTCATCTTGCCAAGTGTTGGCCTGCTCATATCTTTTGTGTATCAATATCATAATCTTCCTTCTAATCTCCTCAAGCATTCTCACAATGGGCATGCCTCTGAAGTTACTGATCCAATTATTAAAGGATTCAGTCATATTGTTTGTGACATGCGAACACTTGATTTGTACAGGGAAGCAATGCTTAGCCCAACAAACCACTGGAATTTACAACAACCATTTGTGAGCAGCATGGCTGATACTATAAATTTCAGCCATATGTTTATTGAAATCAACTTGATTTGCACTTCTACATGCAGCCCAGAATTCTTTTTTCAGCAACATACCAGGAAACTTTTGCTTGAAGTTTGAATAAATATGCCTACAACAGTACCTTTTTAAAGCATGAGGAAAAACCCTCTCAAGAGCATTCAATATCCCCTTTTGTCTGTCACTCATAAAGCAAAGACCCTCACCACCATTACAGCCTATTTGCTCATACAGTTTCTCCATAAAGTAAGTCCAAGACTCAGTGTTTTCATTGTCTACTACACACATGGCTAACGGATATATGCCATAGTTGGCATCTACACTAACAGCAGACAATAGGACCCCTTTATACAGACCCTTAAGGTGACAACCATCTACACCTATAAATTGCCTACAACCTTCAAAGAATCCCTTCCTATTAGCATCAAAAAACACCAAAAAAAATTTTAAATGAGGATTCACCCCACCACCTAACCAATCTTTTTCTAACGAGACTGTTGAACCGGGATTAGAGGATAAGATATCATTCATATACCTGAACAGCTCTGTGAAGCTAGCCTTGTGATCTTGACCGAGCAACTCCAAGGCTTTATTCTTGGCTCTATACAGTCTCTGGTTGCAACATTTTATCCCATAGTTTTTGAAAAGTTCTGAGCCAAGCACATCAATGGGGAGTTGTGTATTGCTTCTAAATAGATGGAGATATGTGGCTGCAATCCATGTTGAATTTGCTTCATAATTCTCATTGTTTCTCTCACAAGTATGTTCAGGCATGTAAGTCTTGATCTGAAAATGTTTTTTGTTCCAATTTGGACTTGCATGTATCCTCCAAGTGCATCTTGGAGCTGCACAATTAAGTGTCACCCTGCTCTTTTCATTCTTCACCCTCTTAAGCCTAAAACCATCCTTTATTGCAAAAACTTTCACAACATTTCTAAATTCATCAATTGTCTTGAATAATTGCCCAATTTTAAGTACAATATTTGCACCATCAGGAGTGAACTCAAATCCACCAGAATTTGTCTCGTAATTGCAAGTAGCTGATACAATATTCTCATCATCACCAACATCTGAATCTGCCCCACTATCGTCAGCTGAATAATAGTCATCCAATCCTGCATCCCAATTATCTTCATTGGCATAATCAAACTCTTCGTCACTGTCACCAGAATCCAAACTGTCAATATTAACTCCAACCCCAGCGCCAGCATTGGAGGTTTCAGCATTTAAATCAGGCAAGGTAAATTCATTTTCCGCAGCAAAGTCAGACCAATCTACCTCAGGTTCAGCATATTGTGTAACTGAAAACTTATCAAATGGAGTTTTTTTCTTCTGATTTTGCACACTCAGAACAGATTTACTATCTAACTCAGTCTTGATAACAAACATTGCCCAAGAGTAATGCTTATTCCTCAACTTCTTGAATGCATCTTGTAGGTCTAAGTCAGTCTTTAAACTCATATTCAATATTTCCCAAGGTAGCAGCACTTCAAACCTTACTTCTTTAACTTCATATACAGGTAAATCAAAGCAAACATCCTTCACATCCTCCCACAACTTCTTCAATGTGTATTGCTCTGGAATGACGTGTGCAACATTAACCGTTTTACCACTCACAACAGCTTCTATGTCCATGTAAATTAAGCTGTAAGGTTAAAGTCAGTGCATATGGTCACTATAAAATATTAAATGAAAAAGAAAACATTGTGAAATGAACTGCTACAGCATAAAAATATCATATTTGCACCCCTCAAACAAGCATACTACATATTTTCGGCAGCTCATCTCAAATTTTTTTATCAATTAATAATACTTATTAATAATTCAGCAAATGACAGGACCAATCGCCCAGCTAAGCAGACCCATTTTATCACACATTTTCAACTCAACACCAACAACCCTAAATAAAAACAACATCTAGCAACATATTCATTAATTGAAACAGACCCATTGTTATTTTTAATCAACAAAAGCCGTAAGCCATTAATTCAAGGAAGCAAGCTGTATTTCGAAGACTAACCTCTTTTGCGATCCAATTCCAGTCGCGACAGACACTGGCCGTCGGCGATGCTCACTTCGTGGAAGCTTTAGACCACCGCACAATGTCATCTCGTGCATTAGATGAAAACAGATCAGTGATTGCTTCTTCTCCAACGATGAAAATGAAATTGGGTTTTGTTGTGTAAGCTCTCCAATGATGAAAATGAAATTGGTTTTTGTTGTGTAAGGCTGTAAGCTCTCCAACGATTTGTGTAAGCTGTGTCTTGAAGTGGAGTGCATTTTCTGAAAAAATTCATTTTCGTTTGTCTGTTGGGTAACGATAGTCACTGGGTAATAGGGAGTTCGTGTCTTTAATTTCCAGACATCCAAGCAAGTTTCATTTGATTTTTTTTTTTAATTTTAAATGTAATTTTACGTATTTGCCCTTTATAATAACATTATACGTATTTTTGTATTAACGCCAGGGGAGGTCCCTGTAATTACATGCATACTTTCTATCCGACTGTAAATACACTAAACCTCAGGGGAGGTCCCTGAAAATAACCCTTGTTTCATTCTGTTTTGAAAGAACGAAGTACAAAAAATAAAAATAAATCAATTACAAATATTTTTAAATCAATATGCATTAAATCCACTACAAAATGCAATTATGAGTCACTGCAAGTTTCACCAGCGGGTCGTGTTATGTTGTATATGATATAACATACCGTTATCTTTGAGTCGTTATCTAAAACTAAAAAGTTGTAATATATAAAACAATTAAATTATTATAGATAACAGGTCGTGAATTTGCTGTATGTTACATACTAGTCCTTTACTGACCAGCAGCGAGGAAAATAATGCATTGATATATCAAACTACTCGTTAAATTCCTAATTAAGATTTAAATTCTTACCTAAATACACAATGTACACTCACTAAACAAATTTATTATTATATGTAAATTTTACCAGTTACACCCATTAAATTAGTGTATAACCAATTCATAAAAGTTTAAATTTGTTAAAATGATAAAATTGTTATTTATGTTTTTAAGTCGAACAAATATGATACGTCCTATTATTTTAAAATTTGTCATATTGTGCAGTTTTTTTTTTAATTACATAAGACTAATACTCTGATATTACATAAGATTATTAATGATATATTTACAATTAGATAATTATTGGGATTAGTATTAAATTAAATTTTATATTTCACTGTTTAGATTTTAATCCTTTCTAATATTCGATTGACGTTTATTCAGCTTTCATTTCAAAAAGAAGAAGACTAATTTCACTCAATTATTATTCATAATTTAAAAGAAATTTCAGCTCCCACAATATTTTATGGGACTCGAACTCAAACTGCTGCCTGACAATTATTTTAAGCCAAAATAACTTTTAGATATAGGTGAATATAAAATACAATTTCACCTACATAAATCAATTAATCATTTATTAAACAACTAAATTAATCAACACCAGTAGGCACTAACCACTGTACAAAAACTAAATTAAACAAATACTCAATAGTTAAACAAATCAATTAATTAAACAACAACTAAATTACTCAATTACACTCCATCAATAAAAAAAAAAAAAATCAATTATGCAATAATTAAAGCTCACTATCGTTTATCTTCTCTGTTTCCAATTTCATCACTGAGCCCGATATTTCCGTCATCCTCAATTTTGCATACAAAACGTGCTCAATGCATTCGCTAAAAACAAGGTCTGATGGGGTTGAATTATATCACCGTTTGACTAAGTCGCGCGACTGTGCCCTCAACTTCGAGGCCAAGGATCAAGTTCCAATTAGGACTCTTTAACTCCCCATTACGTAATTAGGTTGGGTTAGACATCTATCTTATAAATTTGGATGAAATAAATACATCTTTCACTTATTAGTGAGTAGATATATCTCAATATAAAAATGTAAATCTAATATATGTCATATAAAATATGTTACAGTAAAATTGATTTAGATTAATCCCAAGAAATTTATTATAATCATATTTGCATTATAAAGAATTTTTATGCTACTGCCACCTCTCATAAAGCACTCTTCTCAGATAATCCCTTTAAACCCGTCTCCCTCTTTTTTTTCCTAAAAAAAAAACACCAAACAATTTGAAAACTGTGCCAAAAAATGCTCATTTACATTAGTCACTAGTGAATGATCAATCTTCCGATTATAAAAGAAGTTGTCAGCAGGTAGATAAATCTAATGCTAACTTTAATTTCTGATAGCACAATGTTGAAAGCAATAATGTTAACGGTATTTATGGCATTAAAGTAGAGGTACTTCATAATAGAACACTCCTATAATTTTTGGATAATAAATTTTATAATTAGTGAAATTACAATTATAATTATAATACCTAATAAATGAATGTGATATGGCTAAGATACAAATTAGAATCTAAAATTTTGAATTGAATTGTGATGTTTAGCCCTTTTTTATAACTCACTAGTCCCCTCTTTTTATTTAACCCCATTAAGGTAGTATTTGCATTTTTGATTGAAGTGAGAATTCTAAGATTGAGAGTGTGAAGTGGAAGTGGGAGTAAGTGTTTACTTACACTAGAATAGAAGCATGGAATAAAAATCAGAATCCAATTTATGTGTTTACTTTGTCTTGAATTGGGAGTAAATAATTTTAAATTACAATTCTACCCTTATTTTAAAGAATTATAGTTTTAAATTACAAAGTTAATAAAAAATATATTTAATGAATAAAAATTTATTTTATTATATTTTTAAATTTATAATAATTATTAATAGTCTTAATTATGTACATCATAATTTTTTATTAATTTGAATTATATAAATTAAAAATTATTGATAAGGGCAATATAAATGAAACATTTTTACTATTAACATAGTACGAAATTAATATTTTCTTAGAATAAACTATTTATTATTATTAATTATTAATATTAAATAGATATAATACTATTATTTTTAAATAAATATAATAATATTATATTTTCAAATAAAGATAGTATGTAGTAATATTATTAATTCTCTATTAATATAGTAATATTATTTTTAAGTAATTTAAACTTAGAAATCAAACCAAATTACTATTTAGTTAAATATAATAATATTATTTATTTCATCAAGTGAGAGGTTAAATACTCCAGGAACCATAAATCCACAAATTTAATAAAAGGGGGTAAAAAAAGAAGGTAAATATAAAATGAAAAATTATTTTTTAAATATAATTATATTAAATTTATTAAATATAATTACATTAAACAAATATAATATAATATAATAATATTATATTTTCAAATAAAGATAACATATAGTAATGTTATTAATTCTCTATTAATATAATAATATTATTTTTAAGTAATTTAATTTAGAATCAATACAAATTATAATTTAGTTAAATATAATAATATTATTTATTTTATTTTATTAAATATAAAATATTAAATTTAATAAGAAGAGGGTAGAAAAGGAAGAGGTGAGAGTCCCACTCCCACTCCCCACTCCAAAAATGAGTGGGGCCCACGGAGTGAGATTTTCAATCATTCCTTAAAAGGGTAAAAGGTCATTTAGTCCCTGTATTTTAAGATTAGTGTCCGTTTAGTCCCTATATTTTTAAAAATGCCTCGAAATATCCCTGCCGTTAAAGTATTGATACCCCTACCGTTGCTTTTTATTTCTTTTAGCTTTACTTTTACAATATTACCCTTTTATAATAATTTTTTTGTTTGGACATTAATAAAAAATAATTAAATTACCAATTTAATCCTAGAAAATAAAAATAAAAATTATATTAATTTTTTGCAAGCACCATTTGCACACTTGGTAGTTTGCATATAATTTTTGACAATTAAAATTAATATATATTTTTTATTTTTTAGGGTTAAATTGGTAATTTAATTATTTTCTTTTTATTAATATCCAAATAAAAAAATATAATAAAAGGGTAATATTGTAAAAGTAAGCCAAAAGAAATAAAAAGTAATAATTTAATTTTTGACAATTAAAATTTAATATAATTTTTTGTTTTTTAGGGTTAAATTGGTAATTTAATTATTTTCTTTTTATTGATGTCCAAACAAAAAAAATTATAAAAGGGTAATATTGTAAAAGTAAGCCAACAGAAATAAAAAGTAACGGTAGGGGTATCAATACTTTAACCGCAGAGATGTTTTGAGGCATTTTTAAAAATATAGGGACCAAATTGATACTAATATTAAAATACATGGACTAAATGAGCTTTTACCATCCTTAAAATGTTGAAGTAAACACGGGAGTAGGAGGAATCCGCACTCCTTACTCCCACTCTAGAAAGTAAACACAACATAAAAAGTTTAAATTAATTTTTATCTCTTAACATATCCCTTGAATTTATCCTTATTATAATTTTTATCTTTTTTTCCATGCCCGCACTATATCAAAATTATAAAATATGTTTTTAAAAGAAAAAAAACTCTCATAATCACTATAATCTCTCTCTCTTTCTTTTTAAAGATTTTATCCATCGTTACCATAACCATAAAAAAAATTTAATACTTCTTCATCATCCTCTACTAAGTACTGTAAATTAATTTATTCAATCAGTACAAAAGTAGAGTATACAATATATTGAAAAGAGATGATAATTTAACAATTAAAAGAAATTAGGATTTAAGAAATTAGATTAGCTAAATTAGATATTGACAAAAAAATCACGTGGGTGCACTTAAAAGTTGTTTACTCTTTTGATATAAGGATGGAGATATTTCCACCTATTATTTTTGTAAATCCACCTCGTTTCTAGAAAATAATTACAATGAGTTCACAATATTCTTAAAAAATACAAATTAATAAAAGTTTTATACAGTTAATTAATTAAACCCTTCTATTAATTTTTTTTCTTAGGTTCTTTGACCATCTTTAATCATAAATTTTAATATAATTTTTATTTTACTATTTTATTATTATGACATAAAAAGATAAAATTACTCTCATAAAACATGAGTTATTATATCTAATAATTTAGGTATTTAGTTTTGTGATTTATAATCTAATTTTTTTAAATGAAACCTAATTATTATTTCACCACCCTTACGTGTGAATGATATAAATTTGGCAGCCTAATGATTTACATGAGAATGGTGCCATAAAGATACTATGTTAGTTTAATTAATAAATAATAATTATACTAATAGAGTAGTATTAGAAATAATGAGTTTGGTACATATTAGAAAAATATTGAAGCTAAAGTAAATTCTTGATAATTTTACAAAGTAATCTTTGTAATCAAAATATATTAAAAAAAATCAAAGTCACAAAAAAGTAAATTAAGATAGATTTAATTAATTAATTCTCCAAAACACTTCTTAATTTGAAAATTTTAAAAATAATGTGCAACTTTTATAATTATTTTTTAAAAATAAGGATGAATTTACAAAAAAATGTAGGGTGTAGATATTATTGCTCTTTAGATAAGAATAAAATAAATGTTAATATAAAATTTACTGACAAGAGTTGGTGAGATATAATGTGGGATCTGATCTCATTACTCTTAAGAATTCCTGTCTGTCATTACTCAATTTTTAATGGGTTTATTACGAAAGGGGATTACTAAGGAATTTCAAAGGGTGTTAATGGTACCACGCTCAAATAAAATGTAAACCCAAAAGTAATGACCTCAGATCCATATGAAGCCCATTTAAGGCGTCAAAATTAAAAAAATAATTAAAGAAAATCTCCAAACCTTGTTACCATAGGTTACTGTTAAA
>NW_006261964.1:17563233-17569198 GCF_000493195.1 Citrus x clementina
CGGGAATACCACCCATTGGGTTCCAAATTTCAAAAACTCTCTAGACCCTCAACCAAAATTCATCTTCTTCAATCTCTCTCTCTTATAAAATGCTCCATTGTACCTCCAAAACCCTGGCAGGGGGTTTTTAATTAAATAGCCTTTAAAGTAGGGTATTTAGCTAAATATACCCCATACTTGAAAATTATCTAAATATGCCTTTGTATGTGGTACATGTCTAAAATGTCCCTAAAGAAAAAATATAAAACACACACAATTCACAACACTCTTTACTTCACTCTTTAACTCCACACAACAAAAACTCACACTACACTCAAAATCGGAAATCACTCACAAACAGCTAATGCACTGAGATTTTTGTTTGCAGCTGGGTGTATTATTCATCCCATGAATAAGGTATTTGAAACTTTTTATTTTTTATTTTGAGCTATCTATTCAATTTGTTGACATTATATTATTTTTAGGGTTTTGTTTGGTTTGTGATAAACACTAAAGTAACTCATATTTTCATTGCATTTGCATCATATGACTGTTATTTGATGGATTTTATAACTACATTTGTTAAAACCTGAAGTTGTTGTCAAATTTTTTTTCTGCACCCGACATACACGACAGCTGTCGTGTATGTATGTATTTACGCGACTGTAGTCGTGAAAATGTGCAAAAAAAATTCAATTATTATGACACCTTATCATTCTATTGGTTCAAAAAATATATATTTTTCACTATATATATCATTTTACTATTACTGGACTATAGTCGTGTGTGTTAATAAGTTACACGACTATTAGTGTGTACGTATAAATTTACATACTATAATTGTATATATATGTAAAATGTTCCAATTGGTATGAGATCCCAACATTTTTTTAAGAAGAAATACGTCCTTTGATTATTTACTGAGTCATGTATTTTTGCAACTTACACGACTTCTGTCATGTATGTATAAATTTACACGACAACAATCGTGCAAGTTTGAAAGATATAGTAGTTGTTATGACACTTAGCATTCTGTTAGTACAAAGATTACAGTTATATTTTATTAAATACATCATCTGACTGTTTACAGAACTATAGTTGTGTATTTTAGCAAGTTACACAACTATTGTCGTGTAAACTATCAATTACAAGACGTCAGTTGTGTAAATAGGCAGACAGATCCACACTCCATTATAAATCTTGTTTGATTTTATTTTTGTATTTGTTGTATAATCAACTGTTGTATTATTACAGGAAATGACTTCAGTACGTGTGCCTATTATGTTTTGTGGTGAATGGATTGAGCAAAACGACCATTATAGGTTTAATGGTACGGAGGCAAGAGGGATCATGGTGCCTCGTTCTACAACGTATGCACAATTGATAGAAAAAGTATCTCGGGTTATTTGTATTGATATTTCTGAATTTGATATTGAAATGAAGTTCAAGTTCAAAACATTCTATCTAATGCCGCCCGTCCCAATTATGAATGATGATGATGTAGATTATTTTCTAGAGGAAACAATTAGTGGAGCTGAGTTGAAGATTCCTATTTGCATTACCTACCAAAGAAAACAGATTTTGGTTACCCCTATTACTCATGTGGACCCTAATTTCGGGCCAGATAGATGTCCAGAAGAACATGTTGAGCCATATGTTGAAGGTGAATGTTTCAGTCCAAATAATTTTGTTGCTGAAGATCAGTCAATATTCGAATTTGTTCCTGAAACACAACCCAATGATAGAAGGTCAAATGAGGAAAATGTGAATGTTATTGTTCATGATGATGTTGATGGGATAACAGTTAGTGATCCAACACTGGGGAATGTAGCACATTCCAATAATAGATATATGCTTAGAGTTAATTTGTTTACATGCAGCAGTTCATTCGACACTGATAACTCACATTCTAATACTATTAACTTGCCATCTACGGAAATTGTTGGTGATAGTGATTGGTTAATGGGAAAAAAATTGTTTAGTTCGAAAGAAGAGTTGCAACAAGTGCTTTTTATGGAAGCTCTAAGGAAAAATTTTGAGTTTAAAACCTTCAAGTCGGGGAAGAATATTCTTGTTGTTAAGTGTGTTGACGATACTTGTAAGTGGCGACTTCGTGCTCTGAAGTTTGGGAGTTTGAATATGTTTAAAATCACAAAGTACTATAGTGTCCATAGTTGTGCACTTGATGTCCGTAAGAGAGATCATCGTCATGCTTCATTTAAACTTATCGGACATAAGATTTGTCATAAGTTTGATGGTGCTTCATCCTCATATAGGCCTGATGATATCAAAGAAGATTTTCAGAAACAGTTTGGGTATGAAATAAGTTATCACAAGGCATGGAAAGCAAGAGAATATGCAATGGAGAAAGTTAGAGGCACGTCTGAGGATTCATTCAAGTTACTCCCTTTATACATGGAAATGTTAAAGAAGAAAAATTCGGGCACCTGCACGTTTCTTGAAGTTGACAATGCAAATAACTTTAAATATTTTTTTATGGCAATTGGGGGTTGTATACATGGATTTATTTCAGCAATAAGGCCAGTCATTGCAATTGATGGCACGTTCTTGAAGGGAAAATTTAAAGGAACTTTGTTCATTGCGACAGCACTTGATGGTAACAATCAACTTTATCCTGTTGCATTTGGTGTTGGTGACAGTGAGAATGATGCATCATGGGGATGGTTTCTAATGAAGTTAAAAGTAGCAATAGGTGAAGTTTCTAATTTGGTTTTCATTTCTGATAGGCACCCAAGTATCCAAAAGAATGTTAACATCGCATTCCTAAATGCTGCATATGGTATTTGTACGCACCATTTAAAGCAAAACTTACGAGCTAAGTTTAAAGAAATCGAGGTAGGTGCAATTGTTGAACTAGCTGCAAAAGCTTATCGACCACAACATTTTAATTACTTTATGAATGAGATACAAAAGGTCGATGAAAGAGTTGTTAAATATCTTCAAGATGCAGGGTATGAGAAGTGGGCTCGTTGTCATTTTGATGGGTTGCGTTATAGTATTATGACAACAAACATAGCAGAATTCATGAATTCTGTTCTTAAAAACCCCCGACAGTTGCCCATTCACAAGTTATTGGATTCGATCATTGATAAGCTATGGGAGTGGTTTTGTGATAGGCGAGAAGAGGCAGTTAATTGTCATACTCGACTTACAAAATGGGCTGAAAAGGAGTTGTTAACAAAATCTGAGAATTCTCGTACATATAAAGTGGTGACACTAAATATGTATGAGTTTATTGTTAAAGATGGTGACCTTAATGGTCATGTCAACATTCTTGACAAGACATGCAGTTGTCGGGAATTTCAACTCGATCAACTACCTTGTGAACATGCATTAGCTGTTTGTAGGTATCGAGAAACATTGTCTGTATATGACATGTGTTCTCGTTACTATTCCAGTGAAGCATGAGTTGCAGCATACGCAGAAACAATATATCCTGTTGGCACAGAAGAAGAATGGGAGGTTTCAGAAGAAGTGCAAAGTAATGAGGTTTTGCCCCCTGTGGAAAAACGGAAAAAGGGTCGGCCACAAAAAATTAGGATACCATCACAAGGCGAAGAGAAGTTGCGCCGTAAGTGTGGTAGGTGTGGTTCTCGAGGACATAATCGACTGACTTGCAGTGCACCAATCCCACTGTCTAACAATGAGCATGTAGTTAGACCAAATGAAACATAAACAAGCACATGTACTACTATGAACCTTATATACTTGTTATTTTTTGTTGTTTTTATTTTTTTAATATCTTTCATATTTAGTGATAAATTTCTACCTTTTTGTTTCGCAGATGAATAACCGTGTTTGTGTGGCTTTATAAGAATAAGTATTGAAGGGAGGTGACCAGATGCTTATAAAATATGGACCGCGTTTTTGGGTTGAATATGCCAAAAAATTATGATGAATGTTAAACAACTTCTATTGTATTACGACTTATTTATGTAGTTAGTGTCATTTATTTGAAGTTTGATATGTTTAAAATCTATATTGATTGTGTCATTAATATAATTAATGATTGAAAAGAGTTTTTATTCTGTGCACATACCCGAGTACAATCATGTATTTTGGCTATTACAGAACTGGTCATATTTATTTCTAAATACTCGACTACAGTCGTGTATCTGTGCAAATACCCGACTGCAGTCATGTATTTTGTCACAGAGAGCTTGTCATGTTGATTTCTAAATACCCGATTGTAGTTGTGTATCTGTGCAAATACCCGACTGCAGTCGAGTATTTTGTCACAGAGAGCTTGTCATGTTGATTTCTAAATACCCGACTGTAGTCGTGTATCTGTGAAAATACCCGACTGCAGTCGAGTATTTTGTCACAGAGAGCTTGTCATGTTGATTTCTAAATACCCGATAGCAGTCGTGTATCTGTACATAAACTCGACTGCAGTCGTGTATTTTCTTACAGTGTATTCCCTGTGCATATATGGCAATCCTGTTATATATCACATAGATTGTACAAACTATCTTATCTATCATTAATATAATTAATAAAGAAATAAAATATATTAATGTTGTCAATTGTCTTTAATGACATCAAATATCAACAACATCCTCGTCATAACTATTACATTTCATAGTCCAAAAAATGACACAACAAAGTTTTTTTCCATGACCTATGCCTAAATAATTTTACAGCCAAGGCTTGTCGAAATTGTGTAACATGATCTTGTTGGCAATATGAATTGACATCAAGTCCATAGGCTAGGACCTCCAAGTACCGCAACAAAAATGCTCCACAATCGCCACTAAAAAAATTCATATAAATCAATTGTTAAAAAGAAATCATTCTTATTATTATGTTCAAAACACATTATATATATAGTACATACCCTGATTTTTGTTGCGGGATGTCACGCACTCGCACGATGGGCCAAGGAATTTTTGATATAACCTCACTACAGTTTGGATGTGTTTCGTGATATTCTATCTTTTGAAGTACTAGAGGTATCATGTCTGCAACAGGCAGCAATTGTCTCACCAAAACTGAATCCTAAGGTAAATCTATCATAGAGTCATAAATAGAAATCTTGCCCCCAAGTATATCCACCACACCGAGAACCCAATGATCATTCATGAATATTGGCAAATACACCTACGAAATACAGACAATATTCTTAACAAGTAACGGCAAATATATCTACGAAATGCAGTAACTGTTTGTATCTACTTGCAGTGCATATGATAATGTGTTTAACTAAACATAAAATGTGAAACTTACAGTGGAAACATTTTTCCAAGGAGTGGCACAATCCAACTTTGCACCATTAGCATAATCAATGCAGTAACAATCCTTTTCCCACACCCTATCTGGGTCTCCCAGATACACCTTGTGTCTGTCTCTCAAATTATTCTAGAAAATTTAACAATAATATATTAGCTGTTATTATTCTAAGAAGTTAAGGAGTAGGCTACAGAAAAATGACTATACCAGAAAATTACTGTCCATAATGGCACAAGCTTGTCCATTCCGAGTCGGAGCCTTGGATATTTCTTTCCTTAAGTAGTAGCAGCCAATGTCGATGTGCTAAACATAAAGGGTGAAATAAGTAAAAAAAATTACAAATATTTATCGTAATAATCACAACAAATTTTATGACTTACGAGATTAGACAGCCACATGTCCGGTGTGTATAATTTACGGAAAAATTCACGGTTAACCTCCATAAGAGTCAAATCAATATATTTACTGCATATAATCAATTATAAAGTTAGTAAAACTATTAAATAAACATACAGTATAATTATCTGGAGTTAAAAAAAATTAATATCATAATATAAGATAACTCACGGCTCTGTTTTATCATTTTTATTGTTCATCCATCGCTGCAGCTCCAATAACTCCTCTTCGAGTATAAGGGGACACACTTCGAAGCTCTTTGTCTTTTGAGGATGCACCTCAACATCTGTCGTCTCTCGCGGCTTCTTTAAAGGATTAGTGTACGGTGTCCGTAAATAAG
>NW_006261964.1:17582917-17617832 GCF_000493195.1 Citrus x clementina
CAGTTTTTTCGGGTGGTCCCCTGGACACAAGTGAGAGCGCACATGTCTCTTCACCCGTATTGTACGTATTTCTGTACAAAGTATCTACTATTCAAAGTTACGATCCATTTGTTACTGTGCACTTAAAAACCCGCTACAGTGAACAGTGCAGAGTTCCAGATGTTACTGTGCACTTAAAGTCCCGCTACAGTGAACAGTTTAAAGATTTTGTATATAAACCGAGAGGAAGACTTAGACTCCTCAGGTTTTTCATTTTCTCTCTTCAAAGCTTCTCTCTCTTCTTCTCTTCCTTCTCTCTAAAACCTCTCTCTCTCTCCGAAGGGTTCCAAAGAAGTTTTCTGCTTACACAATAGTTCTATCACAAGAGCTTTGGGTGATCAGACTAGTTCTTTACCTTCAATCTTCCCGTCTTTCAATCTTCCCTTCTGGAAAGATTTGAAAATTTTGTAAAGCCAGAAAGCAAAGATGTATGTTTAAATCCAGTTCTTTAAATTTTTAAAGTTTAATGTAATTTAAATTTTCGCAATTTACTTTAAAGCATTTACTTTTCTGCAATTTAATTTTATGCACATTTAAATTCCAGCAATTTATTTTCAAAGCACTTTTCTTTTCAAAGCATGCTTGCAGACTGATCTGTATCAGATCTGCCATATAAATTCTACATTCCTCTGAGGCAAAGAGACCGGATCTCGATCCTCAGTTGTAAATCTTCTCTTCTCCCTCCATTCCTTCAGAGCACCATTTCCGGGATCCGGATCTGGTACTGTGTATGTACCCAAACCTTTAAAAGAACCTAATCTAAATCTGATAATAGCCCAATAAAAAGAATCAACCACGTTTAAAGCAACTTAACTTTATTTGGTAAACTAAAACTGATTTGGTATATCGGCTGGAAACCCGAACGTGCGGGCTATTGATCTGTTCTAAGTCAGATCTGGGTCCAAAGGCTTCACTCTGTGTAGCATCGATCTGGTTTAACAACGCCACGTATTAATTAGTTATTAAAATTGACTAACCGCGTTCAAATTTGTTTGAACATTGTATGATCCAAAGAATTCCATAATCAAAGCTGGTAATTTATTATTTTATAAAATTTGGAAAAGCCGATCCATTAATTGGTTTATTTAAAGTTTTAATATTGAGATCTAACGAAAGCACATCCATCCTTCGATCCTATTTCCTTCTGGTATCAGAGCCAAGGGGAGGAAAGTGTTTTATCGTTTAAAGTTTCCTTCTGGTATCAAACCAATCGGAGGTTTTCTTTGAAGGTGTTGGCTGAGAAAGCACAATTTGGGAGGATGAGCTTTCAGCAGAGACAACAACATTTTGGGAAGAGGGTTTTGTAATTTCAATTTCTTTTTGGGGAGAAATTTGGCTTTGAGAAAGGTTTTGGAGGGCGAGCATGAGCTCAGGCTTGGGATTTATTTTTATTAAATTTAGGGATATGTTTATCATTATTTTTTTTATTTTTTAAAATTTTTATAAAATAAAATAGTCTTTTAATTTATTTAGGGGTAAAATTATCATTTTATTAAAATTATTTAATAGTGTTAATGCAAAAGTGGCTAGTTGATACAAATGTGAAAAGAAATGTGGTGCAAAATATATGTTAGAATTTTGTACTGGTTGGATGAATATAAGGCAAAATAAGGGGGGTGCAATGATAATTTCCCTTTATTTACGGTAGGTTTCTTAACTTTTTTTTTCCTACTTAAAACAACGACCAGTTGATCACTCTACTGATTAATTTTATTTTTGCCAAATAAGAATTCTGCTCTATTTATAAGTAATGCTTTCGTACTAAATGTGACAGAAACTATAAGAGAATTTCAGCCATGTACCGGGGTGGGGGATCTGTTTACAAAATGTTACAACAATTGATTTATTTAACTTAACGCTCATAGTGTACAGTCCATTTCATAAGGATAATATAGTAGTATTTTACCAATGGGAAAAAAAAGATTTTGACTAATTAAACCTAATATTTTATATAAATAAAAAGAAATTTTGGCACAGTAAATATGCTTGTCATGTTGTGCACCTAGTGAAATAACACAAGGTTCCTAATACATAAATATATTAAATAGAGTTTCTTACTAACTAATATATTTATAGTTAATTTACTAATCGATAATCAAATTAAAATAGATTGAAATCGAAATGAGTTAGAATCGAAAAGAAAAATAAAAAGAAAAATAAATTGTTTGCTTTAGTTTTACATATCATAATAAAAATGAGATGTATTACTATTGATATATTCATTTTTTTAAAGTCAGAATAAATTCTTATTAAAATCACCTTAGTTGATTATTGTCATTATTTATATAATAATTTTGATGATGATGATAATACCTTTAAATAAATGAGTACATACAGAAGGAACACATAAAAAGTGACTGAAGGTGTGTAACCTATTTAGAAGAAGACACTAACATAATCTGTATTTGCAGTCTCCTACAAGGGAGATTGAGGGGAGTAATGTCTCTTGAAAGGGATTCAGAGGTTGGGGGGAGGATTCTAAATTGTAAAAAGAATTGCCTGATCACCAATCCTCCCTTGTATGCTCTGTGGGTCTCCTTTGATACCTAATTTCTTTAAACATAGAATTGCACCTAGTCTTTACCCTAGAGATATCCTTGAGACTCAATAAGAAAATCGTCTCCTTGCTTAGTTAAGCACAAGATTCGACAATTGTGCTTCCTTCTTTGATTGAGCTTTCACACCTTTTCTATACCCTTTCGTGAAGTAAACGAATCCATCTCTTTCTGATGTGAAATAATGTGTTTCTCTAGTAAGACCCAACCTTATTGAGTCAAGTAGAAGATTCTTGTAGATTTTTTTTTTTGAGCGACTTACTCCAGCATTAGGGTGGATTTATCTCGGATTAATAGATTAATAAAGCATATGGGAACCGAACAGATAGGAATGCTTGACACGGTGCGACTACTAGAAAACATATATTAGATACGCCGTTTCTTTGTCACTTACTTAGCCCACTCCTTGTCTTTGAAAGTCTGAAGCAATGTACACTATATAATTCCTTGTCGCTTTTGTTCGCACCAGCCCCTGATTTGACTTTCGAACTCTTGCTTCTCTCTTGTGTTCCGTAGAGCTAATTAAACAATAATTATTCTTATTGTATTTAAATGAGTTAAAAAGAAATTTTTAATTTTCACTAAAGATACAAATGTCAAATCATTTCTCATTCCTATTCTTATCTCTCATACAGGAATAAGTTTCCTATTACTCATTACTAAATTTATAGGACGCACTCCAATTTCATTCACATTCCTTCATACTTGTAAAAAGTAAACACTATCAATGATTCTTATTTACTATTCTCATTTCTATTTCTAATCAATCCCACAAGTAAATATATTATTAAGTTTTTGACCCAAATAACTAGTTAACTTGATTTCTAGTAGTGGCATAGTCAATTAAATGAGCTAATTTGACATCATTTGGATAAATATAATAGTGGCTACAATAATCAGACCTATAATTAAACAAGCTCAATTATTTAATTACGAATCTACTCCAATATATGATTGGGACTGACCTTTATAATTGCTTATTATCTAGGATAATATTCTCGAATAAATAATTCGATCTATGCCATATTGATTTCTTTACTAAGCAATCATTTGTATCATATCGTTAATTAAAGTGATATCTTAACTATCCAACCAACTTAATTACATTGTTCATTGACACTTATTGATTTTTTTTAAAGATTTTTTTTAACATACTAATTATGTTGACACACTATGATCACATAATTCATTAATAAAATACTGAAACCCATCAAGAAATGTGTTGTATAAATTTTATATTGTTAATCTACAATTTCACTGCTCATAATTACTCTCATCTAAATATCAGATAATTTTGACTACAAATATATTTCGTACCAATTATTAACTGAAATAAAAAGTACTATTATCAAATTATAATTAATTCAAGATTAAGATTGTAGTAAACTCATTGCCTATGAGAGTTAATAAGTCTAACAGTCATCTCAAAGTTAATTAAATCTCATATGTGATCCGGTTTAATGCAATGAAACTAAATCAGTAAACTCATACATAATAAAGACAAATCATTCAATAACTTACTATAGTTCGAACATAAAAGAGCGTCCAACTCTATTTATCAAATGTTAATTCAATTTACTTAATCATAAGATAACTTGTATTTGTGTCTATAGTGGATTCACGTGGTGGTCACATATATACATATAATATAATTAAACAGATTTTATTCAAATTATTTATACATTGAAGATATTTTAAGAATATCTTATTAATTTTATTAATAAAAAAATATTTATTAAATAATATCCTTTAGAGAGTATATGTTCCTAACACACAAAAAAAAAAAAAACGATCTTTAATTTTTACAAGCTTATATAGCAACGATGAGAAATGGTCATTTTATGGAGAATGTCAGGACAATGATGTGTTAGAAAACTTTTGCATAGCACACAAAAAATTTCGTCATTATCTTTTTTAGCGGACAACTACTCCACTCCCCATAATGATTCTTCGTTATTAGTACAAATTTATTGTCTTATCAATAAAAAGATGTTGAGACTTTTCTGCACATGAGACATCTCATTATTATTGTAAGTGTTTTGCATGTTACTTACAATGCTCTCAAAACATGCAAAAATGAGTTCCGATTCGACAAGGGTAGAATGCCTGGTCGAAGGTCCAGTACAGTAGGTAGCAGGCGTGTTCGTTTTGTCTCTCGAGCGAGAACAATAAATAAATAGGCGATGAACATTAAGGAGGATTCACTTAAATTTTACATGGGCTATAAGTTAAATGAAATGTAACTTAACAAATTTCTTATTGTAACATCTAGTTTATTAAATTATTTCTTTCAATCTAAATACATAAATTTCTAATTGTAGTTTGGCCTATCATTTATTTTTTGGTCTACTTCTTTTAGGAATATTGAGACTATGCTATGCATAAGGTGTCTTCTAATTGGTTGTTAATTCTCTGTCTGTCTATCTAAAAGCTTAGGCTACGTTTGAAAAATTGGATTGGACTGAATTAACTCTTAAGATTAGATTAGATTAGATAATCTTGTCTTTTATTTGGCATAATGTCGGAAAGGACTGTATTAAATTTAATCTAATGAAGCTAAAATAATTATTTAAATAATATAATTTTTTAAAATTGATAAATTTAATACTTAATATTCAATATTATTGTAAATAAATAATTGAATTTTTTAATGCTTAATATTACATACTAGTCCAAATAAATTTATCAAATTAAAATAATGACGTTTAATCATAAATTTAAAACTAGTTAAAAATAAAATATTGGATAAAAATTTGTTATTAGAGCAAATTTAGATTAAAATAGTTAGCTCTCTCTAAATCCATGTGAAAATGAGGATTAATAATCATATGAATATTAGACTAAAATTTGGACTAATTTATTAGTCTGGACAGCTAAACAAACCTTTGAATTGGATTTAAATTTTTTTATCCTTTAAATTAGTCTAATCCCACCTTATGTCTAACATGCAAATGTAGCCTTAAGGTTCAAATTTAAATTATGAGTTTCTTTTTACAATTTCTTATTGCAGTAAAGTATTTTCTAAGTTTTTTAGCAGTATTCTCATGATACTACTGAGCAGTTGAACGGGACAATGCTTTTCACAGGTTGTCTAGTAAGTTTATAAGTTACATCCAACTTCGTGATCAACACTTCTATTTATGACGTGAAATGTTAAGAAGTATTACCGTGTGACGCTCATGACGTGAAATGAGTTTTTAAGTACAATTTCCTAGTTTTTTTTTAACTTTTATCTCTGCCCTTATTTAGTTATTTGAAAATCAAATTATGAGATGGTTGTATATTTTTCTAGTTTCATGCTGCACTGTTGAAGAAATATTCGCCAATGTAAATGCTTATAATTCAATTTTCTCGCACTATTTTCCAAAAGTCTACTGTCTAACAATATTTTACCTCGTTTGTTAGTTCTATTAGTGCCAATCATAAATCTCTTTCAATTTTTCAATTTGTTGTTTTGCAATGGGCCAAATCTCTGGGGAAATCTATAAAAAATAGTCCAAAGACTTTGCTATATTTGAAAATTAGCCATTCTAACTTTTTCTATCATATCTAGCTAAATTTTTAAATATTAGACCTAAATACCCTCAAACCTATTAATAAAAGGCCAAGCAAATCACACTCTCAACAAAATATCACCAAAACTCACCATCCACTACTCACCAAATTTATGAAAAAATATAATTATATAGATAAAATCATTAATTGGAAAGTAAGAATTTAAGGCAAGTATTTGTTTGTACACAATGTGTGTGTGTGTGTTTATTTTAATTTTTTGTTTTGATTGTTTGAAATTTATGTGGGTGTTTTGAGTAAAATCGAGTAAGGAGACAAACCAAGAAAATGTGTAACCAACATCTTTCGCCCTGTCGCATTGTGATAGTTTTTTTTTAATTCTACAATAATTTTTTTTATCTTTTCTTAATTATCAAGGCCTAATAAAGCCAGTTGTTCTTTAATTGTGTTTTGATGGATCGTGGGAGAATATTGTCAGATGGTTGTTTTGAATACATAAATGGTAAAAATATAGTTTTTTTTTATTAGGAAAGCTTGTATGTTTGATGAATTTCTTGCGAGTGTATAAGGTTTTGTAAATAAATCTAAATGATTATAACATCACATTGAAGATAAGTTTAAAGTCAAGATGTTTTACTCAACCTTTATGTTCACTATCTATGGATGTACTTGATGAAATGGTAAGGATTATGCTATATATGAGCTCCAATCCGGTGAACGATTGATGCATCCTTATTTTTGTTACCCAATCTCTTAAAGTATTGAATCAAGAGCCTGTGATATTGGAAGCTCAAATTTTGTATAGAGTAAACATCTCCGTCCTCGATATTGAAAAAGAGATGTTACTAGTAACAACATAATTGTAGCAATATTACCCTCTAATCCGTTATAATAATGATCCCATTGATGAGAATGACATTACATTGGCAGATGTTGAAGAAGAGGTGTTACCACTAGCGGCATCATTGCAGCAAGATTACTCATCTTTCTAATACAATGATGATCTTATTAATGATACAAATAATACACCAATAGATAATACTAATGTTGAATTGTACCATAGCACAATTGATGATAAAGATGACAATCTTTTCAATGCTCCTATTAAAAATGGTGATGATAGTCATTTTGATTATACTTTTGATGACGAGGATAGTGTGCATCATGAGGGCTTAGTTGATGATAAGGAAGATTTGCCTCACTTTCAACACAAGCATAAACCATGATGAAGTCAGCCTGTCACTCCAAGGCCCCATTCTAAGGGGCTAGCAGTTGAACCCTTGTACGTATTGCTCCAATTTTGCTTTCAAACCTGGTTGCTCTAGATTTTGTTGGACATATTAGGCCAATGATGTTTATATGGGTAAGTTGTTCGATTCTAAATATAATTTAATATTGGAACTGAGCAAAGTTTCCTTGATGGTGAGTTTAATTTCAAGGCTGTAAGGTCTACAACAACATTGTTTGAGGGGCACTGCTCTTTAAAATTTTTTTACATGGCATCTTTGAGCAAAGAGAACATCAAATAAACAAAATGTACATTGGATAGTGATAAGATATGACAAGACACAATTGTCATAATGAGCCTAGAGGTCTTCATTAGGCAAGGATTCAAATTGTCGGTCATATCATTGTGAAATGAAATTTATTTAGAAGCAACAAATATACACTCTAAATAACATTATAATAGACATGCAATAGCACTACAATATTCGCTTATCATACCAGCAGGCATATCAGATAGAGAATTTGCTCTTGAGTGATACTAGGAATTCTATTGGAGTCATATAACTTACTCCCCAAGTACTATTACGCATTGGAGAAGAAAAATAAGGTTATAGTAACTCGCTTGAAATTGGATGACAATAATAATTTCTTGTGCTATTTTATAGCTATTGGATCTTGTGTTAATGGTTTTTTACAATGCATTTGGCCAATGATTACAATAGACAGTGCTCATCTCAAAAGGTTATATCATGAAACAATGTTTGTAAGATGCTTAGATGAAAATAATCAATTGTATCCGCTAGTTATTGGGATTGAGATTATGAAAATAATGGCCAATGATTGTCTTCTAAGTTAATTAGAATTAAACCTGCATTTGGTAAAATGTAAAATTATCATCTTTATTATGTCTAACATTCTTAAATATCAAAGGAACTACATTGAATCACGTAATAGTACATACCATATCAACTTCTACAAATGATTTCAATTTTTTTGTCTTCCCACCCATTAGTGTAGCTATTAAGCTTAGTATTGTCTAATGAATTAAGATCATAGTTACCATTATTCCACAAAGCCGACAAGAATATCTAGTCAATTCATTACATGCAAATAAATAAATATTATGTTTTATTATAGTAAATTAATGACTATAAGATTTATAAATTTGTTACCCAAAAAAAGACATTTGTATGCGTGCAACGCTAATTCAAGGCATTAGGATACTATCTTTGCTTCTCATCAATCAACCAAAAGTACTCATGGATATGTTGTAAAGGGCAAAGAAATATGTTAGATTATAATAGAGAGAATGTACAAGTTCAACTGAAATTAATTAAATAAAATTAACAACAGTTACCTTGTCCTCGAGCCATCCCATTGACTCTCCCCAATCATATTAAAAAAAAATTATTTGACAATCAGATGTCACAATCCACTATGATGTTACCATCAAACCACTGGTCAAACTCATCATACAGTGTTCGATCCTTTATTCCTTTAGAGTTGATTTATATCCACACTTGTCCTTTTATTGATCTCGACATTCATTAGTTCTATGGCGGGAAGACTCGACGCTATTTACTTGCTAGAAAGGAAGAATCAAGTAGGGATTTTTAAGGACATATGATGTCCTATACATAGATGCATACTTAGGCTAGGAGGTGCTTCTTTAGGGATTTATGCACTGTCATCATTTAGGTTCCCATATAAATTGTATAATGACAGCATGGTGTGATCGTGATGGTCACTAATATCTTCAGAAGCCTATCAACATTAATAATAATAATTATTAAACATTATAGTTATAGTGTAATGAACATAAGTTATTAATTATTTAACTTGCTTACTGTATACAAGCATCCTATTGGGGAATCGCTATAAGAGTACTTAACTGGATTGTCAATATATGAATTAATAAACCCTATTACAGATTTTTCTAAACTCTCTTCATTCCTTCCGTTTAGCATCAACATCCGACATAATCTTATTAATCATTTCTTTGATGTGAGCAATAAAATGATCAATCCTCTCTCTATTTGACAAATAATATAATCATAGAGAAACTTCGATTTCATTTGTTACGAAAAAAAAACAAAAACAAAACAAAAACTTTATATATAATTTATTAAATCTAACATCATTGTTTTTATAACAATTAAAATGTTAAAAATATGATGTAACCTCTCTTTTGAGTGACTCATATGCTTTATATTCATTGTAAGCAGGTAGCTGATCGTCTACTTCATATTTATTGTCAAAGGGTGTTTGACACTGCTTGGGTATTAGGATCTTGCTTTGTTGAAGCTCATCTTTGTCCTCTTCAACATGTGGCATGTTGATATTAGGGTGATGTTGCACAAAGTAACAATGGAAACAAATACAACAACTTCGAGATTCAACCATAACATTTTAACTAAATTAAATGATGTACTCATATTACGAACCTAATGTGGATTGATTCCTTGTAATCCTTCATATTATTCCAATATGACATGTTTTCTCCTACGTGCTTGGGTCGAATCTTTGCTTTGAAATAATATCTAAGCAACCCAAAAGGGGGGTGAATCGGGTTTCTAAAAATTATACAATATCAAATTGAATCTAGAAGCAAATCTTAAAACAAATTAAAGCAATAATAAATAAATCAATCAAAGTATAAAAAGATAAGGGAAGAAAGATTCAAACATGGAGATTTTTACATGGTTTGGCAATCCCCGCCTACGCCCATACCTCCAAGCTCACTCGGCTTGAAGATTTCACTATCCAAGCCTCCTAAGGCTTCTAGTTCTTTACAATTGACTTCCAAGGTGTCAATAGACCTTTACAACAAGAGACTATCCCCAATCTCTTAATCCAAGTGAATCCCAACACTTACAACCTCTCAAGGATAAAGATTACAAATGATTTTTCTCTCACATAATATGTTTGATTACAAATGAATGCTCAATGTGTGAATCAAAGAAACAAAAACAAGTTTAAAGCTCTAATGGTTATATGCTCAGTAGCAAGCTTAATGATAGCTCTTGGATCTCTTTTTGTTTGAATTTGATTGAGCTTATTTATATTTGGAGCTGAAAACTAGCCGTTATTGACTTTTTGCTAGAAATCGGATCGTCGTTAACAGCTATCGGTTTACCGTTTTGATTAGTCCAAATGACTGTTGGGCTAAAATTTAGATAATCGGTTAACTATTTTCCGTAAACGATTCACCATTTTCAGTAAACAGTTCACTGTTTTCCGTAAACAGTTCACCGTTATTTTCAAGAATCATCATTTTAACAATCATTTGCATAACATGCTTTCTGAAAATTATCGGTTTGTCATTTTCCACAAACGGTTAGCCGTTTGCTACAGTGAAACTATTTTTTAAAATTATATTTTTGCTCCAAAACTTTCTATAATTATACGATGACCCAAATTGTCATAAAACGTTACAAATAAGTCCATTTCCAGAGTTTCAAAACTTTTTTCGATTTAGTCTATTAATTGAAAATAACCAATTTTATAAAATCATTTTTCCATTAAGTATAAAACCTTTATATTATGAAAATAATAATTTATTTAAAATAATTTGGGCTTTTAAAAGCTTAATCATTCTTAATCTTGTTTCATAATGTTGATTTTGATAATAGCATGTTTAACAATCCTCTGTGCATAAAGTAACCTAAATTTGTCATTAGGCTAATTATCTTATTGAGCCAAAAACCAACAAGATAATGATCTTGGCCCCCTAAAGATCCGTTCACAAATTCTTCAGATGCATGAACAACAATTAATAAATTAAATCTTGAAATAGTTAATCCAATTAATCAGAAACTAATTAATCAAATCTAAATGAACTAGAATCAATTAATCAAATCTAAATAAACTAGAATCAATCACACACACTGTATAGAAGATTTAAGTGGTTCGGTTACTTATGAGCCTACATCCACTGTGAAAAGGGAGATGAGTTTTTACTATTTCAGAGTTGTACAAGATACTATGAAGAAGAAGAGATGTAACCGAACTTAACTCGCCAAATAATAGATCATATGACTTTATATATAGAGAACAATTGATCTATAAAGATCCTGTGATAGTCAGCTAGAGTTTCTACATTTGTTATCAAAACCCAAGACCTTTCCAAGTGTTCAACAACTTTAACAACCAATTGAAGTAGCCACCAAACACGTGTCAATGCCTTTGCTCAATCTATTCTTCAAAACATCAAGCTCACTTGTCGTTTTGTGTGACACCCTAGGCGAATCCCACATCAACAAAGCATGGGAGAGATGCTGGGTTTATAAGAGGTAATCCACACCTTAATTGACAAGATGTGTTTTAAGGTATATGGGCGCAGCAGGAACAAAATCGTGCGGGCCTTGTTAAGGCCCAAAGCATACAATATCTTGCTAGGTCTGGGTTGGGTCATGACATTATAGTATCAGAGCAGCTCTACGTATCCTCTTGAGTGATGGTGGGGCAAATCTCAGCGAGGACGCTGAGTCCCCAAAGAGGTGTATGTGACACCCTAGGCGAATCCCACATCAACAAATCACGGGAGAGATGTTGGATTTATAAGGGGTGATCCATATCTTAATTGACAAGACGCGTTTTAGGGCATATGGGCGCCCGAGCCTTGTTAAAACCCAAAATGGACAATATCTTGCCAGATCTAGGTTGGGGAATGACATTTTTAGCAAGTGAATCACGTATTGAATCGCTTGAAAAATACTTAACCCTTCAACCGACATTACATCGTAGTCATACAGCTCCTTAAAGCACCAAGACTGACAAGTTATTTTCACCAGCAACTTGTAACTATCATGTAAGTCATTATCTTAGCCTTAGATTTGAGTTGCATCTCCAACATTCTCCACCTTGAACTCAAATCAGCTACTCCTTAATCTTACCTCTTCATTATACTTCTGCAACTTATATTTTGCAGATCCTAGCTGAGTTCATGCATAACTCAAACTTGGTACTCGGAACAACTTTGTTAAGGATGTTAGCAAGGTTATAATCAATATGTATTTTCACTATTTTAACCACCCCTTTGATACCTCCAACCTGAGAAAGTAAAGCTTTATATCTATGTGTTTTATTTTCTCATGGTAGATCTGATTCTTGCTTAAACAGATTGCACTCTGGTTATCAAAATATACTATGATTTGCTTCTTCTCATATCTCAATTCAGTTACCATCCCTTGAGACAAATACTCTCTTTCATTGCTTCAGCTGCTGCTGTATATTCAGCTTCAGTTGTTGACAAAGCAACAACATTTTGTAATATCACTTTCCAGTTTATGGTACAACTATTAAGTTTGAACAAGTAACCTGTCAAGGACCTTCTTTTATCAAGGTCTCCAGCATAATTAGCATCCATAAAACCTTCCAGTCTAACTTCACTTCCTTTATCGGTTCTAAACATTAAACCATAACCAACTATGCTATTTAGGTATCTCAAAATATATACAACAACCTTCCAATGTTTTTTTTTCTGGATTTGACATATATTTATTTACTACACTTACTGCATGAGAGAAATTAGGTCTGGTCAGAACCATTACGTACATCAAACATCCAACTACACTTGAATATGGAAGTAAAGCAATCTCAGCCTTTTCATCATCAATCTTGGGACATTACTGGCATGAAAGTTTGAAATGTGTTGATAATAGAGTTTGAAGTGTTTTAGAATTTCCCATTTTAAATCTTTCAAGCACCTTTCTATTGTATTTTTACCATGTAAGAGATAAAATACCCTTTTTCCTATCTTTGATCAACTTCACTCCAAGAATCTTCTTTGTTGTACCAAGATCCTTCATCTTAAAAATTTTCTTCAGTTGTTGTTTTAACACATTTCTCTTATCCATACTCTGACATGCTATCAACATATCATCAACATACAATAACAAATAAATCTTACTACTATCTTCTATGTCTTTGAAGTAAACATAGCAGTCAAAGTTACACCATTGAAAGCCATGTTCTACCATAAACTTGTCAAATCTCAATTACTATTGCCTTAGAGATTGTTTAAGCCTATACAAGGACTTCTTAAGATGACAAACATAATCATCCCTTTCAGGTTGAGACATCACAATCATCTCTTCTAATTCTCTGTATAAAAAAGCAGTCTTAACATCTATATGTTCAAGATGCATTTATTCATAGTAACAAGTGTTAATAGGATTCTTAAAAAAGGGTGTTTGACCACTCGAGACAACACCTCAATGAAGTCAATACCTTCCTTTTGAGTAAAGCCATTGGGGATTTAGTGCTATTAGTGCAAATGCGATCAAGTTTGCATATGCATATTTCGTTGGGGATTTTATAACTCTTTTCTCCTTATCTCTCATTAGTTAATCTCTAACTTCTTCCCCACCTTCAAATTCTTCTTCTGGTTGAAAAATCTTCTTATCAGATCCAAGTTCTGTTTTGACCCATGGTTTATCTTTGCACTTTGATTTGATAACTCCACTACAATACGAGTCTTGTGTTCTGATTTATTAGGCTCTATAACAGTTGGTTTTGCGTGGGATAACTTTTGAAGCATCTCAAACTCATTAAACACAACATCCTTGCTTGTAATGGCTCTTGGAGGCTTGAGATAAGTGCATCAGACTTATGGCCTTTAACCCTATCGTGATAGCCAAGAAATACACACATTAAAGTCTAGATTCCAATTTACGTTGCTTAATATAAGCATAGACTGGACAACGAAAAACTCTCATACTAGAATAGTCTACTGGTTTACTATACTAGAGTTCAACACGTGTTTTAAAGTTTATTCTAGATAAAAGACTTTTATTGACTATATAGCAGGCTATGGCTAAGGCTTCTACCTATAGAGACATGGATAACTTAGAATGAATAAGCATACACATAACCTTATCAATCGAAATCCTATTCATTTTTTCAGCTAATCCATTTTGTTGTAGTGTGTGTCTGACTATTTTGTGCCTCACAATCTCATGTTTAAAAGAATAATCATCAAATCTCTTATTACAAAACTCTAAACCATTATTAGTTCTTAACCTTCTAACCTTTTTATTTGTCTGAGTTTCAACTAGTGCTTTCCAGGTTTTAAATTGACCAAACATATCTCTTTGCTCTTTAAGACATACACATAGATAAACTTTGAAAAGTCATCAATGAGAGATAAAAAATACTTGTCTCCCGCCAAAGAAGCTGTTTGTACAGGCCTCCATAGATCAACATTAATATAATCTAAAGTCCCTTTAGATAAATGAACATCAGTATTGAATTTGACTCTTGAAGACTTACCTAGGACATATTTTTCATAGAATTTTAAGGCCTATCTTATCTCCTCCTAAAACTCCCTCTTTTGATAGTTCTTTAAGCCCTATTTCACTCATATTACAACAACTCCACCTTCACAAGCTTCATAGAGTGTAAACAAATGCTTATTTGGGCACATGTAAAAGGAACAACTAGAATCTAAAAGCCAATTACCTCTGATTTGTCCATCTGTAGCAATTAGAACTCCAGTTGAATCATAACCATCAGATTCTTGAATCCTTGATGCAACAATAGCGTCACCACTCTTTTCTCTTGGTTCTTTGTTCTTGTTTTTCTTCTCAAGGCAATCTTTCTTGAAATGACCTTCCTTGTGGCATTGGAAGCATTTTAAATTCTTTAGTCTGGACTTTGATCTTTCTTTTTTTCTCACATTCTCTCTTTTCAGATCTTCTTTTTACTATCAAGCCTTCTCCTTCTTTTGATTCTTTCTTTATAGTAGCCTTGGAACTCAAGGTTTCTTTTACATCCAGCATAATAAGAGTTTGCCTTCCATACATAAGTGTGTCAACTAAATACACATAAGAGCTTGGTAAGGAACACAACAAGATCATGGCTTTGTTTTCATCATCAATTTTCACATTGATGTCTTCAAAATCCAATATGATCTTATTGAAAGCATCAATGTGATCTGATATAGATAACTCTTATTCTATTTAAAAAGCTTAACCCTTCTTCTATTTAAAAAGCTTATTCTTGGTGGCCAATATTTTTGCTATAGACTTCTTCGTATACAAGTCTTCACGCTTTTTCCATAATCCAGTTGTGCAACCAATTTCATGAAATCACTTTTTCTTTAAATATAAAACCTTTATATTATCAAAATAATGATTTATTTAAAATGTATGAACAATAATTTGAGCTTTTAAAAGCTTAATCATTTTTAATCTTTTTTGTTATCATCAAAATCAACATTGTGGATACATATATGTTAACAATCTCCCCCTTTTTTATGATGACAAACCTTTCATGTATTGAAAATATGATTCCACAAATTGCTCCCCTTAAATATATTATAAGTTTACACAATTTGCCAATTAGCTAAATTAACAAATTTAAATACATGTATTCTTTTCCCCCTTCATGATTAAAAAGAAAATTTAGTGGAAAAGAAAAGGAGTAGTAAATTTGATACCCATGTTATCCGAGTAGAAATTTCAACATAATCTCCCCCTAACAACAAGCATCACTTCAAATGCAAATTTAGTAATATCACTCCCAAATTATAAAAAATCATCATACAAACCAACTCCATACACAAATCATTACACAATCCAACAACCATAAAAAGATCACGAACCTTCATTCCATCAATTACCAAATCAACAACTCATTACATAAAATCATTATAAAAAACAACCATGTAATCAAGTCATCATCATATCTCAAAATCATCAAAATCATCACCATAATCACATATCAGCCATAAAAAAAATGCTCAAAGTGCATATTATTCTGTCCCTTTTGACATCATCAAAATGGTATATTACTTTGTCTCCCCCTTTGGATAAAAAAAATGTTCAAAATGCATATTATCCAAAATAGAAGCAACAAGAACTAAATAGAGTTGCTAAGACAACTCAGTCTATCAATAATCAAGAAAAAAATAATAGACTAAGTAAGGCATGCAAAAGTAATAAGAGCATATTATCAACTATCCAAACTTCATAATTACTAATCACATTTTAGAAATCAAGACACCTAAACTCATCAAAGATCTAATGTGAAATTTTAATATTACTTAAAAAATCTCATATACTTAAAAATCTCAAAGTTCATGTATTTCTTCCCCTTTCGATATCATTTAAAGCAAGTAATGCATATTTAACAATAGGTCAATAAAGTACAAAAAAAAATTACATCCATTCACCAATCATATATCCTATAAGATCAAATTTCATCAAATACAATGTAATCATCAAGGCACATTCTTTATTATCAAAACTTAAGTAAAGCATAAGTACATAATGACAATATATAGATCATCAAAATCAACATAGCTATTAAGATAAACCATCATTATAAGCTAAAAGAATAAGTGATCAAATTCATTATTACAAATGCTCGCATAGACCAATTTAATGAATCATGATATAATACAATAAATGATACAAGAATTCACAAATTCAAGCAATTATCTATCCATCATTATCTACTCAACATAATCAATAGTGTAAGAATTGTTACCAAAATAATTAAATCGTCTTGCCTCATCTTTTTCTCCTAGATCATGATCAAGTAATTATCCTCACAAGCTTTCATCAAAGAACTTTCCACCATTTCTTGATTATAGAACCTACAAAAATATATTCAAGTTGTGCCTTTTAGTACCCAAATGCTCTTGGGTCCTTGAGTGTTAGCAATGGTTCCTTTTGGAACCCAAATACATTTTACTCCATAATATGCAATTTTGTTAACTGGACATTTATTTTTCATGTGACTATCTTGATTGCAATAATGATAAACAATTTGATAATCACTAGATGTAGCCTTAACAAAGTAATTCTTATAATATTTTTGTTTCAAGTTAGGCTTGTAACCAATGCCTCCTTTATCAAAAATACATTTTTGTGAGCCAAGTAAATTATCTAAAATCTTTTGTCCATTTGTAAATTTCAAGACAATATCATTTAGCTTATTGCTCTTTTTCTTAAGCATTTCATTTTCATTTTTCAAATCAACATATAAACTCTCATGCTTAAATGCAATGCGTTCTTTGGAAGACATAAGCTCATCATACAACTTTTTATTCTCTAATTCTAAACATGTAACCTTTGCATTAAGAGATTCATTTTCATTTGAGAGTTCTATATTTTTCTTCTTAAGACATGCATTTTTCTTACCAATTTTCATTAAATAATTATGCAATTCTTTAAAAGCATCATACAACTCATCATAAGTAAGAAGATCATTATTACCTCTTCAAGTTCATTATCTTCTATTGCCATAAGAGCTAGGTTTGACATTTCTTATGGTTCTTCATCGTCACTTGTTTCTTCATCATTGTCATCTCAAGTTGCTATCATTGCCTTCTTCTTGAGTTTGTAGAGAAAAGGACATTCTAATCTTATGTGACTAGACTTTTTGCATTCAAAACAAACAATTGCTTCCTTCTTCCCTTTCTCCACCTTAAGGTTTTCTCTCGTGAGATCTTTAAAGTTTTTTATCTTGATTTGCTTCTTGAAGATCCTTCTAAACTTTCTAGCAATAATTTCAATGTCTTCATCTTTAAAGTCACTCCCATCATCATCACTTTTGACTATAGAAGATTTAAAAGCAAAGCTCTTCTTCCTTTTATCTTCATCAATTCTTTCATTAGTTATATCTTCTTCATATGAGATAAGTGAACCAATAAGATCATCAATAGATAAAGTATTAAGATTTTTTGCTTCTTCTATGGCCATTCCCTTTGGTCTCCACTCTTTCGGCAATGATCTAATAATTTTTTTCACTTTTTCACAATTAGTAAATGTCTTTCCTAGTGCTTTAAGAGAATTCACAATATCGGTGAATCTTCTGTACATATCATGAACACTCTCATATGACTTCATTTGAAACATCTCATATTGCCTAGTAAATCTACTAATTTTGTTTGACTTGATTGTTCCCTCATATACAACCTCAAGTTTCTTCCAAATTTCATAAGCACTTTTACAAACTGGAAACTCTATGAAATTCTTTCTTATCTAAAGCACAAAATAAAGAATTCATTGTTTTGGAGTTTAAAGACATCTTTTTCTTTTCTAATTCACTCAATTGACTAGAAGGTTTTGGAATATCTTCCCTTTCTTCATTTTTAATAGTAGGCATAAATGGACCTTCACAAATAACTTCGCAAATTTCATAACCTAAAGCTTGCAAGTAAATTCTCATCTTAGTTTGTCATTATGGGTAGTCATTATCATCAAAAAATGATAGTCTAGTTGTGGACTGTCCTGCCCTAAAGGTTGAGTCATTTTGGGTAGCCATGGATCTTGTATTCTAGACAGTTAAGTTTAAACAAGAGCACCTCTCTCTAATACCAAATGAAATACTAATTAGGCAACCAATTTCATGAAACCACTTTTCCTTTAAATATAAAATCTTTATATTATCAAAATAATGATTTATTTAAAATGTATGAAAAATAATTTGAGCTTTTAAAAGCTTAATCATTCTTAATATTGTTTGTTATCATCAAAATCAACATTGTGGATACATATATGTTAATATTGTCTTCTCCCTACTAACTTCTCTGAGCACCCCATCACCGAGACTCAAGATTATGGCACTATGAGCCCTGTCTAGCACATCTGCCAAATCTTCATTAGACACTTTTCTTGGCTTCTTTGATGATAAAGCTTCACCAAGTGCCTCATCCAGCCCTTGATACACTAACAAAGCTCTCATCTTGAGTCTCCATAAGTACCTCTTAACTTCTCTACATCAAGCTTAGATGTTGCCATTCTGAGATGAAGAATTCAGAGAATGGCTTTGATACCAATTTGTTGAGCTAAAAACAATTAAGATACTAATCTTCAACCCCCCCCCAAAGATCTACTCACAGATTCTTTAGATGCAAAAACAACAATTAATCAATTAACTCTTGAAGTAATTAATCTAATTATTTAGAAACTAATTAGTAAGATCTAAATAAACCAGAATCAATCACACACACTGCACAAAAGATTTAAATAGTTTGGTCTTTTATAAGCCTACATCCACTATGAAAAGGCAGATGAATTTTTACTATTTTCAAAGTTGTATAAGGTACAATAAAGAAGAGGAGATGTAATCGAATTAACTCACCAAATAACAGATCATATGGCTTTATATATAGAGAACAATTGATTTAGAAAGATCCTGTGACAGTCAGCTAGATTTTCTAGGTTTGTTACCAAAACCCAGGAGCTCCCAGCATGTGCAATGGCTGTAATAGCCATTTAAAACAGTCACCAGACACGTGTCAATGCCTTAATCAATCTGTTGTTCAAAGCGTCAAGCTTAGTTGCCGTTTTGAGTAAGTGGATCACGTGTTGAATCACATGAAATACTTAACCCTTCAACTGACATTACATCTTAGTCATATAGCTCCCTGAAGTACCAAGACTGACAAGTCATTTTCACCAGCAACTTGTAACCGTCATGTCATTCATTGTCTTAACTTCAGATTTGAGCTTCATCTACAACATATCTATTATTTAATAGATATTCACAACCAATCTAAAGATATTTGTAACACTTACAAGATGAGTCTTGTTGTTGTAAAGCTCGTATACTTTACTAAACTTATTTTTTAAGAAGCAACGCCTTCCTCTTTCAATATACAAGGAGTCTTTTTATTTGTTTTGATGACCCACTTTCGCTTAGAAAACCACAGTCACTTTGAATAGCTAGGCTTGTAGCAAGCGAAGATACAAAGTTAGAAAAAATATGTTAATAATTTTTAAGTACAAAACAAAATAACAATAATTTTTTACCTTTTCAATGCATTTAAACCAAGGACAAAAGGCATAAAGGTTGTATTTCACATCTTTAAGAGCAAAACTTAAAAAATCTCTAATTTTTGGTCCAATGTAGTATCACAATTGTTATATAAAATTTTCCGAGATGAATGACCTCACGAAAAATTTCTAAAGTAGTCAAGATCATCAACATTATATAGCAATAATGAATTAGGTGTACGTTGATCTTTTCTTCCATTAAGTACTTTATGAATAAAGTAACATAGTGCAATTTTTAATGCATCAATGTCGTTCATATCATTAGAGTCAAATCCTTAAGGTTTTCATCTAATTCTTTAAGATTCCCTTTTGGATTACTAAAAAAATACAAATCACGTAACCTGTGGTCGCTACAACGTTTGCTTTTTTGTGTACATTGTGTACATTATAGCAAAACTCCGTAATTAAACACCACTAAGTGATCGATAACCTTGCTAATTGGCCACAAAATTCAAACTGCAATTGATCTTTATCACATTCATCATACACTACTTGCCTAAGTAGCGCATTGTGCATGATCCACTAAACAGATAGGTATCCATCTTTATGAAATGGTGAATATATCTTTCTTGAATAATCTTAATTGTCCTTTTGTAAACTTCCTTTTGATAGCACATTTTCAATTTTTAAGGTACTTGTGATACGCCTGAGGAAATGTTCGAATGCTGGAAATTTCATCATGCCTGGATCCTTATTGGACTGAATGAATTACGCTTTTCTTATGGCTTCTTGCCCATTATATCATCGGCAAAATCCAAATTTTATTTGTTAATCACATTCATAATTCAAAATATAAATAATAAACACATAAATAGGTTTTAGTGTGACATGCATCGTTTGTCGTTTGGGACATGCTTGTTGTTGCAACAAATTGGTGCGACATGGTGAGCTTCACACCAAGGCACCATCAACCCACCGAACCTTAATCTATCAAAAATGAGACAAATAAAGTCTTAAGAGACATTTCATCGAACACCTCACATACCAATTTTATCAATCCTAATTTAATTAAATATTTTTCAATCTTTAATCGACAATAAATCATAATGCTCATCTATAATAAAATAAACTCATCTATTATCAATTGATCCTAGGAAAACTACAAAAAAAAATATTTTGATGTCCAAGATTTGCCTAAAAAAATGAAAGAGAAGAAAAAACAAACACTATCAAAGTGCTAGAAATAGAGCTGCGTCCTGTTGGAAATGAAGTTTCTGTCAAACTCCCATTGAACTGGTGTTGATTATTGCTGGAAAAATACTCACACAGTTGAGACCTAGCCATTGGATTTGGAAGAGGAGAGAACTTTGGATTTTAGAATTACAAGGGTATTATGGTCCAAAAATATTACAATTAGATAGATAGGATAGAAAAGAATTAAGTTGGCTAATTTTAAAAAAACCTAAGAATTTTAGGTTATTTTTGTAAATTTCCTAATTTTTGAAGTAATTTAGAAAATGTTGAAGATGCTAAGACTATATTCAAAAGAGGGGGTGCGAGTATAATATAATATTGAGCGTTTATGAATGTTGTAATATAAAATTAAAGAATATTAAATTAAGTGCATTTGTTTTTTGTTTTAGATTTGAATGAGTCTAAAGTTTTTTGAAGTCTGAATATATTTGAATATGGGTATCAATTGTTACTTTGTTTCAATATTTGAATATAAGTGGTATCTTATTTATTTTTATAAATAAAATAATATTAAATATGATTATTTGACATTTATGTCCTTACAAATCAAAACAAAAAAATGAATTAGATTTTATAGTTTAGAAAATAAATATATCTTATAGAGATATTTTTAGAAAATAATATTTACCCTTCATTCAAATCTTTTTCTATTTAGATAAAAGTCGTAAAAATTTAATTTTTCTATTAATTAACATAAGTTGCAAAAAATGAACAAATAAATTTTTAAAAAAGTTTAGAATTAATAAAATTTCAAATTTTAAATATTTAACAAACAACCCTACATCTCTTCTCATGTGTTCAAAGACTTGTATTTTTTTTTCTTTTGGTGGTGCAATATTCATACTTTTGTTTTTGATCAAATTGAAAAATATCCACTTGTAAATAATATAAAATAATATGAAGTTAAATAGAACAAGATTGCAAGTCAATAACAAAATATAATTAGTAGAAATTATTTAAGTAGGCACTATTTTTTTAGCTTAATTACTTAATTGTCTTAATTTCCATTAGTTAGGTTATTAAGTTGTTTTTTTTTTTTATAACTTAGGGTCCGTTTATTTTTTTTGACTTAATGACTTAATGAACTTAATTTTAACTAGTTAAGTCGTTAGGTCAGTTTGTTTTTTTCAACTTAATAAACATTTTCAGCCATTAAGTCATTAAGTTTTTTTAGCTTTTTGTTTAATCTAAAAATTCTGAATAAAAAATATTCTCCAAAATATCCCTGCCTAATTAATTAATTTTCATCTCTATCTAAATAGAATTAAATAATTAGCATTATTATCCATTTCTATATAACTTGTGATAATATACAGGGGTAGACTATTATTATTTTTATCCTTTTATTTTCTTCAAATTGCATTATTTATCTTCATATTTTTTATAAATATTTTTCATATAAAACATCACAAACTCTAATAAAATTGATTAACATATATAATATAGAATATTAAAGAGTTGTATTCAATTGAATATGATTTATGTTATAATAATATGTTATCTTATTTATATTCTTTGATATGTTTATTATTTGTTTAACATTTAGAATTTGTAAGGGCATAAATGTAAAAATATTGGTTTTTAGTTTTTTAAGTTATAACAACAAACAACTTAATATTTATTTTTAGTGATTCAAACAAAAAAAAAGATTCAAATTCAAACATTCAACTCTATTCAAAATTCAAATTAATTCAAGTATATTCAGATTTCAGACAAAAAAACAAATGCTACCTTAATGAAAATTTTCAGTCATTAAAGTGGCGTTTTTTCTTTTCCCTAAATTTGAATAGACCTGAATTAGTCTAAATTTTAAATAGAGTTAAATATCTGAATCTAAATGATATGTTTGTTTCCTTTTATTTGAATCGCTAAAAATAAATATTAAGTTATTTTTTTTTAACTTAAAAACCTAAAAACTAGTATTTTTACATTTGCACCCTTATAATTTATAAATGTGAAACAAATAATGAACATCTCAAAGAATATAAATAAGATAATATATTATCATAATATAAATCATATTCATTAAATACAGTCCTTTAGTATTTTGAATTAGTATATGTTAATCAATTTTATTGTACTTTATTAAGTTTCTATATGAAAATATTCATAAAAAATTATGAAGATGAATAATGTTAATTTGAAGAAAATTAAAAGATAAAAATAATAATAATCTATCACTATGTTATCATAAGTTATAGAGATGAGTAATAATGCTAATTATTAAATTTTATTTAGGCAAGAATGAAATATTTATCATTTAGACTTTTAGATTAAGCAAAGAGCTTAAAAATTTAGCTTAACAACTTAATGCTTAATGACTGAAAATTTTCATTAAGTTGAAAAAAACAAACAAACTTAATGACTTAACTGATTAAAATTAAGTCATTAAGTCAAAAGACCAAGTAGCCTCTAAGTCATTAAGTTATTAAGTCATTTTTTTAGGTTTTTACTGAATATAAAAAATTTGAATGATATCATTACAATATATTTTCTAAAATATCTCTATTTAATTAATTAATATTCATCCTTACATAAATAAAATTTAGTAATTAGCATTATTATCCATCTTTATAACTTATGATAATATAGTAATAGACTATTATTGTTTTTTTTTAAATTTTCTTCAAATTAGCATTATTTATTTTTATAATTTTTTATGAATATTTTCCTTATAAAAACATCATAAACTACAATAAAATTAATTGACATATATTGATTTAGAATATTAAATTATTATAGTATAATGAAACACAATTTATATTATGATAATAAATTATCTTATTTATGTTCTTTAAGATGTTTATTGTTTGTTTCACATTTATAATTTAGAAGGGTACAAATATAAAAATATTAATTTATAAATTTTTTAAGTTAGAAAAATAAAACAACTTAACATTTTATTTTTAGTGATGTAGACAAAAACAAATATCATTTTGATTCAAACATTTAGCTCTAATAAAAATTTAAACTAATTAGGTCTATTCAAATTTCAAATAAAGAAACAAACGCCACTGCATTTTCTATTTTATTTATTTTTATAAATATGTTTGTTTACATGATGATCATCAATATTTAACAACACACTTTTTTCTCTACAAATATATTTGATTACAAATAATGATGATTATTGTATTTAACAACAAATTCTTTAATCGTACATTTAATAACACATTCTTTGAATCATAAGGTGTTGTGTGCATTACATCTTATAAATTAATTACTATGATATATAACTCATAGTGTGTTACAAAAATATTTAATGAGCATATTACAAATTACATGACTACTTTTACGATACATTTTTCAAATTCATTAATATAAAACACGTGATAGGAATGGATGTACCTATCTCGTAACAATTTTCACGTATCGTATGATAGTGAATGCACTTGTGAAATCTCTCTCCCGACTTCCTCTTTATTATTCCCCTTGCATTCCTTTGGCATGGTCTGATCGAGTTCTTATCATTTGAGTAAAAAATGAAATCAAAGGCAATAAATAATCAATTGGTAAAACAAAGATTAGTTAAATTTATTGATCTCTTTATTCGCAAGGATTACACGTTTATAAACACCAAAAACATGCATCGAGAGATACACCCATAAAAGCAAAATTTCAAGCAAAAACAAAAACTCTCAGATAATTTAACTACAGCACCGTCGCCAGCGTTGGCCAGTTAGTCACCAAACAAGTCACTCGGAAGGGGCAAATTTAAGCAATTCCTTAGAGTGAAGCCATGGTTTGATCACTACAATTGAATCAAACATCTGTATTTCCCCATTTTCACCAGTGGTGGCCTCAATTGTTAAATAATATTTAATCCCAGAAACCACCTGTTTCTGCGCCTCAAGGACCTGCGAAAATCTCAGCCGTCCAAAGGCGACGTTGCGGATTACCTTGCCTTGCCTCTGCTGGCTGCGATTGAATTCCTCTACAGAGAATTTTCCCAGCTCTTGCACTTCCTTATTCTTCTTCACGTCCTTCACCTCTGATCTCCCTCCCACTAAACGATCATACCCATTTACAGATGCTGTGATGGACAACAAGAGGAGGCTCAATATCAAAGCTCTTGCTAATTTCGCCATGACTTTTTGCTTTTTTATTTCTTTTTCTTTTCGAGGTACTGGTACTATAGGAAAATATGTTGCTGTTGGGTTTGGCTATATATAGACAGATAGCTTTCGACTACTTTTGATAAATAAATTAGAGATATCATATTATTCATATAACAAGTAAATAATATTATAATAATATATATTTATTTTTTAAAAAATGTATATATTAAATTTAATTATACATATATATATATTAGTTATATTATTTTTGATGTATTTTAAAATATCTTTGAATTAAGGTGGTAATTTTTTAGATGACTCATGTTCCAAATATTAATTCAGCACAACTGTTATATGAATTGGACTGATAGTTTATAACACAGTTAATAATTTTATTGGTTCATACTACAAAATTAATTGGAGTTGCGAGTAATTAGTACTATAAACATTTTTAAAAAATTATTAAAATGATATTAAAGCCATGAATAATAGCACTGAGTTTATATTTAAGAAATTCATTCTCTTTCAATAAGAATACATATCTTTAAAAATATTAGTTAGAGTAGATTTTTAAATTTATAAATAAATTGTGGAGATCACTTTGGCTAAGTTTGTGGACACGCAAATCAAGGTGAAATAAAGCAAGAACGAAGCGCCGCGTATTTCAAAAACAACAGGAAATGCGACAAAATGGCTTTACTATATGACCGTGAGTTTAGATGGGAATGGGAATCTTTGATGAGATGACGATAGTGGGATGTGTTTTGTCTCGCGAAAGGCTGGCTGAGGCGACGATGATTCTTCTTATCGTCTCGGGTTTTGATGCGTTGTTGATTTGTGAAATGCGAGAGAGTGCCACGATCATAGCAGCTTGACATGTGCCACATTCGAGCTTTGCATGGTGGCATGCAAACGCTTGCTCAATCTATATTTATATGAGAGCTGCTACCTTACATGTAATGTAAGGTATAGTCTCTCACAAACTCAGTTGTGGGTTTCACTTGGACCCACCAGCCTTGTGAGAGACAATACCTTACATTACATATAAGGTAGCAAAAATCTATTTATATTATTGTTGCCATGTAATACTATAAAATTTAAAACGTAAAGGTTTGTTTTCAACTTTTTGCTGCATAGTAATCACATGGAGTATGTAAAACCCCGATATCTAAGCTTGAAAATCTTAACCAATAGAATTTGAAAAGAATTTAGATCTATTATAAATAAATATAGGTAATGAAAATTTTAAAATTAACAATTTAATTAATTTTAAGAAATATTATTTATCTTTATTGTTTATAGTTACTGTTTACAGCTACTACTGTTTATCCGTACTAAAAATATTAATTTTCTAAAAACACAATAAATTACAGAAATTAAATGACACGAAGATGTTCACGTGGTTCAGATTAACCATTCCTACATCCATGAGGGCGCGCTCAGATGAAAAGTAATTCACTAAGTTGAGATGCTACAACCTATGAACTTACCAAACTTAAGGCTCTCACTTACAGTTTATTATCATACAGTTTACTCAACTTTAGTCTGAGTCTGCTTCTCTTGAATAATTGCTACCCCTCTTGATCCACAATCCTCAAGGCACTTCGCAAAGTGATCAATAACAATTCTTCAATTCTTCAATGTCTAGTGATCCAAGATCTACATAACTCTTCACAAAGATGAAAAGAAGATAAGAAAACAAATCAACATAACATTATATGCCAAATCCAGATTCTCTAGGGAGAAGGCCGAATTTTGTTTCTCTGCTTTATGCTCTGTGTTGCGTCTTCAATTGTGAAATACGTCTCTCTTTATATAGGCACTAAAGTTTCACAAAAATAGCAAGTCTTAAAAGACTTGCATTCTTTCCAAATAAAAATTTCTTTCCTCTTATAATTCCTATGAATCTAAATAGGAATAAATCTAATCTTTTTGTCTTACTTATCTCCCAAGAAATATCTAGAGCATTTAATAAACTTTCTGTTTAAACCAACTTCTTACTCTAAATAGATCTTATGCATCAATTATAGAATCACATTATTAATTGACTTGCTAAATTAGACATCTAATTAAATTAGGAAATAAATATTCCTAATAAATTGGAATCTCACTAAATTAGAGAATTAATAAATTAAACCCTATTACAAGATATGTAATAAATAAAATTCTAATTTAACTAGACTTGCCATAAGATGCCAACTTTATAAATAATGAACTTAACCAATGCCAATAAGTTTGTCTTAATTATGAATGAACACGCGGCCAAAATTATAGGCTTGATCAAATAGGGAATTAGCCAAAAAGAAGGAAAAAATGACTAATTATGGAAAAGAAAAGAAAGCGAGAAAATAGATGTGATTTTGAGATATGGTAGATGTGTTCAAAAAAAATTTGAGGCCATTAATATTCATTTTTATATGTTAAGGATATTTTGAGAATGTGTTTCGCATACCGCATAAATGAGATTGCATTAGTTAATGTAATGCAACTTTATATTTGGTGAATTTTAAAAGTGCATTATGGTGCTTAAAAGCACCATAATCTAGATTTTACACCACCAAGCAAACTTGTGAACTTAACTGTCTTACTCTCTCTTTTTTTTCTTGGGTTTTGTACATTACTAATTATAACATAAATTAAATTTAGGATATTTAGTTAAACATTATTTATGTGACCAGTAAATGTTATCACCAGTAACAGTCCGCCGTTGCTACTACCAATTGTCCCGCATGTCAATTAAGCTAAAACTTTGTTACCATTTGAATCCTAATCGCTGAAACTATGCTACTATTACTAGCAAACGGAATTTATGTCACTGTATATTTAGAATCAAATTTTGGATCTTAAGACTTTAACTATAGATCTCCAGTGAACTTTTATCCAGTCATAATTTTATCATTGTATAGTTCCGACAACGAGAATTCTAATAATACAAAATCTAAGTTGAAATGACACTAGAATATGGCGACAGATGATGGTTGATAGTCGCCACTATTTTTAATAAATTTAATATAAATACTAGTTTAATAACAACTATTATAAAGATATCAAAATATTGATAAATTTAAATAAAATGAATTTAATACATTACTAAACATGGTACTGTATTATAATTTAATGCAATATAACTTAATGCAATTCATTAATATAATGTAATTGAATACGATACTATATATCCAATGAATACATAATAGTTGCTCGATGCGTTTAAAATTTTTAAACTTTAACATGGCCGCTGCCATTTGGGATTTAAACTTGATTGAAAATTAAGCACACATACACAACATATTGGCGGAAGCTGGATCCTGCTCCCAACTTTTAATAACGACTGAATTACTGATTCTAAGTCATGCATGCTCTTGGGCTTTGGCTAGCTGGGTGGGGACTTTTAGACAAAACACAATATATGAGTCCAAGGGAAGGCAACATCATTTTCATGGCAATAATAATACTAATTCTGTATTTGTTTGTTTCTAAATTTATGACATTATATTCAAACAAAATTTTATGACATTGGTGAAGAATATAGTATAAGTTGTAACAAAGCGATATAACTGTTAACGGTAAAATTTGAACAAGAAATATCCACGGCATCCACCTAACTTTTAAGCCCTTGAAAATAGTGAAGGAGGAGTTGATGAATGAGAGTGAAAAGGGAAGATCCCAAAAATCAGTTTCAAACATCCAAATCACTTGAGAATTATAGAAAATGTCTTCTACACCACATCAAACCCGCCATGTGTCAATATAGGACAACAAAAATAGTAATAGCTCGACAATAACTCCAAGACACATCATCATGGCATAATCCCCAACTGGGTTGTGTCTAAAATACCTTATTACAGACCACAAGAGTAAAATCAAACACCTTCTAACCCAATTGGTTCATTTGAAATGAGCTAATCAGGATTGGGGACTTATTACTAGCAAGGATAGTCCCTTAAAGGATAGCTATCTAATCCAAGTAAGCTCAAGAGCCTCAACAAGAAAGGCTAAATTACCCTAAGACTCGTATCTGAAGAGAGAAACAACCAACAGTGTCTTGCCGCGTGTCCAAAAAGACACAGAGATGCCCTCAGGGGCACTCCATCTTATAAGGTCAAGTCAGTCTCACAAAGGGAGTAATTCTCTTACTCACACAGACAATCAATTTTTTCTCCTATTCTAGAGCTAACTTATAAATTACCCATCACCTTCTTTAGCCTCTAGCTAACTTGATCATTTGGAGTGCCATTGCTGACCATTGCCGATGTCGCCTCTAATGGCCGTTTTCTTTGATTTCAGGTTTGTCTCAGTCGCGACCTTCCTTAGAAATCTATTTAAGGGCAAGTTAGTCTCCAGAATTGCCAAAAGCCACCACCACAGAGAAGATGATCTCATATTATTTTAGGTTGAACCAAAATAGGACCAACACAACAACTTATTTTCTTTTTTCTTTTTTTAAAATAGGTTACAACAAATTATATAACAAAATTAAAATACTTTAAGTAGTTATAAACAACTTGCAATAAAATAGAGTACAACTTAGTCTTTTTATATATTTGTCAAAATTTTATAACCCACAATGATACGAACTCTAAACTTTTGATTAGCCTAAATTAATTTATAAATGAGAAAAAAAAACATTTTCATTTCACTTTTAGGTTTGATGTAATAGCCCATTTCATCCTTTGTTTTTAAATAATATTTTATTTCATCCTTATTTTTTAAGAAATAATTCATTGAGGGCAAAATAGGATTTTTAACTAAATAGATACAAACATTTTAAAATAAAAGATCTCAAGGACAATTACATAACATCTTACTTTCTACTTAAGTTTAAAATCCAAGGATAACTTAATGAAATAAAATAATACTAAAGAATATGCAGTGTGTGTGTGTGTGTGTATAAAATAATTTTCCAATCAGGGATTACTAAACATATTAAAATTAGGAATAAGTTAGAAGATAAAAAATAAATATTCTAATACAATTTATATTATCCTTTAGCATATTACATTTGTGTTTTTATGTCTTTTAGTGTGTGTTTTTAAAGTAAATGAAGGAGTTTATGTTTACTTTTGGTAAAATAATAGTACTGATTGATTATTATTTATTTATCTTGATCTTAGCAAAGTCAGTGATAAGATAAAAGAAAAAAAATTACTCTAGTACCTGTGAAATCTATATTATTATTTTTATTTTGTCATACATTTATATTTTACATATTATTTAGTGTTATTATTATTTATCATTAAGTTATTCTTAAATTTTAAATTTATGCAGAAAGTCAAATGTTATTCAATTGCGTTTGAAAGATTTATTATAAAATAATTTATATCTCTTTACTTAAAAATCTCATTTTTGCCTTCACTAATTATACAATAAACTAATAGTAAATTGACGGAAAAGTGTGTTGAACTATTGTTTAAAAAATAGAGATGAAATAAGTTGATATTTAAATAACAAAGATGAAATAGATTTTTGCAACAAGTTGACTGATGTTAGAGTAATGGATCAGGATCCTCTCCTGATCTGAGCACTCGTGATCTTTTACAGATCTTGTATCACCTATATTTTAATGTTAGTGGATGATTATAATTTAACTACTTTTTCTTTTTAATTTATTAACCACCAATCATATTAACATAATTTGCTCAAATGAAGATCAAATAAGGAGAGGATCCTAATCCTAAAGCAATTCTGGTTACAGTATAAAATAACAACCTGAGGAGAAGCACTAGGCCCGGTTCTGAAAAATTCTTGGGGTGAGAATAAGAGCAAGCGAGAAGTAGATGGCAAACGTGTGAACCGGAGAGAAATGGAGCGAGAACAACAGCAAGCCTGCTGGCTAACGGCGACAGCAATGGGATTTTTTGGGGTTCTGAATTTTGATTTGGTTCCTTCGTTGGCCTTGTGATTGTGAACCGGAGAGATACAGATGGCAAAGGGGTGCGTGATAGTTGAGATGCAATAATGCGCCCATGGCCTTGACTTGTATATTTTGTCTCTTCATTTTCCTTGTAAATTTTTTGGGTTTCGCTTGGCTAATAAAATAATTTCTTTAGTATAGAATAAGGGTCCCTCCACGATAGGAGTGCCAAAAAAGCCCGGGCTGGCCCAAGTCCGGTTTGGTCCAACCCAAGCCCGTTGGCCTAAAGCCCCACTTGTAAGGGATGAGCCTAGATATGAGCCCAAAAATTGCAAAGCTCACATGTGTTGGGCCTGGACATGGGCTCAGCAAAAAAGTCTGGACTTAGCCCGGGCTTTTTTAATTTATGAATAAAAATAAATTTAATTTAAATAAATAAGAAAAAAATTAAAATATTAAATTAGTTTAATTTTTTATATTAGTAGTTGTTATTTTATAAGGTTATATTACTAATATTTTATGTATTGGACTATTATTCTATTATATATTAGATGATTATCTTTAATTTAAATATTTTTTCTTAATTAAAAAATATTTTATAATTAATTTTAAAAAAGTCCATGCCCGTCTAGGCCCAGCCCGTCCAAATTTGGAAGGGCTTTTGGAGGGCCTGGACTTTGATTGAATGATGTAGGCTTGGGCCCGGACTTTGAAAAGCCTGGCCCAAGCCCACAAATTGCCATTCCTACTCCACGATGCAATCTAAAAATTCCAACATTATTAGTGGAATTAATATGAACCATTTGATAAATTTTACGGTTAATAATAATTAATAAAATAAAATAAAAAATTTAAGTGTTTCTTATATATATAGTTCTTTATCGGTTAAATAGCCTAAATTTGATAAAGGGTTAGAAATTAGGGTCCAGCTATTATGCAACCGTGATTTGGTAACTAATTTTTTATTTTTTTTATTATCCAACCATTAGATTCAACCCAATAGTTCCAAAAGCTATTCCAACGGCAAGGATTTAATTACTTGGTTATTAATGTTGCAGCCCCTCATTTTTCTCAAAATTATAAGAAAATGTTAGTTTTAAATTTTTTTTCACATAAGTCCATTAAAATGTTTTATTATCTTTATATGGATCAAGGGTAATCTAGTAAATGAACATAATTAAGTATTAAAAATATAGATGAATTATTTTAACTTGCTAAAATACTCTCCACATCCATTCACTTAATATACCAATTGGATTACAATATTGTTATCTTGTGTTTAATTTAATACATGATTGACCAAAGTTTTATATAAGTTTTGACAATGTTAAAGTGAAAAATAAATAAATATATAAATAAGTACTTGAACGGTAATTTAAGTTTCATTATAGAGTTTATAAATACTATTTTCAAAATAATAGATTTTTATATGCAAATTTGAAATTACGTAAAATTACTCATACTTTATCACATATATGGAGATGAAATAATATTTAGAAAAATATAATTTCAATTATTTACTTAATGTGAAAAAAATAGATTGTATAATATTTATTCTATTACTTAAATTTAAAGTTGTAAAGAAAGAATAATAACTTAAATTAATGGATTATGAGAGAATTATCTTTCAAAAAAAAAAATTAAGATTAACTAACTTTTAAGGCTTCTCACGTAATATTTTTATCTCATGTTGTTAACATAAGATAAAAAATTTTCTGTAAAAAATTTATCCAAGATGTCTCTTTAAGGTAAAAATATTATTATCACATGATAATTTGGTAGGTCCAAGCTGTGTTATTCTTAATTTACTTATTTATGCCAAACACTATATTAAGATTAAATTTTAGTAAAATAAGTCTATCCCACCATCTTTAACTGTTTTAAGCAGGTTCTAATTATTTATATCTTATTATAGAAAGTAAGATGTAGCTCCTTTCTTATTACATTGGCAAAGAAGAAAACATAAACGCAAAAAATATCTTTAAGAGAATGCGTGTATTCTTTTTATGAGGTTTTGTGATTAAAAATCTCTCTATTTTTTAATATTTGAGAAGAATTATATGTTTGAGAATGAATAAATTAAGATTTAAAGAAGGACGGATTGAGTGAGAAGGAGATAGAGATAATAAATTTTTTAAAGAATTTTAAAATTATTATATTTTAATTGGGGCTTATTATATAAAATTATTGAAACTTATAATTTTTATTATTTATAGAAAATGATAGCGACTGATGAAGAAAATGTCAAATAAATTTTTTAGAATTTTAAAATTATTATATTTTAATTGGGGCTTATTGTGTTAGATTTTTAAAGTTATAGTTTTTATTATTTATAGAAAACAATAGGACTGCTAAAGAAAATGTCAAAATTGAGTATTTGGTACAACCGGCAACATGGTTTTGTCCTAGAAACTATACCAATTAAATAGATTGGAGAGAGATTTATAACTTTGAAAAAAAAGAAACTAATTCAAACACAATAATTAAAGACCATAAAAATCTGGTTATCTAATGCTTTATATGTACAAAATATAATTAGTTACATTATTTATTTATAAATGGAATAAAAATTACATTGTATAAATTCTTTCTTATAAATCACTTGATAAATAAATTTCATTGCTTCACAAACAAAATTGTATTTTTATCTTATATCACTAAATCATAATTACATTACGTGATTGACATAAATATTGTAATGCATCACTGTTGATTTTGATAATTTATATGTATAGTGAAAGTTTAAAAAAATAATTGAAAAACGTTAACTCATGAAATTCAATTTAATAAGCACAGATGCTCAATTTCTACAATTAATGAATTCTTTCAAAGAAATCTATAATTAATGAATAATAAAAATAGAAATGGCACAACTGATATGGATCAATCTTTGTATTGATTAAGAGTGCCAATGACAATCAATCATTTTGTTTCTATTATTATTTTATTCTTCTTGAATCTCCATAATGGTTTTAAATTTTTTCGATCTTTTATGGATAATTACATAATTTTTTGAACATATTTATTGCTACGTAATTCTCTAATTTTTATGGTGTGTGATTTTATAATTTTTATCCTATTTTATTGGTTTATATTATATCATCCACCATATACTATGTCGAGCATTATATCAAAATACTAAGAAGATAAGAATATTATCCATTTATGGGCAGCATTAAAAACTTTGCAATTTAATTCATGAACAAATTATTATAAGTTGATGAGATATTTATGAAGTGTATAATTTACATGTTAATATTTTACATTTTCAAGACTAGTATTGTAAACGACAAAATGAAATGGTACATTTAAATAATGCATTTAATTTAAAGTCTTATTGAATAATTTTATAATGATTTTGTTTAATATATATGCCCTCATTGAAAAAATGTCTAGTTGTTTTTTTTAATCTATTACTTCTATATATAATTAGTTTTAATAATAGGATATAAACTAAACTTAAATTAAATTAAAATTTAAGAAATTACCTGTAACTTGGGTAATTGGTAACTACCCGTTAAAAATAATTTAAGGATGGATGTGTTTCATTTCAAATCAAATGGTTATAATAATATTTCTTTTAATAGTATCATAGAGAAATTCAAATAATAAATAGTTTGAGGAATAAAGCTCATTATATCTTCTTATTTGGTGTATTTTTAATTTATATTAATAAAATTATCTCATATA
>NW_006261964.1:17618653-17692043 GCF_000493195.1 Citrus x clementina
AAAAAAAAAAAAAAGAGGGGGGGGGGGGGGGGGGGGGGGGGGGGGGGATTCCGCCTCCCAAAACATATTGCTAGCTTTGACACTGGTAACAACTTCAGCTTTTCATGACAACCATGCATCCATCATTTACATGCCAACGAACCTGACTTGGATATATAGTTTCAGTTCCTTTTAATTTGATCACCTTCCTTTTGTGAAAGTTTTTCTCATTCACCTCCATCAGCACTGCTACACTACTTAGGCACCTGACTTGCCATTTTCAAACGCACAAGGACATAATTGTTGTACGCGGATTGCGGAATCAAGCGCACCAAATAATTATAGAAAAATAAAGGACACAATTATTTAACGTGATTCGGTAATTAAACTTACATCCACATAGGCAAGAAAGAATAATTGTTTATTTAACAATTAATATAGTACAAATATTTGAGTAAAGAATCTCACTTCCCAAAAACTCAAATACCTAATACTCTCACACTCTGCAGGAAAAATAAATTCCCCAGACACACTTCTCTTACTTCTCTCAAAAGCTTAGAAACTTATAAGCTTAACAATTTTGGGATGCTTAACAAATGAAAAAAACTCCCTCTATTTATAAGAAGTATTTTGCACTATTACAAATTCATTGCTCACCAACAATTTGTCAATTTGTCAATTTGTCAAAGTTGTTGTGAAATTTTCAAACTGTCACATGCTTCACCAACTCATTTGGCTTCATTTTCCATGATTCCATCCACATGCTTCCAACATTGCGGCTAGAAGGTTATGCATGTCAAAAAGTTGTTTTGACTTTTCAACAATGCTCCATCTCGGTGAAAATTTGTTCAAATATGAGCCGACTACTAACGAACCATCATCCCCAATGTAATCCTTCAATAAGGATCCAAAATGACTATGTCGCTTCGACTGCCTACGTACCCAAAATATGGGATCAAGCCAACCGTAGTTCATAATTCTCCAAACTCAACGCATTCGAAGAATTAATTTCAATCCGTATAAAGATTTACTCAATCTGTACACACGATTCTCCTTTCAAGAGCTTTGAAACCACAAGGCTGAGTCTATATATTTCATCCTCCAAATCTCCATGTAAGAATGTCGTCTTAACATCTAATTGAGCCAACTCTAACTCATATTCTGCAACTAAGGCAAGTAGGATACGAATGGAAGTATGTTTTACAACTGGAGAGAAAACTTTATTGTTGTCAATACCTTCCTTCTGAGCAAAATCTTTTGCTACGAGCCTTGCCTTGTATCGAGGAGTTGATTGATTCGGAGATCCTTACTTCTTAGTGTAGACCAATTTATTACGAATAACTCTTTTCCCCTTTGGTAACTCCACAAGTTCCCAAGTCTGGTTTTGATGGAGAGATTTCATTTCTTCTTCCATGGTTAACTTCCATTGATCACTTTCACTGCTGCGTAATGCTTCACCAAAAGTGTTGTGGATGTCATCATCAATAACTGGAAGTGCATATGTGATAACTCTAGGAAATGAGAGTTATTACATCAATTCTATACTTGAATTAAGGTCACTTAGAGAACAAATAAGGTGTTTTCATTACATTTTGATTACCTTTTGCATAAACATTCATTTTAGTTGAGTCTTAATAAGTTTTGCTTGAATCATAGTAATTTGTGCTAAAAACATGTTTTAAATTCATGAGAGGATGTTGAGGCATTAGAAGAACAAGAGGAGGAAGGAAGATGACAAAAAAAAAAGTAAAGCACAATCGAGAATAAAGCAGTGTTGTGGCCGCTGTTAGAGCAACTAGTGCTGTAGCAATCTGGGAGCAATGCGGGAGAAAACTTAGGCGCGAGTCAGCCATAAAATCGCGATCTGCATGTTTCCTAATTTAAACACATGCACGCTCACGGGCTTTGGTTAAACCTAGTTTGCAATATAAAAAGGAGGCGTGCACCACATAGAAAGACGGCAATGAATTATCATTAGAACAATTAGAAGGAATGAAAGAGAAGAAGATCAGAATTGAAGAGGGCTATTTCGGCAACTTTGGACAATCGTGCAGAATTACTTGACTTTGATTTTCATTGTGCTCAACATATATTTATCTTCTTCCTTTAATTGATTTAATGTATTCCGAGACCAATATATTTACGTTTACTTTTCTCATTCAGATTATGAACTAAATTACTTGTAGTTGAGTGACAAATAATCCAATGGGTTCTTGACTGTTCTTCTATGTTGTTATGGTATTGCTGTAGCATTATACTCTAGTAGTTTTTATGATTACAACTGTTATTTCGGTTGACCACCCATTTAATAGTTTCAGTTAAGATAGAGCAGCAAAAAGGCATGTCTTAGCGGACATTATTAGAGTATTACTTGGTCTTAAGTTGAGTTTCCTGGATTAGGTTATCTTGAATCTCATAAGGGCAATACTTGAAGTTAAAATTTGTGACATTCTAGACATAGGTGTTCACCTTGTAGGGTAGAGAGATTAAATGTTATTATGCCGTAGCATAAATATATAAGCAACTGGTCATTGTTAGTAGATTTAAAGGTATGAAATTTCCAACATGCGATAATTGAGGATGCAGATTTATTCTACCCATTGCTGCGCACTTATTGTAACAACTGGTGCTAATTTGGTAAACAACAGTCACCTCATTAGGAGAGTTTGATCATTCAACTATTATATTCTCAACAGAATCTTAGACACATTCAACTTAGTTTATTTCATTATAGTATTATTTTATTTCCATCTCTCGCAATTATTAATTACGATAGAAATCATTTGATAAGTATTTGTGTTGGTTGTAAGTTGAGTTGCGTTATTGCGAGTGCTATAGCATTTTAAGTAACATCATTCCCTGTGGAGACGATCTTGAATACTTATCACTTTATTACTTGTTGTGTATACTTGCACATTGGCATTGATAATAATTGCTTATACCAATTTAAATCAATTAGTTTTTGGCGTCGTTGCTGGGGATTGATTGTTTATTTTTTAAGTGTGAAGTAAATCGTGATAGCGCCAAATTTGACTTGATTCATTTTATTGATTGGCAGATCAGTACGTGCATGTGCAAGGACGGATCTGTGGTATTCCAATTCGATCCTGAAATTGAAAGAACTGTCAGGAGATTGCGAAGAGAAAAAAGAAATTCAAAGACTGTTTCAGGAATGAATAATTTATAGAATAAAGGAAATTTGAACCCTTACGGACCTTTACAACCAGTCAACATTCAAGCAGAACAGAATGAACATGCTAACGGGAGACAGCCAGGCAACAACAATATTATTTACATGGTTGATGACAGAGACAGAGCCATAAGAGATTATACTTTGCTAACTCCTCAAGTTGTACATCCTGGCATCATCAGACCTGAAGTAGACGCTACAAATTTTGAGTTAAAGCCAATGATATTTCAAATGTTGCAAACAGTTGGGCAATTCAATGGATTGCTAAATGAAGATCCTCATCTCCATCTTAAATTGTTCTTGGAAGTAAGTGATGCTTTCAAAATTGTTGGAGCAATACAAGATGCCTTAAGGCTGAGGCTCTTTCCTTATTCCTTAAGAGATCGAGCAAGAGCATGGTTAAATTCATTACCATCTGATTCCATCACTACATGGGATGAATTGGCTGATAAATTCCTAATGAAATATTTCTCACCAACAAAAAATGTAGAGTTGCGGAATGAGATTACTTCCTTTTATCAACTTGAAGATGAGAGTTTGTACGAGGCTTGAGAAAGGTTTAAGGAATTGCTCAGAAGGTGTCCTCATCACGGTATTCCTTGTTGCATTCAATTGAAAACTTTCTACAATGGGTTGAATCCGAGTACAAGGTTAATGGTGGATGCTTTAGCAAATAGAGCTCTGTTATCCAAATCTTACACTGAAGCTTATGAAATTCTGGAAAGAATTGCCAATAATAATTACCAGTGGCCTTCAGCCAGGCAACCATCAGCAAGAGGATCAGTAGGGGTACATAACATTGATGCAATTATAGCCTTATCAGCACAAGTTACTTCATTGACTAATATGGTAAAAGCCCTGACATCTGCTCCAGCAACAGCAAAGCAAGTTACTGCACTCTCTTGTGTATACTGTGGTGAGGAACATGACTTTGATAACTGTCCAGGGAATCCAGGTTCAGTAAACTATGTGGGTAATTTCAATCGACAACCTCAGAACAAACCATATTTAAATACTTACAACCCTGGCTGGAAGTAACACCCAAATTTCTCATGGAGCAATCAGAATCAAAATGCTCCAGCATTCAATGAACAGAATAGAAACACACAGTCACCTGGTTTTCATCAGCAGAGTCAAGGGCAAAAGCAAATCAGTCAGGATCCAATCATTTCATTGGAAACACTGATTAAGGAATATATTACAAAAAATAAAGCAATTGTGCAGAGTCAAGCTGTATCTTTGAGAAACCTGGAGAATCAAATGGGACAACTAGCCACAGTAATGAGCAGCAGAACTCAAGGAAGCCTAACTAGCAATACAGAAGATCCTAGGAGAGAGAGCAAAGAACACTGCAAAGTAATTAGTTTGAGATCTAGAAAGAATGTTGATATACCAGTTGAGGTGACTAAAAATGGGATGGAATGCAATTCAACATAAAAACCAACTTAAAAGGGAAGCCTGTTACAGTAAACTCCCCATCAAGACACTGATTTCACAGGCCAAGCTACAGCAATTGCCAAAGAAATTCAACCAGATATTGCTGAAAAAGAAGGTGCAACACCAGTAGCCACAACCTGCACTAACTTAAACAAACAAAGTTTGGTACCTCCTGAATCTAACTAGCATTTTAGACATCCACCACCCTTCCCTCAAAGGTTCTAGAAGCAAAAACAAGACAAGCAGTTCAGCAAATTCCTGGAAGTGCTGAAGCAATTGCACATAAATATATCTTTTGTGGAAGCTTTGGAGCAAATGCCAAATTATGTGAAATTTCTAAAAAATACCTTGGCACGAAAAAGAAGGCTGGGAGAGTTTGAAACTGTTGCTTTAACACAGGAAAACAGTCATATGCTCCAAAGTAAAATTCCCACAAAATTAAAAGAACCAGAGAGTTTTACAATACCCTGCTCTATAGGCATTAGGTATGCTGGCAGAGCACTTTGTGACTTGGGGGCTAGTATTAATTTGATGCCATTATCAGTATTTAAGCAGCTTGGAGTAGGGGAATGCAGACCAACAACAGTCACTCTGCAATTGGTTGACAGATCTCATGCATACCCTGAAGGAAAAATAGAGGATGTACTGGTGAAGGTTGATAAATTCATCTTTCTAGTGGATTTCATTGTATTGGATTTTGAAGTTGATAAAGAGGTACCCATTATACTTGGAAGACCTTTTCTAGAAGCTGGAAAGACTCTGATAGATGTTTAGAAAGGAGAGCTCACCATGAGAGTGAATGATCAGCAAGTCATATTTAATGTACTAGAGGCTATGAGAAACCCTGATGAAGTAGAAGACGGTAATTTCCTGAGTGTAGTAGATTTTGTTGTCGCAGACAGAATGGATAGATGCTGCAGTAAAGCATTTGACAGAGTCAATACCTTTGATGATGTAGAAGAGGAAGATGTTGCAGCAATTCAGACAAATTGGATGGAAGAAAAGTAATCTGATAGGCACACCAGATTCATTGAGCATCTGAATATTTCAGACAGGGAAGTAAAAATAATTTTACCATCTATTGAATCACCTCCTAGTCTTGAATTAAAATTGTTACCTTCACATTTAAAATATGCTTATCTTGGTCAAAATAACACACTATCTGTAATCATATCTTCTACTTTGGATGCAAGTCAAGAACAGAGTTTAGTAGATTTGCTTGGAAAATACAGAAGAGCAATTGGATGGACCATGGCAAATATAAAGGGGATAAGCCCATCAATTTGCATGCATAAAATCTTGTTAAAAGATTGCTTTAGCAATTCAGTTGAGCACCAGAAAAGGTTGAACCCTATCATGAAAGAGTAGTGAAGAAGGAAATCATCAAATGGTTAGATGCTGGAATCATATACCCAATATCAGACAATTCATGGGTAAGCCCAGTTCAATGTGTTCTAAAGAAAGGAGGGATAACAGTAATGGCTAATGAGAAGAATTAACTTATTCCTACAAGGACAATGACTGGATGGAGAGTGTGTATGGATTACAGGAAGCTCAACAAAGCCACAAGAAAAGACCATTTCCCACTTCCATTCATAGATCAGATGCTGGACAGACTTGCTGGAAAACAATACTATTGTTTCTTAGATAGGTATTCAGGCTACAACCAGATTGCTATAACTCCAGAGGACAAGAGAAGACTACATTTACTTGTCCATATGGAACATTTGCCTTCAGAAGAATGCCATTTAGACTATGCAATGCTCCAACAACTTTTTAGAGATGCATGATGTCTATATTTTCTGATATGGTAGAGCAGACTTTGGAAGTTTTCATGGATGATTTCTCAGTTTTTGGAGAAACATACAGTAATTGTTTACACAACTTGGAAGAAATTCTTAAAAGATGTGAGATGACCAACTTAGTACTCAATTGGGAGAAGTGCCATTTCATGGTGCAAGAAGGAATAGTGCTGGGTCACAAGATATCCAAGGATGATATTGAGGTAGACAAAGCCAAGATAGAGGTAATAAATAAACTGCCACCTCCAACTTCAGTAAAAGGTATTAGGAGTTTTTTGGGCCATGCTGGATTCTACAGAAGATTCATTAAGGATTTTTCCAAAGTAGCTAAGCCGTTGTGTTCATGGCTGGAGCATGACAAACCATTTTACTTTGACAAATAGTGCCTTCAAGCATTTGGAGAATTAAAGAAAGCCCTGATCATTGCTCTAGTAGTTATATCTCCAGATTGAAATTTACCATTTGAATTGATGTGTGATGTTAGTGACCATTCTGTGGGAGCAGTATTAAGGCAAAGAAGGAATAAGGTTTTTCACTCCATATACTATGCAAGCAAAACTCTTACTCAAACTCAAATCAATTACACCACTATAGAGAAAGAATTGCTAGCAGTAGTATTAGCTTTTGACAAATTTCGAGCCTACTTGGTGGGTACTAGAGTGACTGTGTATACAGACCATGCAGCCATCAAATACTTAATTTCAAAGAAAGATGCCAAGCCAAGATTAATCAGATGGATATTATTGCTACAAGAATTTGATCTGGAAATTAAAGATAGAAAAAGGGACTGAGAATCAAGTAGCAAATCACCTGTCAAGGTTAGAAGTAGACACAAGCACATTGACAAGGAAAGACATCACTGAAACTTTTCCTGATGAACAACTGTTGGTGGTATACAATAAGCACAGATGCTGCAGCAGTCAGAATCTCCATGGTATGCAGATTTTGCTAACTATTTAGTAAGTGGATTGTTACCACCCAAGCTGAAGTTTCAAGAGAAGAAGAAATTTCTTCATAATGTTAGAAGCTACCAATGGGATGACCCACATCTATATAAGCTGTGCCCAGACCAAATAATACGAAGATGTGTTATAGAAGGAGAGATTCCCCATATACTGGAGTCATGTCATGCTGCAGCATATGGAGGACATTTTGGTGGTCACAGAACAACTGCTAAAGTATTGCAATCAGGTTATTACTGGCCAACTATATTTAAAGATGCTTATGCGTTTGTTAAATGTTGTGACAGGTGTCAAAGGACAGGGAACATAGCTAGCAGACATGAAATGTCATTGACCAATATACTGGAAGTGGAAGTTTTTTATGTTTGGGGAATAGATTTCATGGGACATTTTTCCCATTCTTTGGGAACTTATATATCCTTATTGTTGTAGATTATGTCTCTAAGTGGGTAGAAGCTGCAGCATTACCTACCAATGATGCTAAAACAGTAGTGGCTTTTCTTCAGAAAAATATTTTTTCCAGATTTGGCACTCTTAGAGCAATTATTAGTGACGAGGGTACATATTTTTGCAACAAAGTATTTACTGCAGCAATGATAAAATATGGAGTCAGACACAAGGTAGCTACAACATATCATCTATAGTCTAATGGTCAGGCTGAAGTATCCAATAGAGAGATAAAAAAGATCTTAGAAAAAGTGGTAAACCTAACAAGGAAGGATTGGTCTTTACACTTACATGATTCTCTATGGGCCTACAGAACAGCATACAAAATCCCACTCGGCATGTCCCCTTACCGAATTGTTTATGGTAAGGCTTGTCATTTGCCACTAGAACTAGAGCATAAAGCACATTGAGCACTGAAGAAATTAAATTGGGATATGCATGCTGCAGCAGAGCAAAGAAAACTTCAACTTTGTGAGCTTGATGAATTACGGCTATGTGCATATGAAAATGCAAGAATCTATAAAGAGAGGACAAAACAATGGCACTATAAGCATCTTCAGCACAAGAAATTCAACCTTGGTCAATTAGTGTTGCTCCACAATACAAGACTAAGATTATTTCCAGGAAAGCTCAAGTCACGATGGTCTGGCCCGTTTAAGCTGCTCAAAGTTTATCCTCATGGAGCTGTTGATCTTTTAGATGAACAAATAGGTCAAGAATTCAAAGTTAATGGACACAGGGTTAAGCACTACATACATCCAGCAGCAGAATGTTCCAAAGAGCTGTTACTCCTTAAAGAACCCAGCTATTGAGCAATGAAAGAAGGTCAGACTAAAGGACCTTAAATCAAGCGCTTCATGGGAGCCAGTCTATTGAGGAGATAGCCAATTCAAACCAATTTTGATATCCTTTGGTTTTATAGACAACTCTTCCTCTTTACCATTTTATTTTATCTTGTTTTTCCATATTAACCATTTATTTTTATCTTTTTACATTATTGCATTCTTTATTTTTGTTTTAATTTGATCTATTTATTGATTTTTATATAATTTTTGAATTAATTTTAGTTTGAAGTAAGTGTGACAATTGAATTCCATATTGACAAGTGAGAGTGTATGATGGCAGAATGCAGAGGTGAGCCACGTGTCAGAAGCTTTAGTGTGGAGTATGTATTCGTTGTTAGATTAAGCGAATGGGTGCTGCAACAACTAATTTTACCGTTACAGTAAATTAAAAGCTGGAGCCTTTCATTTACCGTTAGAGATGCAATCGTGACAGATGGACGCATGCATATGGATAGAAATTGTGGAAACAAATCTCCGACATTAAAGCTTTAATTTCAATGGCCACTAATTTTGGGGATATGCACATTTAATTCAAATTTTTTATTCCCTCAATTATCTCTAGTTCCCATATTTATCTTTAAATTAAAGTCTATTATAAAAAGGAGTCACTGTGCTTAGTGCTTTACGCCACTATTCCCCATCTCCTTCGCAAATCCAACTCTCATAATTCTTAACTTCTTCTTCTCTTTTTACTCTCAGGAACAGTAGCTTCAATTTGTTACTGCTACAGCAATGCTGAGATACAAGAAAACAGCTAGCTGCCTCAAAGATCCATCACGCTTCCAGAGTTACCACACCGAAGAAAAATATGAAGAATTCATAGAGCCACATAAGATTCTGCAAGAGAAAAGGTTTCAATTCCCAGAACAACTCATTGGAATTGTACAAACAATTCATAATGTTGCAGCAAAGCGAGGATGGTTAGAGTTTTACAAATACCCTCGTGATCATGTGCTTCAAGTAGTCAAAGAATTTTACGCCAATTTGGTAAGCCCTGATCAGCACAACATCTGGGTAAGAAACACATTTGTTCCATTAGATTCCCGAGTTATAAATGCTTTTTATAATTTACCTGCTAAAATCACTTGTGAGTATGCTAAGTTGCGTGATAAGTTAACCCCGAAAAGTTGGACCACCATTTTCACAACTCTTACTATCGAAGGGGCATCATGGGCTAATGAGGAAGGGCGTGTAGTTAATAGGATAGATCTGAAACCAATTGCTAAGGTGTGGGTGAAATTTTTGAAATCTAGGCTTATGCCCATCACTCACACCACTACGGTTTCACAAGAGACATTGGTTTTGCTATATGTCCTTGTTCGAGGGCTTCCTATAGATGTGGGTAGCATCATTGCAAAAGAAATCCGAGAGTGTGCAGTCAAGACTCACCGAATTGCTGCCTTGCTATTTCCTTCACTTGTCACTAGCATTTGTGTAGTTTCAGGTGTTCGGCTTGAAGCCAGAGATGATTATGTTAAGAATGATGTTGCATTTACGGCACGTACAATTGAGAGGGTTGCTGGCGAGAGTGCTGGAACAACCACTGAACCAGTTGTTGTAACAGGAGCAAGACGAACTATTGGCTTAGAACAGACCATCTAGGCACTCAGCACCAGTATCACTCAATGTGTGGAAGCTCAACAGAGGGAAAATGGTCGATTTTGGAGTTATCTACAGCATTTGGACAACCAACTACACCAATTTGCTCTATACATGAAGTACACTCACCGAAACTTCCCTGATTCACTGCTCTAGTAGTACAATTTCGACACCAACACTACAGGTGCTCCAGCAAAAGCCAGTGACGAAGCCACTGCCACAGATGCACCAGCAGAGGAAGCCGCAATTGAACCACAAGCAACGGTGGACTCAGAGGATGCTGAAACATCTGACCCACCTGAGGACGAAGGTGACAAGTTTGGGACTGATAGCTCACCCTCAGAGGCAGAGGACAATTCAAAGCAAGAACGTGGGGGAAACAACCATCCCAACCCAGTCCAAAACTAGGAAGCAGCACATTATTCAAGAAGAGGGGGAGGAAGACCTTGAAGAGGAACCGTCTATTCCAGTCTTTATTGGCAAAGGGAAGGACAAGGGTAAATAAAAAATGGCAACACCTCCAGCCTCTAAAGATGAAATTGAGCAAATTGATGCCGAGCTGACTGCTGTAGCAGCCAAAGTTACGCCTACAACTGAGCAAGCCAAGCAACTATTGGCGATAATTGCCGCCATCACAGCTAAGGGTCAGGCAGCTGATGCATCAACTCCTATTCCTCCCCAACAAACTCCTAGCCAGCTTGTTCGCACCAGCCCGCGACAGTCCAACAAAAGAAAAGACAGTACTTCTAAGGGCCCTGCTACAACAACCCTATCTACAACTCCTCTCAGCAACCCCGCAACGAAAAAGACAAAGACATTGCCAGCTACTTCACCACAAGCTTCACCAAAAGATAAGCTGCGCAGTGCATCTAAGAAGCGTTGATAGCATCCCGTTATGAGCTGCAATCGCCACCATAGGGGAGTATTCTGTCCTTACTCTTATAAAAAAAAAATTTGTTTGTCAATTTGTGTGGTAGTTTCGTAAGGTCTTCCATATCCTTATCCAGTTGTGTGCCTTTGTTCTGTATGCTTGTGCGAACACAACATCTCTCAAGTTTGGGGGGATTGTTTCTGAATGAATACGTTTAGATTTGTATGCATGTGTTCATGTTTGTGTGGTGTGAAGCTCTGTTGTCTAGTATTTGTGTATGAATTTGAATACTTAATGAAGATAAATTGAGTGTTATGCAGTATTATAAGAATGCCAAGTAGAGATAAGTTATAGATGAAAGTGAAATTCTGTCCTGACACTTAAACTTTGGTTGAATTGTATGAGACTGCTAGAGCAAAACCAGAAGAATAGAGCAGATCCTAAGTTTGGGAGGAGACGCAAGTTTGATTAACTGTGATTTCTATGAAATACAATCTGTTCCAATGGCTCAAGTTGCTGAGTAACCAGATCTGAGTATGCACCCCATATGCAGAATTGTGTTCAAAGGTAGCAAGAGTTATGAGCAATGCTGTAGCACTGTTAAAAAAAAAAACCTCTGTCTAAGGCATTGAGTAGCCAGGTCTGTTCATGAGCCCTATGTTCAGCCTTGAGTAAAAGATACCTCTAGATAAGATTACATTATAGTTACTGCTGCAGCAACTCTGATCTAGCATGGTTTGAGTAATTGGGTGTCATAATTACAATTGATTGACATTTACATGAAAGACAAATGTTACAGTAAAGAGGTTGAATATTCCCTAATTTGTAAAATCCTAAATTTGTCACAGTTGGGTATGTGAAAGTTTTGTTACCCAATTTATGAATGAAGTATTCTCACTGCTGAAATTCATGCAATCCTTTGGTGATGTTATAGCATATCTGGAATTCAACCAAAAGAGCACACACACAATATGGATAGAAAGAAGCTTAAGTCTAGAACTGATTTACTATGGGCATTTTGTATGATTGAGATTATGATCTGAAGGTGGAAGAATCCTTGCAAATTTGATAAAAGAGCTAAAGTGTGTGCATGTGTGTTTGCGGGAGATGTTAGTATGTGTCATTACTTGAGGGCAAGCAGTGGTTTAAGTTTGGGGGTGTGATAACTCTAGGAAATGAGAGTGCCATCTACAGCAATCACAGGCCTTATGTACTGTGTGAAGCCCTTGGTGTTTTCATTACATTTTGATTACCTTTTGCATAAACATTCATTTTAGTTGAGTCTTAATAAGTTTTGCTTGAATCATAATAATTTGTGCTAAAAACAGGTTTTAAATTATAGATTTTAAATTCACGAGAGAATGTTGAGGCTTTAGAAGAACAAGAGGAGGAAGGAAGATGACCACAAAAGAAGTAAAGCACAATCGAGAATAAAGCAGTGTTGTGGCCGCTGTTAGAGCAACAAGTACTGTAGCAATCTGGGAGCAATGTGGGAGAAAACTTAGGTGCGAGTCAGCCATAAAATAGCGGTTTGCATGTTTCCTAATTTAAACACATGCACGCTCACGGGCTTTAGTTAAACCTAGTTTGCAATATAAAAAGGAGGCGTGCACCACATAGAAAGACGGCAATGAATTATCATTAGAACAATTAGAAGGAATGAAAGAGAAGAAGATCAGAATTGAAGAGGGCTGTTTCTGCAACTTTGGACAATCGTGCAGAATTACTTGACTTTGATTTTCATTGTGCTCAACATATATTTATCTTCTTCCTTTAATTGATTTAATGTATTCCGAGACCAATATGTTTATGTTTACTTTTCTCATTCAGATTATGAACTAAATTTACTTGTAGTTGAGTGACAAATAATCCAATGGGTTTTTTACTATTCTTATATGTTGTTATGGTATTGCTGTAGCATTATACTCTAGTAGTTTTTATGATTACAACTGTTATTTTGGTTGACCACCCATTTAATAGTTTCAGTTAAGATAGAGGAGCAAAATGGCATGTCTTAGCGGACATTATTAAAGTATTACTTGGTTTTAAGTTGAGTTTCCTGGATTAGGTTATCTTGAATCCCATAAGGGCAATACTTGCAGTTAAGATTTGTGACATTTTAGACATAGGTGTTCACCTTATAGGGTAGAGAGATTAAAGGTTATTATGTCGTACCATAAATATATAAGCAACTGGTCATTGTTAGTAGATTTAAAGGTATGAGATTTCCAACATGCGATAATTGAGGATGCAGATTTATTCTACCCATTGTTGCAGCACTTATTGTAACAATTGGTGATAATTGGTAAACAACAGTCACCCCATTAGGAGAGTTTGATCATTCAACTACTATATTCTCAACTGAATCTTAGACACATTCAACTTAGTTTATTTTATTACAGTATTGTTTTATTTCCATCTCTCGCAATTATTAATTACGATAGAAATCATTTGATAAGTATTTGTGTTGGTTGCAAGTTGAGTTGCGTTATTGCGAGTGCTATAGCATTTTAAGTAACATCATCCCTATGGAGACGATCTTGAATACTTATCACTTTATTACTTGTTGTGTATACTTACACATTGGCATTGATAATAATTGCTTATACCAATTTAAACCAACAATAGGCTACCACCATGTCTTTAATAAGCCATCTGAGTTTCTTTATCTCTCTTCTTGGCCTGTTTGTTGCTATAAAATCATCATTATCTACATCATCAATTGTTTCTTCATTTTGTGGGACATTAGTAGAAATAAGTTCTTCTTCAACTCTAGGTGTCACCTCCATAGTTGAATCTTTCTCTGATGTAGAACTAACTGGTACATATGGAGTTGTATCAAACTCCACCCGCTGCAATACCTCTTTAGTCTTGTTCTCCACCTGCTGAGAACTTAAAACTTTCATAATTAAAGCTTTATCAAATGTGACATCTCTGCTATACACAAACATTTTGTCTTCGAGATCCTAAAGCTTGAAGCCCTTTACTCCACCTTTGAATGCCACAAAGATAACGTTTCTAGCACGAGGATCCAATTTACCATCTTTGACATGATAATATGCTAAACACCCGAATATACGAAAGGAATCATAGTCTTGTGCATGTTTTCCAGACCACATTTCCATAGGAGTTTTACCTCCAATTGCAGCAGAAGGCAACCAGTTTATTAAGTGACTTGCATAACTCACAGCCTCAGCCCAAAATTTTTTATCTAAACCAGCATTAGGTAACATACATCGTACTTTCTCCAGCAAAGTATGATTCATACGTTCAGCCACACCATTCTGTTGCGGAGTATGTCTCACTGTAAAATGACTTTTAATACCCTTGTTCTTGCATACTTGTAAGAATGGATTAGAAGTATATTCACCCTTATTATCAGATCGTAATACTTTGATCTTTCTGCTAATTTGAGTCTCCACCAATTTCTTTCATTTCACGAAAATCTCTAGAACCTCATCATTTGCTCGCATGGTGTACACCCACACACGTCTAGAGAAATCATCAACAAATATAACAAAATAATGGCTTCCACCAATTGATGAAGTCTTGATTGGTCCCCATACATCACTGTGAACATATTCAAGGATCTCACGAGTATCGGGATTAGCCGTACCAAACTTGACCCTTGTTTTCTTGCCTACTACACAATGCTCACAGAAATTTAATTTAAAGGTTTTCGTACTTTTTAGGAGTCCGTACCTCATCAGAGTTTGCAAAGACTTCTCTCCAGCATGTCTCAATCGTATATGCCATAGCTTAGTGGAGTCATTGTGCGCCTCAGCAACATTTGCTTCATCAATTGTACCTCCCTTCAAATAGTACAGATTGTGATGCCGAACTCCTTACAGAATCACTATAGCCCCATGTTTAAACTTCATTTTGCCATCTTCAATGGTAACCTTGTAGCCTTTAGCTTCTAGAGCACCCACAGAAATTAATTTTTTTTTTTAAAGTTGGAACATATCTAACCTCTTTCAGTTCTCTGATCATTCCGTCAAACATTTTGAGCCGAATTGTTCCTATCCCCATTGTGCAACAGAGTTGATCATTCCCCATCACAACTGCACCGGATTCTAGATGACGAAAATTCGTAAACCATTCCTTAATGGGACACAAATGATAGGTTGCTCTAGTATCAAGTATCCACTCGCTCGAACTAGTCATGTATACTACAGGAGTAATACTTAGTGAATAATTAGAGTCCTCATCTTATGTGTCATGTTTGCTGCTGCTGGTTTCTTCTCATCTCTCTTTTGAGCATTTGGATAATTTTTCCTCCAATGACCTTTTTCGTAACAAATTGCACACTCGTCTTGAACTATATTTCTGCTTCTCGATTTGGATCGAGAATTCTTTCCACCACGCTTCTTCTTTTTCTCTATCGGCCAATCTCTACTCACCAAAGCTTCAGACGATGCTCTTTCGGAATGTTTATCATTATTCCGAATTTCCAAATTGGTCAATGCTGTGCAGACATCTTTGAAGACGATCACACTCTTCTCATATATTAAGGTAGTCACAAAATGGCTATACTCCTCTAGTAGTGAGTGTAATAGAATCATAGGCTTGACTTCATCCTTAATATCTTCATCAAGATTTTTTCAAATCAGCAAGTGACTTTTCAAATCTTGAGACATGATCGTGATTTGACACCCCAAACCTCATTCGAAAGCCATATACTTGGCTAATTACATGAAGGCGATTTTCAGGACTTTTCAGCAGCTACTTCTCCTCCAATCTACACCACAAAGTCATCGCACACTTCTCATCTTTCACCAAGTATTTCACCTCCTTAGTCAAACAAGATCTAATCTGACCATAAGTTTTCTCATTCATACGATCCCAAATTTCTTCATCATACAAGTGTCTTTTATTTTTCATAACAACATCGAGATCGATTTGAATAAGGGCATCCATAACTTTGCATCTCCACATGCCCATCTAACCTCCTATAACAGGTGCTGAATAGCGATTTGACAAATCTCGCCTCCTATCTGAAGGGTCTCCTGAAATAGTCTCGATAGACCTATCCCAAATTCTGAAAGTTTTACTTTCTACTATTTTCTCAACGAACTATTTCCACTTGAAAAATAGCCTCTATGATGTTAATTTAGAGTGAATAAATGCACCAGGAAAGTTCCCAGGAGACTGGACGGGAACTCGCTCCCAATTAAAAACCAGAATCCTTAAACTCTTATCGCCTTGTTGACAGAACTTTCCTATACATGCAAAAATACATCCTACTTACAATAGACTGTCTCTCAAGTACAAATGGTCATCTCCATCGTATTCGTGAACAATACCGTATGTGAACAGTACCGTATACGAGAATAGTATCGTATACGTGAACAATATCGTATCCCCCCAAGTACGAACCGTCGGCTCTAATACCACTTGTTGTGCGCGGATTGCGGAATCAAGCGCACCAAATCATTATAGAAAAATAAAGGACATGATTATTGAACGTGGTTCGGTAATTAAACCTACATCCACGGAGGCAAGAAAGAATAATTGTTTATTTAACAATTAATAGAGTATAAATATTTGAGTAACTAATCTCATTTCCCAGAAACCCAAATATAACCAATACTCTCACACTCTGTGGGAAAGATAAATTTCCCAGACACACTTATCTCAAAAGCTTAAAAACTTATAAACTTAACAATTTTAGGATTCTTAACAAATGAAAAAAACTCCCTTTATTTATAAGAAGTATTTTGCACTATTATAAATTCGGCGCTCGCCAATAATTTACCAAATTGTCAAAGTTGTTGTGAATTTGTGAAACTGTCACATGCTTCACCAACTCATTTGGCTTCATTTTCCATGATTCCATCCACATGCTTCCAACATTGCGGCTAGAAGGTTATGCATGTCAAAAATTTGTTTTGACTTTTCAACAATAATGCAAACTCCCAACCAGCCATTTTGCTTACATGATTACATCCCTTTAGTTAATTTAGAAAAATGATATTTAACCACCAACAAGACACCACTACAATAGAAACAACAACACTGTAGTGTGAATAATACTGTCATTATATGTGCTATATAGTATATACAAAGATATTGTAGTATGAATAGTACTCTTTTTTTTTGTCTTGGTAGTGTTAAAATATCAATGCTCATTGATTTATATCCACAAATCAACTTCTCCATCATCCACAAGAAAAAAATAATAATAATAAACAATGATGGTTTCTAATCATCACGCACCCTATTAGATGATGGTTACCCAACCATCATTGAAGCATGTGCCAAGAAATTTCGGATAATGATTTTTACATGTCATGAATTTTATCTGTTGCAAAATTATCAAATACATTTGACAAAGATCTACTATAATATTGTGCCCTACATGATTAATATCTATCATATAAAATTAGATATTTAAATAAATATTAAATTATTTAAAATAATAAATACTTAATTTGGCTCTATTAATATTTTGGTGGGAATTTTATACACACACACACACACACACATATATACTCATTTCAATAATATATCAACTAATTTTAAAAAATGAATAAATTAAAATTAAAAAATCCAAACATAATTCCATAATTTACATCCAAATCGGTATCCACACTTTATTCATTACAGCCAAAACAATTCAACTAAACAAACATTTTTAAAAAGATATTCGTCTTTTTAAATGAATTTTCTAAGTATTCAATGTCAACCAAGCAAAATCCATCAAACTACACATTTAATTGGCATGCTTTTGTTTGGCTTCCAGCTACTGCAAGATCAACTGAAGTAATTTCGACCATTGTGAAGCAGATTATATATTTACATTGGCCACTTTGGGAAGAAAAATGCATAAAAAAAAGAGATTACACAAGAACTCAAGCAATGTTTCATATTGCCCAAACTAACACTGCAGTGAAGATAAAAAGATAATGTTATTATATATTTACATTTAATTTGGGCAAAAGCTTAAGCAAATGTCAAATTTTCAATTTGTATCTTTGTTACTCCCTTGTTATTGTAGATGATAGTCCTAAAAAGTAATGCGAGCATTCTTTACACTGGAAAATTCATGGCCCACCATCATAAAAGGTAATGTAACAAACAGTTTCAGCCATCTCTAATGCAAATTCCATGAGCATCATAAACTAAAAGGAATAATAAGACCTTTAATTTTCTTACATGTAACCCAAGTAGCACTTGTACATAAATCTTCGAGAGTAGAAAGCTAAAGGTCACACTCAATAACCATGAAAAGTTTCAGGTAGTCATATATTCAGTCGAGAGGTTAACTAATCATATATGGTAGTCTCAAAACAAGGGATTAATGAGATAAACCATTAGTTACTATGTTGTTTTATTGACATAGACCACAACTGGAATGTAGGCGACCCATGCATCATCAAAATTTTTGAGGAAATATAAGTGTCCATGTTACAAGGAAAACAAATTGGCAACACATTGTATCATCTACGAGTGACAGGCGTGGAAAAAGGAAGGGAAAATTGGAAATTTTTACTCAAACCTCAACCTGCCACTATAGTGATTGGACATAGTTAATCTCAACCAACATTACAGCCTTGCTAGTGACCTACAAAAATCAATCAATTTAAATAATGTGAACTTCAATATAATACTGAATTCAGCTGAGAGTTCGTCTTATTGGACTTCCTAAATTGTCAAATCCATTAACAAACCTTGTTACAACCAGGCACAAGATCTTGGAGAAACTTCACCCACTCATTAATCTTTTCCATTCTCAGCTGTAGTCAAAATTAACAAATTATAATTTCTGCACTGGACTGAAAGCTTTTTTATGCAGACGCTCACTCACAAGACTAACTATTTGTTGCCTAGCCTCTTCGAGCTTTGACATAAATATATGCTTCTTTTGGTGAATTTGAAGTTTGAGACCCCTGTTTTCCTTGTTTTTTGGCAAACTTATTTCCAGTGGAGGATGGGTTATGATCTCACTTATATTGATTTCCAGTGTTGTCCTTTACAGCTTCACCTAATGACTAGCATCCATTGGCTTGATCAACCTCAGTATCATACCACCAAACAAAAAAATGTAAAAAAAAAAAAAACAGAGACAAGTTGCTGTTAAAAAGATTTTTTAAAAAGAAGGATGGACAAAATGGTTTCTGCCTGGTCATTCCTTTTTCTTTTCTTTGAAGATAGACCCTTAATAGAAGGTTCCCATCAGTACCCTCTCATGCAAATGGCTCATCTTGACCACCACCTCCACTGAATTCAGCTTCATTAGAGTCACCACCAAACTCACCAATACCTTTTTTTGCTTCTCCATGAGAATTCACTAAGCTCTTACCTTATAAGGGGGAAAAAAACACCAAGAGCAGAAAGAGTAGATATACCATCTCCAGTCTATATCACTAAACAACATCTTCACAATAATAGTTCTACCATTTTCCACAGCTTTTTAATTTTTAGCTAACAAAATGTAACATCAGAAGATAAATTTCAAGAAAAATAAAATTTAAGCATACTCATGTCATTTAATCATAAAATGATCATCAACATTAAGCTGAAATCTCAACAATTAACCACTAAACAAATTCAAAAAAAATTTCAATTACACAAATGAAATTTGTGACTGCATTGAAGCTCGGCCCATAATTTATCCCTGTTTTCAGTGACCAATTCTAGGCAAATCGACCAAGATACATAGCCAATACTTTTTTCCCCAATGTCTCAATCTTCAACGTTGCCATTGTCGTCGTCAGCCACCACATCTTTTTCATCGTCATCATTACTTTACAATCCCGCAGAACAACTCAAAAAATAAATAAGTATCATTAATTTCTTCATGCTCATTCCAAGTTCAAAGCACCATTCGTACAAATAAGAATCCTCTTCGTTACACGATTTCTTCTTTATACAAATAGGGACAATTACTTAAAAGTACATTTTGTGCAACAACTCTCCCTATCTGATAGAAAAGAATCTCATGATCTTGAAATGATCTTACCTGGGATCGCAATACTAGGTTAGTCCTTAAATATCAAAACCCTAATTCAAGTGAATAATTAACAGGACATGGCAACGCTTGGGTGATGGTTGTTGAGCGAGGATCTGGTGCTAGTTGAGTGATTGGTAGCTTGCAATGACGTTGAGTAGTGATTGTCGAGATTGGTGGCTTAGGGTTTCCATCAATTGTGAGGTTGTGAGAGCTTGGGGTTTTTCTCAATTAAGGAATTTTTTTAGGCTTAGACTGATTTGTAACGTAGAGTGAGAGTAATTACGGTGAGGCTTAGGATTAGGTTTCAATTCATATAGTGATTATACGAGAGAGAATGAGCAGTGCTTGAGAGTGAAGGAGTAGAAATTAGGGTTCAATTCGTTTGCCACTTTTGAAAGTTTGCTAAGTGTGGATACGTTAGCTTAATATATTTACAGAAGGACAATTATCCACCGACCATCTGTTTTTTCATATTTTTTCAGAAATACACAATTCTTTTTTTTTTCTAAACTCCACTTGAAATTATTTTGTTTTGCACCTATCCACTTTTGTCTTCAAACTATTATAACTTTGCTGGCGTCATAAAGGTAAAATGATCATTTCACCTGTGCTTAAAAAACGACATCATTTAAAATCTATGATTAGGGAAAAGAAAAAAAGAAATGCATAGTGGTCCACAACACAACAAGCAACGAAAATAGCCATTGTTTATTCCCCATCACCATGCATGAAAAAGCAACAAAATCCCGCCATGTTTCTTACAGCTTCCATGTATTTTCATCAATAAACCACGTTTAAGTTTCAAATCTTTTGTTAATTCGAAAATTCAGAGGCATCGAGGAAAGCAGTGAGGTGTTAAAAAATCATGACGTTTTGGTTTTTGGGGGTTTGAAGATACAATCAAGTAAATTTGTTTTCTCTATTTATTTTCATTTAATTTTTCACATGAAACAATGTTGTTTTAGATTCATTTGTTGATCGTTCTTATTTGTTGTTACTTGAAACCCTAGGATATAGATTAGGTCAATTTGTAACAGCGTTTTTGGGGGTAATGATAAATTAACGAGTAAGATTTTCTTTCGACTATTCAAGTGCAAATGCATGAAAGATTGTTGCTACTGTAGTTGAATGCTTGTTTATCCCTTGCCTACTCATGTATCTCTGCCTATGATATACGTATAAAAATTGGGGCTTTTGAAATATTTTAACCCCTGACTACATATGTATCCATATTCCTCAGCCCCTTAGTGGAGATTTGGCAATTGCATGCAAAATTAGAATCTACAATTTAAGTTTTTTACCTGCAATATTAATAATACATTAATACGAAGATAATAAGAAACAATAAGGATGTTTGATATAACATTTTAGGTACTTGTCTGTGTTTATATAGTTCAGTAATTAACATTGTACTAGAAAATATAAGAAGTTTGAATGATCAATGCTTAGCTTTGTTTTAATACTCAAGAACCGTACCAGTTTTGAATCTTTTTTTTTTTGTTTTGGACATCCAAGATGCAACAACTAAAGTTAATGATATCCTTTCGAGGCATGAAGTAGAATTTAAGGTTGCTTGAGCTTGATTGTACCATTGTGAAGATTAAGGATGCTGTTTTAAATATTACGAATCCGTATGGGTTAGATTCTGCTTCAAAAATTCTGTTAAACATTATGAACCCGAAAAATAAGATTAAGGTTACACTAGATTCATATTCTGGGCTAGAATGTTTACTTAGAATTCATCATGCTTTAGGTGTCAATACTTTTACGGTTGAAGTTGCACTAGTGTTGTGGCTTCAGTTTCAAGATTCTTCCTTACTACATGCATTTTTTACTAACCTAGAAGTTGTGTTTCCTAATGAATTGATTAATCAATTGAATGATTCTATCGAGGAAAATGCTTTGCTGGAGGACAAGCTGCCGTTAGGGAAGCTGTTGTTGAGGGACAAGCTCTGTTAGGGCTAATGAATCTAATGAAGATGGAATACTATCTAACTATTCAGACAGAAGCGATTGTAACGATGATAATATTAATGCAGAATTCATGCAAGTTCAGGTTGATGGGACTACTAAAGCTACTCTTGTTAATGAGGACAATGAAGGCATTATTGAAGCTGAAGTTGATTCTAATTCAAATGGCAGTTTATCTGATGCTAATAAAGAGGTAAAAGGGGTCATTGATTCTTCTGATGATGATATTGAGCTCGGCACTATCAAATTGATTAATTATATATAGTAACATGGGTACAAAGTGGGTGCTGATGGGAAAAATAAGCTAAAATTAGGCATAAATTAGAGATGTTGCTCATTTTAGAGAGATAGTACATGAGGTGATGATTAGGAAATGGTGTACCATTATAACAATATATAGTGAGCCAAGAAGATTTGTGGGTACTTGTAAAGAGGCTGTCTGTCCATGGTATGTGGCTGGTGCAAGTGAAAGTTACTTATGCTTGGGTAGCCACTAAAATAGAAAGTCGGGTTGCTATTGACCCTAATGTGAAGATTGATCTTTTGAAGAATTATATGCAAGAGACTTATGGTTTGAAGATTAAAAAGATTATATTGTATCGGGCTAGAGCAAAGGCACGACTAGAGGTATTTGGAGAACATTCGAAGGGATATCATAAATTATTTGAGTATGCTACAGCCATTCATAAAGCTGATTCAGAGCAATATGCAAGGTGTTGTGTGATGTTGTTTCTATACCCGACAAGGTATTATTCCAATGATTTTTTGTTTCCTTTCCAGTGCAAAAAATGCAATTTTTAATAGGTTGTAGACCTTTTATTGGAGTAGATGGATGTCATTTGGAATGTAAATATGGTGGAGTATTGTTAACCGCTGTTGGCATGGATGGTAATAATAAGATTGTCCCATTGGTAGTATATGTTTATGAGATTGAGAATACGGAGACATAAGGATGGTTTATGAAGCACTTGCATAATTATCTATATGTAGAAGACATGTGACTTTTATCAGTAACAGACAAAAGGGACTGATTAATGCAATTTCAAACACATGGCCTATTGTTTATCATAGGGCATATTTTAGGCATGTTTATGCTAATTTTTCCAAGTCATATATTGGTGCACAATTAAAACAACTGTTTTGGAAAGCTACGAAGAGCTGTAACAAGCATGATTTTAAGGAGACAATAGCAGAGATAAAAGATGGAAAAGAAGCTGTTAACAAGAATATTTCTTTAATAATAATTTTGATGATAACAAACTAGATTAAGATTGATTAAGTTTTTAAAAGCTCAAACGTTTTTCATACTTTTTAAATAAATCGTTATTTTGAAATATTAAAGGTTTGAACTTAAATGAAAAAATGATTTTATAAAAGTTGGTTTTCAATTTCATGTCCTTATTAAAATACCTTTTGGATATTGTCAGCAATCCAACAGTATGATAACGGCTAACCGATATCAAAAAGACTTGGAGATTTAGTTTATAGACACTATCGACGATCCGACATCATGATAATAGCTAATCGATATCAAACAGACTTCGAGATTTTGGTTACTGGACAATGTCAGCAATCCGACATATTGATAACGGCTAACCGACATCGAACAGAATTAAAGATTAGTCTCTGGACACTGTCGGTAATCCGACTTCATGATAACGACTAACCAACATCGAACAAAATTGAAGTTTAGCCTCTGGACATTAAACGGCAAACCGACTTCTTGAAAATGGTAAGTCGACGTTTTCTTTGCAGGTCACTGGCAGATAACAACGATCCGACATTTCCATAACGGTGATCCGATAATATGAAAACCTATCAAATGTTCACTTGCTCAAGTCAAAACAGTGATTTGACTTTTAGTTAACGGCGATCCGACTTCGAGCATAAAGTCAATAACGGCTAGTTTTCAGCTCCAACTATAAATAAGCTCAATCAAATTCAAATAAGAGTTCATCACAACGTTATTATTGAGCTAATTATTGAGCATACAATTTTCATTGAGCTTTAAATTCTTGTATACATCTCATTTACTCACACTTTAGAATTTCATTTGTAATCAAACACATTGTGTGAGAGAGATTTATTTTGTAATCTTTTTGAAAATCAAATTGCGAGGTTGTAAGTGTTGGGATATACTTGGGTTAAGAGATTGGGGATAATCTCTTATTGTAAAGGTTTATTGACACCTTGGAAGTCAATTGTAAGTGTGGTTGAAGCCTTGGAGACTTGCTTAGTGGAATCCTCAAGCCCGATGAGCTTGGAAGCATGGACGTAGGCATGGTTAGCCGAACCGCGTAAAAATCAAGTGTTTGATCTCTCTTCCCTTACTCTTTTATTATTGTGCTTGATTAAATTTATTGTTTTTGTTCTTATTAAGACAATAGATTAAATTGTTGTGTGGTTTGTTTTGCATAAGTTTTAAAATCCTAATTCACCCCCTCTAGTTAAAGGTCTTCCAAAAATCAATTTTCAAAAAGATAAAATTTGTGAAGCATGCCAATTTGGTAAACAAATCAAAACTTCTTTTAAAAGTAAAAATCATATTTCTACTTCAAAACCTCTTCAATTACTTCATATAGATTTATTTGGACCTTCAAGGTATGCTAGCTTGAGTGGAAAGTATTATGTTTTTGTAATTGTTGATGATTTTTTAAGATACACATTGATATTATTCTTAGCTAATAAGGATGATGCTCTTGATGCATTTAAAGTGTTTTGTAAGAAAAATCAAAAATCAAAATGATATAGTATTGCATGCATTAAGAGTGATCATGGAGTGGACTTTAAAAACCATACATTTGAAATCTTTTGCAATAATTTAGGCATTGTGCATCAATTTTCATCACCTAGAATTGTGTATTTTTGAAAAGAAATGTAATTTCAGGTGGATTCAAGCAAAAAAAAAAAAAGAATTGTGTATTTTTTAAAAACGGTGAAAAAACGGGTGAACGGTGGATAATTTTCCTATTATTGATGGTTATTTCAGATTTTTTTGGAAAATTAGATATGCTATTTTCAATTTATTATGGTTGAAGATATATTATTTACGATGTATTTAAGCACAATCAAGTCTAGGACAATTAGGACATAATTAAGCTCATTTCATTCATGCATATTTTGTAGGTTATATTACACTTTAGTAAACACAATTGCATAGACAAATACTATCATAATTATTATACATTTAAGCCTTCCTTCAATGACCCTTAGCCTTTTCTTTATCTTCAACACATCATCTGCTCGAAAGTTAACTGCATTCAGCTCTAAATTTTGATTATTTGCCACCTAGTCACTACTATTAAGGTATATGAGAAATTTTGGTACTAAACCATTGTCAAAACTGGTAGTAAACCATTGCCAAAACTCGCATTTATTGAACCTACATGACCGAAACATTGCATTACGATTCTGTGGTGTAGTGGAAACCATAGCACACGCCTGCACACCACACTAGCAATGAATTGGAGTGCATTTAACCTTTCTATGTGGCTATTCACTAGCTGCAGAACTTGAATTATAACTTGATGCCATTTTAAATTACATGTGTGGATGATGTGTTTGAATGAATGGTTAAGTAGGTGATATGTGGATGATGGTTGAGCAGGTGATATGTGGATGATGGTTGAGTAGGTGTTGTCTTTGAATGAATAAATGTTTGAGTGGTTATGATGTCTAAATTTGTAGATAATAAGTTTCAATGAATGACACAATTGCTGGCTTGAATGTGTACATGATGGGTTATGGATTGTATGAATAGACTTTAAATTGTATGAGCAGGTTTATATGGACGATTGTGAGCTATGGCTGGTTGTGAGCAACTTACATAGTTACTTGAATGACTTGAAATTTTGTTTCATGCATGTTGGTTACTAAGTTCATGGGTTTATATACCCTAAATTGTAGTTGTTGGGAGGTAACGGCTACAATGTTAAATGTAATTTTTTTGGGTTTATTTAGGGTAAATATGAATTTTACATTTGGGGTTAGAAAAGTCATTTGGACAATTGATGGGCATAATTATATACATATTTTACCCTTTATTGTATATTTGCTAGTTATTTTTATCTGTTATTTTTAATTAATTGAATTATTTTGTTGAATAGGGAATTAATTTGAGATTATGGATAAAAAATGTATAAAGGAGCTCAATTTCGGAAGCATTAAAGATTAATTAATTTTGGAAGTAATTAGACATACATGCATCTGGAAATCAAGCCAAGGAACCGAACTCAACAAATTCATGCATCCATTCACATGCGGACAAAGAAGACAAATGACTTTAGCCTTAAAGTGGCCAGTACATGAGGAGTGAATTAAGCTCAATTGGGCTATGCAAAAGTGGGCTGATTTTAGCTTGTGTGAGCAATTTACTAGCTATCATAATTTAACAAGGATTTGGCTAGGTATTAAAAATATATAAGCAAGATTTTGGCTTTTGGAAAAAAGAAAGGAGAGAGCCGCTATAGAAGAAGAAAAAGCAGACGCAAGGTAGAAAAGGAGAAGAAGAATAGTGGCAACAACAACAATTTAATTCTCCATGGTTGGTTTTATTTGTTTTGTTGCTCCCAATTCAAGTATGTCTAGCTAATTTTCTTATATTGACGTTAAGGATGAAGTTCTATTCAATGAAATTGTTATTATTTTTTATTTAATTAATTCCCTACATGCGTGCTTTGATGATTATGGTTTTTGTTTCACATAATTAGTTGGATGTTATTAAAATCTTTTTATTAATTCTGTCATGCATTATTGATTGTTAAGATTAATATTCGATTAAATCTATGCTGGGGTCTATAAGGTTTATATATGATTATCTTTAATTATGTGTCTTTCATTAAATTGTTTACACAGAATGCTTAAGAAAACTTTGACTCTTTATTATTTAATATGTTTACATGAGATGCTTAGATATCATACTATTAAGAAGAAAAAGAACATACAGAATATTAATTTTATTTGGGCTTAATTGTTATATCCATGAGATGACATAGATTGATTTTGAGTTGTCACTCTAAAATTGGGGATTAATTAATAATTAAGTAATTACTAGTTGAATAGTGGTGGATTCTAAAAGTAAAACCTTGGTAATTTTTGTCATATTGAATTCTCCTTTACTTTAATTATTTTATTAGCTTAATTAGTTTAATTTCTCTTAAAACTCAATTCGCCCAACTAGGTTATGATTAATATTATTTTATATTTAAATTAGACTTTTCAATTTATAACAATCCATGTGAGTTCGACCTTGTTATCACTATTCTATTTCTAGATTCGTGCGCTTGCGAGTATATTAAAATTTTTCACAACAACAATATTCTGTTAGTTTTCTTAATAGTTTGAAGACAAAAATGGACATCTACAAGACAATATAACTTCAAGTGGAGCTGGAGGTAGGACTTTTTTTTTTTTTAATTAGGAACTAGTTTTCCTTTTATCTTAAAATGATCAAGATCTTTTCTACGATTAAGCCCATCATTTGTCTTGCCCAAATGATGAAGTAGTGTGCTATGTATGTTCTTACCCACATTTGTTTTCCAATGTGCACCACATCTAGTTGATGATGAACTAATAAATGCTTCTAATATTCTAAGTAAAAAAAGATTGACTTTTTTGTATAATTTTTCAATTATGTTCTTATCACCATCACCACCACTATTATCATGTTTCCGTTTCTTGCCCTTCTTTTTCCTAAACTTAATGTCAATATCTTCTACCATGTTAAAAATTTCCTCAACAGACAAGATTTTAGGAGACTCATTCCATTCTTGCTTCTTGTTGAAAACCTTTTTGAGTTTCTGAAATGGGTTAGCAAGTGGTAAAAATTGACGATGGCCTATATATGAGATTTTCTGACTATCCGATAGCCAACATACACAAGTGTGTATCCCACAAATTGGGCAAGCATAACAACCCTTAATAGCACAGTCGGGAGGTTTTTGTATGCTGGAAAGTTATTGATTGTCCACATCAACACAGCCTGTAAATTGAAGGTTTCTTTTCCATATGCATCATAAACATCAACACCTATATCTTATAGAGTTTTTAAGTCCTCAATCAATGGTGATATGTATACATCTAAATCAATTTCAAGTTATATAAGGCCAGATATCAAAAGAGACAACATCAAAAACTTTCTCTTCATACGCAAGCATAGAGGAAGATTATATGTTATCAATGTGACAGGCTAACAACTATAAGTAGTGCTAAGTGTACTATGTGGATTAACCCCATCAGTTGAGAGAGCAAAATAGAAATTTCTAGGTTCTTGTGTAAAATTCTAGCCACTTATTGTCAATTAGTTGCCAAGCTGGTGAGTCTATTGGGTGGTGAAGCTTGCCATCTCTAATTCTTTTATTAGCATGTCACGTTTAAGTTTTGAGCTATTTGTGGTGATTGAAACAATCTTTTCAACCTAAGAAGTGAAAAATGCCATAAAACTTTTTTAAGAACCCTTTTCCTAAATTTTTTTTAACTATCTTTTTTTCTTTGCCACCTGGATGCTCTACAATTTGGGCATTCAGTATGATCAGCAAATTCATTCTTATACAAAATGCAGTCATTTGGATATGCGTGTATTTTTTTCATACTCTAAGCCTTGTAGTTTCATCGTTTTCTTGTCCGCATACATTGATTTAGATAGATCATTATTATTTGACAAAATATCAACAAGGACTTCCAACAAAGTATAAAACCTTCTATCAGACTACCCATAGTTCTTTTTCACATTATAAAGTCTTATTAAACCAAATGGTTTTGAATGTTTTGAACCTGGATAAAAAAGCTTTTCAGCATCTTCAAGCATATCCCTAAAAGAATTAGGATCTCTATCATAATGGTCGTAAGCATCTTCGACTATGTCAATTATGTCACTATAATCATGACATCTAAATCTTTGACTATGTGGATGGTCTTGACACTTTGTAGATGTAGAATTAGAGTTAGTCTCATCATGCCAAGTCCAAAATATATATTTTGTGAGAAAACCTTTTTCAAATAGATGATCTTTCACCTGTTGAGGAGTATGAAACTCCATATTACAACAAAAGGTGCAAGGACATCTAATTGACATTCAGTTTTCAGCATTCAAAATGGCAAAATCTAAAAAATCATCAACTCCAGTACGATACTCTATAAACAATGTATCACAAGTTATCCAAGTCTTGTCCATTTCAAATACTTTTACTTGTTCATATATGTAATATTAGTTTAAATTTAATTAAATTGCATGATTAATTCAAATGTTTAAAGTTGTTATGATTATAGCTTTAATAATAAATTCATAGTTCTGGAAAATCACTAACAACCCATATAAATCAATGAATTATAATAATCAGTTAGATTTTATAACATAATTTGCCTCTCTTTACTTGATACGGATGTAAATAACTCGTACTAATTTCTAAATACATAGTCATTTAGCTAATATAACACCCAAACAATCATCTCCCAATTAAAAAGGAAAAAACTAAAATGAAAGTTCATATTTTAATACATTCAAAATCAACTAATTTATTAATCAAATTTAGTAATTTTATGCATCTCGAGATCATAGCTTGTTTTCCACTATCATGCATCTTGCGACCAATATTGCTTTCACACACTTAGCTGCTATGGTTATCCCGCATCTTGTCACCAACCTCTTCATTCATGTTCACTATCATTGGAAGCCATCGAATTTGGGAAAAATAAATGATGTAGTAAAAAATATATGTAGAATTTTATTTTATGGTGATTTTATCATTGCTCAATCATTATTTTGATGATGTATATTCTGTTATTTTATCAGTGGTGGTAGTAGCCAATGATTTAGCAGAATGATTATGATAATTTATTACTAATAATAATGGTGAAGTCGCATGATTTAATTGCCACTCATTAGATTGTTTTCTTTTTTTTCCATTAGTAAATTTGGTTTCGCATCTAACATTTGATTTTTGGAATTGGTTAGAGTTAGTTAATATTCTTTGGTTTTATTTGTGATGTTGAGTTTTAGGAATGACTCAATTGTCAGCAAGAAAGAAGAGAGTAATTGTAACTTTAGAAAATTTGTTGCTAATGTAGCAAATGATTATGGCTATGTGCATTTCTATTTAAGTTTTGAGTGAAGATTGATTTTCAATTCACACAATAAAGTTTATTAACAAATGAACATTTTGTATGAATTGGTTTATGAAATTGATGTGAAATGTTTGTCACATTTTAGTATGGATAGATAAACCTTTAACAAATTATGTAAGCTTTTTCATGAGAAAGAGGATCTGCTACGTAGTAGAAATATGTTGCCCAAGGAAATGCTTGCAATGTTTTTATATATTTTAGCACACCATTTGAAGAATGGGTGATTGGTTTCAATTTTAAAAGATTTGGATGAACAATTAGTAAATGTTTCCATGAGTGTTTAAAGGCAATGATTACATGCCAAAAGGAATTTTGGAAAAAGCCCAAGCCAGTGAGAGAGAATTCAATAGACCTGATATGTAAATAGTTTAATGTTTGTATAATATTATTGTGGTACATTACTTTTACTTATACACTTCTGTATAATTAAATTAAAAGTTTTTTGTACCTAATCATGTATGATTGCTTGGTAGCATTGAATGGTACATATATAAAGGCTCACGTTTCAGAGGCCGATAAATTAAGAAATAGGATTAGAAAAACTGAAATTGCAACAAATATCTTGGGGTTTAGTTCACAAGATATGCAATTTATTTACGTCTTCCGGAACAGGAAGGTACAATTCATGATATGCAGGTGCTGAAAGATATTACATCTAGACAAAATAGTTTAAAACTTCCCCATGGTAATACATCTAGCCAAAATTATCCTTAGATTTTAAGATTGCATAATTGATGCCATGTTTTTTTTTATTTAATGGTATTTACTTTTTGTTAATAGGTTATTAGTACTTGGTCGATTGTGGATACAGTAATGGAATGCGTTTTCTTTCACCATTTAAAGGAGTATTGTACCATTTGAGTGACATTAAAGATGCACCGACCTACTGCCCCAAAACAATTGTTTAGTAGAAAGCATTCAAGTGCTTAATATGTGATTGAATGATGTTTTAGATTATTGAAAAACAGATGGGCTATATTAAAAAGTCATATCTTTGATAATATAAAGGCATAAAGGCGTATAATATCTTTTTGTTGTATGCTACATAACTTCATTAGAACATAAATGGCTTTGGATGATATAGAAATGAAAATATATAATGAACCAACTCTGGATATTGACTACGACCTGAAGGTTATTGATACCATTAAACCTTCAAATGAGTGGACTATTTGGAAACAAAATCTAGGCTAAGAGACGTGGAACACATAATAACAAAACAAATAAGCATAAAGAGTTTCCTATGACCTTATGGAATTCAGTTTGTTTAACATTATATTGTACTATTATTTGACATTTATTATTGTATTGTTCTTTGATATTGTACTGTTATTTGACATTTATTATTGTATTGTTTTTTAATATTTTTTATTATTGTTCTTTTACATTGGATATTGCATTATTATTTGAGTTTGGATCTTTTACTATGCTTTACATCAGATAATGCATTTGAATATATGGAATGACTTCCGTTCGCACTCCAGTTCTTAGAGGTCAGGGTATAAAGTAATCTTTCTTGACAATTGCTAAAGATAATACATGATTGACTCATTGTTGGAATTGAATCAAAATCCTATGCGGATCTGATTGTGGTTTTAAAAATGAGTGTTTGCAACAACCGAAAAATAATATGGAAGTAAAATTATTAGGATGTGGTTTGAAAGCTTCTTCTCACATTGAATCTAAAGCGAAATGGTTAAGCAAATAATGTTATGTTTTATATGTTATCTTTTAGTGGATTTGGTTGGGATAATGAGAAGATGATGATAATATGTAAAAATAATGCTTTTGATGAGTATGCTAAGGTAAAGTTTTTAAAAATGACTATTTGTCTCCAAATAGTCCACTCACTTTTACTACTTGATTTTATGTTACTGGCACATTGCATTAATTGACTCATTATTGGTATTGAGTCAAAATCCAATATGAAGGTCTGATAGTGGTCTTAAAAATGAGTATTTGCAACTATTAAAAAATAAAATGGAAGCAAAATTTCCAGGATGTAATTTGAAAGCTTCTCCTCACATTAAATCTAGAGTGAAATGGTTCAAGTAAAATTATTTTGCTATGTTTTATATGTTATCTCTTAATGGATTTGGTTCAAATAATGAGAAGATGATGACAATATGTGTAAAATGATGTTTATGATGAGCATCTTAAGTAAAGTTTTTAACTTTAAGGTGTCACTTTTACTACTTAATTTTATGTTACTAATTTTTTTTTTAACAAAAAAGAAAGAATGTAATTGGTTTATTTAATAGACTATTTTCGCATTATTACACATTGGCTAATATTATGGGCAGCTAAAGTTAACGCTAACAATGCATATGATGATGAGGAAAAAATACATCCAGATGACAATATTGGTGTGAATTTAAGAGGTGAGTCCATTAATAAGCCCTTATGGAAGATTTCACTGATGATATGTCATATACTCCTTAAAAGAGTATTATTCCTATAAAATAAATTAGAAAACATCATTAATTGGGATTGACTACTTCTTTGACTAGTGATGCTTGAACTTCTAATATGTGTTATGTAGGGATTTTTAATTTTTTGTTTGTACTTTATGTGGTGAAACTTGCATTTTACTAGAAATCATTTTGGATTTATATATGCATTTTATGTTTGCTTATCATTATTGTTTTTAGGGAAATTATCATTTGTATACCTTATATTTGCTCTGTTATCAAAAGTACTATAACACTTTGAGGGTGTATCAATTGTCCACCCTAAGTTGACAAAATGTATCAACCGACCACCAAACCATTAATTACCGTTTGAAAGTTAACGGAATTACAGTGAATTGACGATTTTACCCTTGAAAATTATCACTTGTATACCCTTAAATTCTCTTTTTATCAATTGTATACCCTTAAATTATCACTTGTATCATATGAAACGGCAACTAACGGTTTGGTGGTCGGCTGATACATTTTATCAACTTAGGGTGGACGATTGATACACCCTCAAAGTGTTGTAGTATTTTTGATAATGAAGTAAACTAAGGGTATACAAATGATAATTTCCCTTATTTTTACTTCAATTTATTAGCTTATTATTAGCTCAAAACAGAATGCCAGCAGAGTGTCACTTGTATCCAGTTATATCATTTTTTTTTCATTTTGATCCCTATGGATTTATAAAAATACCCAAAAATTATAATATTTACAAATAGACCCTTCATTGTTTAATAATAATAATAATATATTGATGATAATATTATAATTATAATTATTATCATTATTATGATAATATATTATTTATTAATGTCATTATTATTATTATTATTATTATTATTATTATTATTAAATTTTACTAATTCTATTATTTAGTATTATTATCATCATTTTTATTCATCTTATTATTATTATTATCATTATTTACTAATTTTATTATTTTAATTATTATTATTACCTTTATTATTATTTGAAGTGATTCGGCCAACCGTGTCTACTTCCACGCCTTTAAGCTCACCGGACTTAGGGATTTCACTAAGTGAGCCTCCAAGACTTCAACAACACTTACAATTGACTTCCAATGTGTCAATAGACCTTTATAACAAGAGATTGTCTTCAATCTCTTAACCTAAGTGTATCTCAATACTTACAATCACTCAAGAATGAATATTACAAGTGAATTTTCTCTCACACAATATAGGTGTTTTACAAAATGAAAGTTCAATGTGTGAATTAATGAAATTCTAACAAATTTAAAGCTCAATAATGGTTATAAACTCAGTAGTAAGCTCAATGATAACTGTTGGATCTCTCTTTGTTTGAATTTGATTGAGTCATTTTATAGTTGGAGCTGAAAACTAGTTGTTGTTAACTTTCTGAGAATAATCGGATCGCCGTTAATTGCTATCAATTCATAGTTTTGACTTGTCCAAGTGACTGTTATGCTGAGATTTTAAATAGTCGGTTAACCATTTGGAGTTATCGGTTAGCCGTTTATTTCCAGAAACCTGCAAAACAAATGTGGCTAATTGTTTATGCTAAATGATTCACGATTACAAACCAATTCCTCTTTGGAAATTATTGTTGAGTGTTAGAAAATGTATATTTATAAGGAGAAAATCGTCATTTTATATTTCAAGTCTTACTAACACCCTTACTTTTATGTATTTAAGCTTCTTGTGATTTAATTACATGTGTTTTATTTTAATTAAGTATTTTATGTATTTTAAGGGCATCATGGTTATTTCACAATGAATGAGAAATCAGACGGCAAAACTGACATCACTTTTGAACTCAGGACAGTCGAAAACCTTAGGAGGAGTATAAAAGAAAAAATATCATTGTTCACATGTACGACACTATTCACATGTACGATATTGTCCATAATACTGTTCACGACACTATTCATACATACGGAATGATGACATGGCATTGACCAATGATGTGGCATTGACTGATGAGGTGTCACGATTCTATTAGACAAAATTTATATACATTGTTGATCGGTGACGTGCCAGCATGTTAGTGGACCAAAAATCGCGCGTACGGTATATGTATATACACTGGATTATTTTCAACCAAACCGCGTCACTGTTCAAGCCGGTTGATTGTTCAAACCGCGTGATCAAACCGTGTCACTGTTCAAACCGCGTGGTCAAACTACGTACTATTGACTGATGACATGGCGCAATCCTGAGCGTCCAAACTGTTTTTAATCTGATGGCCATGATTTGCTCAATGTATCTATAAAAAGGGGGCCTCCGCCCTAATTTGATATCGACGAATCCATTTTTGGGCTCCATTTTCTGTAATTCATTCTCAATCTTGTATTTTCTATGTATTTTAACATTTTCTGTAATTCATTCTCCATCTTGTATTTTCTATGTATTTTAATAAATTTCCATTTTACACCGAATTCAATTATGAGTAGCTAATTTTTTTTCAAACTTAGGTTGAAAGTGAAGTTTCAACATGTGCCATGGGCTTTATTTGATAAATTTATTTTCTCTTCCCCTCTAATTATTGTGGATGTTTTGACTTTTTATCAACAAATAATAATAACATTGTGTAGATACCGCCCTGGTTTCACCGGCTCCTTAGTACAAGGTTATTATTATTTGGCACGATAAGCCCTTAGCACCATATTGATTAGAGTGTGGTTCATGAGGTGTGGATACCCCCCTCATGATTTAATTAGCACTAATAATGAATATTTAGCCCATGGTGCTTGTTGATACGGATCCAGATACCCAAGTGCTTCATTTCAATAGATTTCTCTTTAATTTATTCTTGCCATTTTAATTTAAATTTTAGAATATTCCAAATAATTTTCACTACAAATTCAATCACCCATTTAGAAAAATTAATTCTACACACAATTAAAATCCACCTCCTCGTGAGATCGACACTCGTCACCATTAGTCTATTCTACAATAGATTCGTCCACTTGCGAGTTTAATAAAATTTGCACAACAATTATCGATTAGCCGTTTTAAGTAAACGGTTCACTGTTATTTTTCAGAATCAACATTAACACAACTCTTTGTAGAAAACGATTTTCCGATTTAAAAATTAACAGTCATCTGCTTATTACCATATTCTTAAACTTGTCTAAAATATTATACGGCTTTAAGAGTTTGTTTAATATTAATAGCTCCAATATTTTTAATTAAAAAATAAATAAAGTTTGTTGTCATCAAAATCAATACTATAAGATCATTTATGTCAACACAAATTAGCCTCTACTTAATATTTTTTTGTATTTAAATTGGATATTATTAAGCATGCATAATATTTTTAGACAAGCAAAAGTTTAACTTAATAAACACATTTTATTTTCAAATTTTAATAAAAAGACACCCTATCAAAGATCTTTTTAAATCTAAAAGAAAAAAAATATTATTACTTATAAAATAAATTAAAAAACATCATTTTAAAAAAATAATATCAAACACACCTAGTTTCTTCTAATCAATCCCAATTGCAGGTTTATAGTACATTTTACTGTGAACTCTTGTTACCCACCATCAAGACAAGTAAAAATTATTTGCGAAAAAACTTAAAATTGACAATTTGCAAGTGGATACAAATAGCTAATTTGCAAGAAAATAAATTGATATTAACATATAGCAGAATCTTAATGATGAAAATGCAAAGTATTTGTGAGAAATAAAAAATGCGTCATAAATTGATTTTAGCTAAGTGGGTGTAAATATTTTATAGAAATAGAAAATATAGGAGTTTTTAATTTAGATTTATTTTATCCTTCAATGTAATTGTCATTAAAAAATTCAAGGGTTTCTTAATTTAAACTTATTTTTTCTTTAATGTAAATGTTATATAAAGTGGGTTATTGTGTTTTACGAGGATAAAATAGTGTTAAAAGCATCACTCTTACTAAAATTTTCTGCTATGTTTATTTACTATAGTGAGAGTGAAGAGTGTGAATTCCTTCTACTCTATTATTTACTTACATATTTTAAGAGAGAAGTGGCAATCTCACTTCATGGGCCTCACTAATTTTTAGAGTGGAGAGTGGAAAGTGGGATTTCACCTTCCATGAGGGGAGTTGGGAGTAGGAATCTATTCCCACCTCTTCCTTTTTTACTCTTTTTTATTAAATTTAATATAATTATATTTAAGTAAATAAATTAAATCATATTATTATATTATTTTATAAATTATATATTTTTTAAATAATAATATTAAACTTATTTAAATATAATATTATTATATTTAGTTAAAAATAATAATTTACATTGATTCTCAGTTAAAATTACTTAAAAATAATACTATTATATTCTAGAGAATTAATAATATTTCTATATACTATCTTTATTTGAAATGTAATATTATTATATTTATTTGAAAATAATAATATTATATTTATTTAATATTATTAATTAGAATAATAAATAGTTTATTCTAAAAATATATTAATTTTATATTATATTATTAATAATAATGTTTCATTTGTGTTGCTCTTATCAATAATTTTTAATTTACATAATTAAAATTAATAAAAATTGTGATTTACATAATCAAGAATATTAATTAATATTATTTTTTACAAATATAACAAAATAAATATTTTATTTTTAAATATATTTTTATTAATTTTGTAATTAAAAATTATAATTATTTAAATAAGGGTAAAATTATAATTTAAAACTATTTACTCCCACTCTAAGATAAAGTAAACACATAAATTAAATTCTGACTTTGATTCCATACTTCTATTTCAACGTAAGTTAACCTACTTATACTCTCACTCCGTACTCTCAATTTTAAGATTCTTAGTTTTCAGAATTCTCACTCCAATTCAAAATATAAACTCTACCTTATAGAATAAGGTGAAGGGATTGAGTTTAGCGAATATTATTTTAGATTTTTTATATTGGGTTTGGGTTTTAAATTTAATTATCTGATTTTGTAATGGGCTTGTTGTCTTTAATGTACGTAGCAATGAGTGGTTAAAATTTAGCCCAACTAAAATGAAAATTGGGCCTGGCCTACTCAAAATTTAGCTGAAAAAAAGGATAAAGTAAGAGATTTTTATTTTATTTTATTTTTAATTTAGCTGAAAAACATTCATGCTCCTAAAATTTGATTGTTTTTTATCCGAAGACCTAATGTTTAAATTTTAATTGTTAGATGTTTAGGTCTAAATAATAAAAAATTAAATTTTTTAATTTTTTTCTGAATGGAAGATAAATATTATCTCCAGTATCTCCTAAAAGAACTCATATTAAGGATATTATTTCCAATAATAATAAACGTTAATCCTTTTCTTATGATTGAATATCAATGTATCTTTGTAAAATTAATTCATGGATTTCTGGTTGACTTCTATTTCATGGCAATAAACAAGTCTATAATAATTTTTGTTTTGACTTTCTATTGGTCGTAACCACCTCTTGAACAAAGATTTTAAGAATAATTTCATATTTTAAATATTTTAATTACGTAATTTGAAGTAGATTTAATAAATATTATATGATTAATTGATTATATGCCAGCTCATATGATTAAACAAGCCAAAAAAAAATATTCATATAATAAACAGACGTATAGGTATAAAATAATATTAACGTTAAATATATTGATTAAGTAGATATTTTAATTTAATTCTTACAGTGTTATAATCATTACATATATTTGTAATAAAATAATTTTAAATATGCTTTCAAAGTATTTAAACAAGCCAAAAAAAAAAGATTCATATAATAAACAGACGTATAGGTATAAAATAATATTAACATTAAATATATTGATTAAGTAGATATTTTAATTAATTCTTACAGTGTTATAATCATTACATATATTTCTAATAAAATAATTTTAAATATGCTTTCAAAGTATTTGACTTGATTTTTATCCACTTTATTATACTTAGAAGTATACAAATATCAAAATACCGTATTTCAATTTTTTTTATTAAAAACTAAATAACTTAACATTTATATTATATATTCTAAAGAAAAATAAATATATCGTTCAAATATTTGTATTCACTAAGATCTACTTAGGTTGTGTTTTTTTTTTTTTTGAAATTGGAATGGGTATGAATTTTTATAAAGTCTAAATAGGTTTGAGTTTCTATGAAGTTTGAATATTAAAATCTAAATTATATGTTTATTTTTTTTAATATCTGAATATAAGTGACATCTTATTTATTTTTGTAATAAAAATATCTTAAATTTGGTTATTTGACATTTATATTCTTATTAATCAAAACAAGAAAATGATTAGATTTTATAATTTAGAAATTTAGAAAATAAGTTATTTTATAGAGATATTTTTAGAATATAATATTTAGTTTTCATTCAAATATTTTTCTATTTAGATAAAAGTCACAAAATTTACTTTTTTTTCAATCATATATAAATGTAAAAAATAAACATAAATTTAAAAAAAAACTAAATTTTAAAAAAATTAAAATTAATAAAATTTCAAATTTTAAATATTTAATAAACAACCTCTTAAATTTCATCTAAATTTAGATATCAACTACAAATTAAGATTAGAGAAAAAAAAAAAAAACATAACAACAAACAAACAAATAAACTTTAGTATTCTGTATTAGTTACTGGGCCCTTCAATCAAAATGAATTCTGAGCTGTAAAGGCTATCGAAAGTGGGCCCACTGGTTGTGCGACGTATAGGGTTCCTTAAGACTCCATCGAAACGCTCCAGATCCAACACATTTTTAAAAAATCACTAATAAATCACCGGACAAATCTGTGGTACCACTGTTGTATGGTACCACAGATGGATCCAACCATTGAATTTAGTCCACAATTATCACCAGAATTAGATCCAATGGTTAGATCCAGCTGTGGTACCATACAACTGTAGCACCATAGCTGGATCAATCACGATCCAACTTCTCACTCATCAAATTCAAAATTTCCCCCCTCTCTAACGGCTACATTTCTCACTCATCTCCACCTCTTCTTTCTTCTTTGTCCCTAATCCCCCTGCGGTCTCGCTATCTTGCCCGATCAAAACCTACTCTTTCTCTAAAACCACCTCTTTTATCTCTCTAAATTTTTGAACAATGAAGCACTTCATGCTTCCTAAAAGCACAGTCTTGAGAGAAACTCACACGAATGACTCGCCGTCGTCGTCGTCAACGTCTCCGAACCCTAATTCGTCAAAATCGAAGACATTGCGAAGACAAAAATCAGCCAAAGAAAATGCTCCGCCATCAGATCTCAACTCGCTTCAACCCTCCCCGTCACCGGCTAAGATGAAGAGTCCGTTGCCGCCGCGGCCGCCCAATCCTCTCAAGCGCAAGCTCGCCATGGAATCTTTTCCCGAAAACCTAGTGCCAGGGGTTTCCGACTCCGGTGTTAAGGTGATCTCGCAAGCTTCCTCTGCTTTCCTTTGGATTCGTTATTTAATTTAAAAAGAGAAAAATCGGATGTCCTAAATTAGGTGAAATATTTGCGCAACTCACTCAAGCATTTAATTGTTCGTAACTAAGAAATTAGCGTTAAAGATATTATAGGAAATTCATTATTATTTTTAATTTCCTCCATCAGAAATCTAAGAACAAGAAATAGTAATATCTGTCTCATTGTCATTTTCTTTATTTTATTTTGTTTTTCGCTTGCATTTTCTGAATCTTTACTTGGCTTGGAGAAATATTTACAAACCTGTATGTGTGTCTCTGACCTAGTGCATAACAAAAACTCATAATACTGAATCTAGTTTCTTCATAAACTGATGCAAAACAATGTCATATACGCTGCTATTGTTCTTGAAACATTATTAAATACCTGTAGTTTCATAATAGATTCTGACTCTTAAGGTTATGAATTTCATAATATATGCTGCTATTGTTCTTGAAACATTATTAAATACCTGTAGTTTCATAATAGATTCTGACTCTTAAGGTTATGAATTTCATTGAATGTTGTGAATTAGGTGATAGTGCGAATGCGGCCTCTAAATAAGGAAGAGAATGAAGGGGAGATGATAGTGCAGAAAGTTGCGGATGATTCTTTATCAATAAATGGACACACCTTCACATTTGACTCGGTTGCTGACATGGAGGCAACTCAGGTACAGTCTTATTCACTTGATTATTTGAGGATGGTTGATTACGGTATGGTTTCTAGGTTATACTTTGATACTCGTTTCCTTGCAGCTGGATGTTTTCCAGCTTGTTGGAGTTCCTCTCGTTGAAAATTGTTTATCCGGATTTAACAGTTCTGTATTTGCTTATGGACAGGTACCTAATTACTTGTTTTGTGTTTCATCTCAATTTTCATTTTCTCTTACTAGTAGAGATTCTATTAACTGCTTATTAATATCTTAAATTAGACTGGGAGTGGGAAGACTTATACCATGTGGGGGCCAGCCAACGCCTTGTTGGAAGAGAACTTATCAAGTGATCAGCAAGGCTTAACTCCTCGTGTTTTTGAGCGACTCTTTTCTCGCATAAATGAGGTAAGATTGACTCTTTCAGGTTATCACTTTTGGTGTCAGGTCCCCTCCTTTGTGGTCAAGCAGGATAAGAAATTCAATAAGACTGAATTTGAGCTGTCCTCAGATGTACACCTGCTTGTGAAATATATTATATCTTTATTCTAATCCTTGCCATTGTAATCTCTTTGTAGGAGCAAATTAAGCATGCGGATAAGCAGCTGAATTATCAGTGTCGTTGTTCCTTTTTAGAGGTGTTACTAAATACATTCTTTTGACATAATTGATTTAGTACTCTAGTAAGTTTGCTTGATTTTTAGTATATTTATGCAGATTTACAATGAACAAATCACGGACTTGTTGGACCCAAGCCAAAGAAATCTCCAGGTAACTGGAACACTTAAGATGTATTAAAAATTTTTAAAAAAAAAGTTCTTCTGACCATTTCTGGGATCTCATTGCAGATACGAGAAGATGTTAAATCTGGTGTATACGTCGAAAATTTGACAGAGGAGTATGTATGCACAATGAAGGATGTTACACAGCTCCTGATGAAGGTTTGTTCTGTTTCTTGCTTTGGATCACGGACTAGCTTGAGTGCATAGATGTTGCTATTATTGCCCGTAAGGGGAGGGATATAAAATTCTCACGCTTGTAGACTCATGCATGCGTGCTTTGCGAGATATATGCAACATATCTTGAGGCTGCATTAAGGCTTGTTGCTGAATGTACATAAGGAAACCTTCTCTGTGCTCGAAGGTCTAAACTCTTAGCTAGTTGATGAGGTTTAAATATGCAATCTGATAGATGACAGCATATTTAGTTTTATCTTCTTTCTCTTTGAAACTTGATCATTAAACATGAATTTAGTTTGTTCGAAAGTTTAAGACAGTCCAATATATTTTGTATTTTCAAACTTTGACAGCTGGGGGATCATAATTTGTAATTTAAGCTGGGGGTAGAAATAGATAGATACATATTCTTTTTCACTTGTTATATTCATGTCTCTCCTCAGTTCTCAATTACAAGATTTTGCAAGTCTGAATTTGCTAATTTTTCAAGCAATAAATTTACAGATATTGATATTCTATGCAGGGATTGTCGAACAGGAGGACAGGTGCAACTAGTATAAATGCAGAAAGCTCCAGATCGCACAGTGTTTTTACTTGTGTTGTTGAATCACGATGCAAGGTAATCACTGCTGCAGTTTAAATAGGGCAGATATTATTCTTCAAGTTACCAATTGAATATTTTATATATAGCTGAAATAGTAAAAGATGCTTCTTACAAGAATGAAATCTAATAACATGCATGACAACAGAAAGAAAAACATCTCTGCTTCTTCATCTATTAGTCTCTCTTCTTTATGATGAAGAAATTCTAAGTCATATTTTTCTGTCTTTCAGAGCAAAGCTGATGGTATAAGCAGGTTCAAATCAAGTAGAATTAATCTTGTTGATCTAGCTGGGTCAGAACGGCAAAAGTTGACTGGTGCTGCAGGGGAACGCTTGAAGGAAGCTGGGAATATAAACAAATCACTCTCACAGCTGGGGTAAGGTTTACTGCATCTTCATTCATATTTTTTTGATGGTATGCAGTTGAGGTTCGCACAGAAGTGTTAGTTATACTTGATTATTTTACTGTAGATGAAGGAGGTGTGTGCACAAAGTGTTAATCACAGTTGATTATTGTACTGTGGCTGAAACAGTCTATTCTGATTTTATTGTCTGTATGCCAGATCCTACATTTATGTCAAAAATACGTATGGTCATTGTGTTGGGTTAAAATTCAAACAAATTTTGTGCTAAAGGCTTGCAGAACCCTATATATCAAATAAAGTGATGTAGAGCATGCAAAGTGCAGTGTGGGAAAGAGCACACTTTATATGCAAGCTGTAAAAGAAATAAATCATCATAGGACATTCTATTGCTACTCACATATTTTAATCTGTGATCTATCAAAGTTGCCATTTAGAAAACAAAGCAATGAGGTAAAGGTTCGTGAAATTGAATTGAAGCATTTTTCTTTTTTACTTTTATTCCTTTTCCACTGTTCTTCCATGCCTAGTCTGTTCCATATTTGTAAATTATCAACATTTATTGTTTTTGGTAGGGCAATTATGAGTGAAAGTGCTCCAAGATCTGGTTGTTTTTTTCATCTGTTTTATCAGAAAAAGAGATTCCGCTGCTGCTTCTTTGTGCATTTTTTTCTTTTAATTATTTTTATTTTTGGAGATTATGTTAGCTCTGTGCTTATTGTGGTTTACTACTGAACTTTCAGGAATTTGATAAACATCCTGGCTGAAGTTTCTCAAACTGGAAAGCAAAGGCATATACCCTATAGAGACTCCAGGTTGACATTTTTATTGCAGGAGTCTCTTGGTGGCAATGCAAAACTAGCAATGATCTGTGCCATATCCCCGGCTCAGAGGTAATTCTGCAGACTCTTCTTTTCTAGAAGAAACCTTTTCTACTGTCTTATTTCTTTTCTTATCATACTTGGAAGCTCACTTAAGTCAATAATGCAGCTGCAAGAGTGAAACTTTCAGTACATTGAGATTTGCACAGCGTGCAAAGGCAATTAAGAATAAAGCAGTTGTTAATGAAGTAATGCAGGATGATGTGAATTATTTACGTGAAGTGATAAGGCAGCTAAGGGTATGTTATTGTTCTAGATATTTCAAATAGATAAAAATGGGTCTATATAATTATGTGATACTACATTTTATTAGTAATTGTGTGAATATGAATCTCTGATTGGACAATTTAACAGGATGAACTGCATCGAATGAAGGCTAATGGTCACAACCCAACTGATCCAAATGGAGTTCACACAGCAGGTTGGGCTCGTAGAAGCTTGAATTTATTAAAAAGCTTCCATCATCCCATGACATTACCTCATATTGACGATGATGGTGATGAGGAGATGGAAATTGATGAAGACGCTGTCGAGAAGCTGTGCAATCATGTAGATAAGCAGTTAGCAGGGATTGAAGATCGCCATGAAATCAAAGAAGGTAGAGTAAAAACAGTTAAATCAGAGTCACAATTTGCAGTCTCAGGAGAAACTCAGCTTAACACATTAGCTGGTTCTATTAAAGAACAATGTGCAGAGGATACAGATGTTAATATGGAGGAGGTAACATCTGAACAAGTTGAGGACCTTGAATCTGAAATTATAACTGTTGAACCTGTTACAAAATCCTCAGATTATTCTGATGATATTGTGCTAAATCATAATATCAAAGACCAAAATGGCGAAGAAAATACAAACCAGTTAATAGTTAGTACGGTTAAGAGGGATTCCTCTAGGCAGCTTCTTGAGGAAAAAGAGACTTTTGGTTCCTCTGTCAGTGAATTGCTAGATGAAGAATCCCAAAGGAAGGCAGTTGGTCATGAATCATCAGGCCCTATCTCTGATCCCCTTTTTGGAGTTTTGGCGGATGTTGAATATACACCCAATTTATCTGCAAATAGCTCTGTGAACTGTGCATCTCCTTCAAGTGTAAGCATCATTCAATCTAATGTGTCACCTGTTCTTAAATCTCCAACTCCAAGTGTTTCACCTAGAATCAGCAACAGTAGGAAAAGTCTGAGGACTTCATCAATGTTAACTGCATCCCAGAAAGATCTTAAGGTCGGCAGCAAGTTAGACCCCGAAGCTATACACTTGTCTTTGGCGAAGTCAACGAAAAGCAGTTTAGCAGATGCTCCTATTCAAATGGGAAAGAATGTTATGACGACAACTGAGCATTTGGCTGCTAGTCTGCATCGTGGCCTTGAAATTATTGATAGCCACCGCCAGAGTTCAGCATTTAGGCGGTCAGCTTTTAGGTTGTCATTTAGACCGGCAGATCTCAAACAAGTCTTGCTAGTTGAAAAAGTCAATGTGGGTGTGCAAACTTCTCTAGATGATGGGATATCAGAGGAAGATCCAGTATCATTCTTGTGTAATAAGTGCAAGAATAGAGCACAGCTAGATATCAAGGAGGCAAATGAAAACTCACGCCTCCAGTTAGTACCTGTTGATGGATCAGAATCTGCTGACAAATCCAAGCTAGTTCCCAAAGTGAGTATAATGGCTTCATCTGGCTTTTGATTAATTTAACAGTCCTGAACTTTCAGACTGACTTGATGCTTCTCGATTGCTCAGGCAGTGGAGAAGGTTTTGGCAGGAGCTATTAGAAGAGAGATGGCACTAGAGGAGTTCTGTGCCAAGCAAGCTTCTGAAATTAAGCACCTTAATCGTCTGGTAGATCTTTTACTAGCTTTACCCATCACTGGCAGTACCCGCCATCATGTTCTTTTAAGTTTTGAATTGATGTTTCTGCATTCTTTTGCAGGTGCAACAGTACAAGCATGAGAGAGAATGTAATTCCATAATAAGTCAGACAAGGGAGGATAAGATTTTGCGTCTTGAGAGCCTTATGGATGGTGTTCTACCGACTGAAGAGTTCATGGATGAAGAATTTGCGTCCCTCATGCATGAACATAAGGTACATAATTTTTTTTCTTAACATCAAGCTTCCAACATTCTACAATTGTATCTTAACTTTGTGTATTGCTTACAGCTTCTAAAGGAAAAATATGAGAATCATCCTGAAGTTTTAGGGACAAAAATCGAGTTGAAAAGAGTTCAAGATGAGTTGGAACATTACCGGAATTTCTATGATCTAGGTGAAAAAGAAGTGTTACTGGAAGAGGTTCAAGATTTAAGGAGCCAGTTACAATATTATATAGACTCTTCATCATCATCTGCTCGAAAACAGAAATCATTTCCGCAATTGACTTATTCATGTGAGCCTAGTTTGGTGCCATCTCTTAGTACTGTCCCAGAGCCAACCAAGGAGACTGCTGAAGAGAAATTTGAACAAGAAAGAACACGCTGGACTGAGGTGGAGAGCGGGTGGATTTCTCTTGCAGAAGAGTTGAGAAATGAACTTGAAGCTAGCAGGTCACTAGCGGAAAAGCAAAAGCAGGAACTAGAAGCAGAAAAGAAATGTGTAGAAGAATTACATGAAGCAATGCAGATGGCTATGGAAGGAAATGCACGCATGCTTGAGCAGTATGCAGATCTTGAAGAGAAGCATATTCAATTGCTTGCGAGGCACAGAAAAATCCAGGAAGGGATAGAGGACGTTAAGAAAGCGGCTGCTAAGGCAGGTGTCAGGGGTGCTGAATCTAAGTTCATAAATGTTCTTGCTGCTGAAATTTCAGCTTTAAAAGTAGCAAGAGAAAAAGAGAGACAGTATCTCAGGGATGAGAATAAAGGTCTTCAAGCTCAGTTGCGGGATACTGCTGAAGCAGTACAAGCCGCAGGAGAATTACTTGTGCGGCTCAAAGAAGCAGAAGAAGCTGTTGCAGCTGCACGGGTGTGCTTTCTTTCTCCCTAGCTTTTTAAGATAATTTACCTATCATCGTTTGCCAGCTCACTTAGTTTGCTATCTTTTCTATCTTTATGTTTTTTTATTGTGGATAATTTTGCACTAGCAATTTTTCTTTATGAAGAGAATGAAAAGGACAAGTATTTTAGGAGGACAACTTGGTTTAATAAGAATGACTGATCACTGCTGTAATCTAGGCAGTCAAAAGTTTTGGTGAATTATTCATGGTTTCTTCCAGTTAACATAAGGAATCTTGTTTTGTTTTGCTTCTTTGATGTGGTAGATTTTCTTCCATGCTATTATTAGTTGATTTCTGCTCATTTACACTTGTGATGATGCTGATGGAAAATTGCAGTTGTTATGTGCACTACTTTATTTTTTTTATTTTTATATAATTTCTAAATTTAAAGTCTGTATATCTTTATGACACAAATGAAAAGGAAAAGTATTTTGGCGCGCATAAGGACCTTTTTTTTTTGTTTTAAGTGAAAAATCTTCGTGCATTTAGTTGATTTTTGCTCATTTACCCTAGTATTAAATTGATTTAGGTCTTCTAATTTGGATTTTAGTGTTGTTAATTAAATGCTACTTGTTGACACATAATTTGCTAATTAAATTGACAGAATTTGCTAAGTCAATTGACATATTGAACTAAAATTGCACATGTTTGTAGGAGGTCCAGAATAGAACTTGGACTGGTTTCTACAATATTTGAGTGACCTACCACTTATTTATTTGCTTTCAATAGGTCCATGGTGGAATCACGCATTAAGTAACTCTTAAACAAGTATATGAATAAATAGCAAAAGAGTTAGTAAGCAGGGATTCTTTTGCAATACATTTTGGTTTGCCACTCCTTTTCTTTCTTCATTTTTACTTTTGCTCTTCTTTTCTCTCATGCTCTTTTGCATAGCCACACTGACTTATCCGATCTCTTTCTGAGTCACAATAATAATAATATAAAATAAATAGTTTGCTATTCAAAGTGTTTATAGCAATTTATTACTCGTGATGATACTGACTGGAAATTCATTTGGGAAAATCCTTGCTATGCCACTCTTTTTCTTTTCTCATTTATTTTTTTATTTTTGGTCTTCTTTTCTCTTATGCTCTTTACACAGTCACAATTATATATCCATTCTCTTTCTGCTACATTCATGCTTTGTCTTAGTGCTGTACACAATTCATTTACATTGGCATAATTTTATTTATGCCCTTGAATTCTGAATGCATATTTGAACCAGGTTGGAGCCTATCCATATTTGTTCTCATTTAAGACACATTAGCAAGGCTTTCTCTTGCACTTTATGTATGCCAAAACTTCTAACGAAATGTTTCATATTGGCTGTACAACTAATGAGCTGAGCCTTTCAATTAGCATAACTTTCTCTGATATAAATTTCTAGTGCTAAATGATTCATTTATTGTCACTCAATAAGCTCGCTAATTGATTATTATTAATGTTTTTTTTTTTTCAGAAGCGAGCAATGGAAGCTGAGCAAGAAACTGTGACGGCCTACAAACAGATTGATCAACTGAAGAAGAAACACGAAATGGAGGTTAGCACTCTTAATGAGATTATAGCGGAGTCTCGTCTGCCAAAAGAAACAATACGACCAGCTTTCGATGATTCTAGTATGGCCAAATACGATGTAGAGGAGGAGCCTCACAGTGCAGGTGATCAGCAGTGGAGAGAGGAGTTTCAGCAATTTTACACTGATGATAGTGAGATATCAAAGCTTGCAGAACCTTCATGGTTCTCTGGTTATGATCGTTGCAACATTTAGAGAGTAGATTTAGGTAGAAATTAGTGTATGTATGTATTACTAAAAAATTGTGTGATATATAGCTTCGAAATTGTAAACTTATATTTCTTGTTCATTCCAATTGTTAGGACCAGCTTCTTGGTTCTCTTATTTTGCTTCCTGTATTCAGTTTCAGATTTCTTGTAATTCACTATACTTAAATGAATGATTATTTTGTTTACGTCTCAAATCATTCCGTCATCTTTCAGGTTTTGCTCATTTTGATGACTGCGGGACTATGTTGCAACATATGTAAATAACATTAGTCATATTTTTCATTATTTGTAACAACTGTTTCGTTGTCTGTGCAAGTTAAATTTGTGCGAAGATGTGCTACGGCACATTGCAGCATGTTAACAGCAGCGAAAAAGTCGTTACCACTGATGAAAAAGTTGTGACAATTAATAATAGTAGGTCCCCGGTTGAACCAGTAAAATGGATATATGGATATGGTGCGCCCGAGACCAAAAAGGATGGTGTTAAAGAAACTGTAACGAAGGCATTAAATTGTTTGGCTTGGGCGTCAAGATGATGGAGGGGCAATCTTCAAGTTGATGGCAGGAAGTCGGAACCTGATAGTCCACAAGAACTCGAATCTTTAGAAGCCTCCTGATTTAGAATGTAATGGAAACAATAAAACAAGAAGCTAGTGAACTTTTCTTCTTTATCTGGGCTTCTGCTAGAATATGCCCGGCACGATGCCGGAATGTAAAAACAAACGGTTGGATCCAACGGTTGTTGTTAATTGTCAGTTGGAAAAGAATGGGTTTCAAACCTCTAAAATTTTTTGCCACTCCACATATTGCTTTTTACCTGAACTTCAAAACCACCGTTCCTCAATCGCGCGCCTTCACCGTAGGAGAATCCTCCCTTCAACTTCAAAGCAAGAAATACTAAAAAATAAAAGTGCGTTTACTTCGTGGATTGGAGAATCGAAATTCAAAATCGGAACGATTGACGGCATTTAATTCGAAAAAATAGAGCATGAATTAGAATCGGAATCTTGAGACCCACTATTATTTGAAAATGAGGAATGAGAGATTGATTCTCATGGGAGGAGGTGAGAATCAATCTCCCATTCCCTAGAGCTCTCATTTTACCCCTATTGACATTTAAATTTTTCTAAAATGCCCTTTCTTTAAATCAAAAATATAAATATCAAAAATAAAAAAGCCAAATATATAATTAATTAATATATTATTATAATTAATTAATTAGTATATTGATACATTATTAACAAGAATTATTAATAATTGTAATTTTTGAATAAATAATCACAATAATTAATATATTATTATTAATTAATATATATATATATATAATTATTACTATTAATTAATATATTAATATATTATTAACAATAATATATTAATAATTATAGTTTTTGAATAAATAATCACAATAATTAATATATTTTTATTATTATAATTATTTAATAAATATACTATCATAATAATCATTAATATAATTAGTATAATTAATTCGTATATTATTATTATTAATTAATTAATATATTGTTATAATTAATTAATTAATATAATATTACTATTAATTAATATATTAATACATTATTAACTAACAACAATATATTAATAATTATAGTTTTTGAATAAATAATCACAATAATTAATATATTATTATAATTAAATAAGTAATATTAATATTATTAATTAATTAATAATTTTTATAATTAATTAATATATCAATATATTATTGACAAAAATTAATAATAATTTTTGAATAAATAATCACTATAATTAAAATATAAAATAATTATTATGACAATAATTCATTAAGTATTTTTTAGTAATTTGTTACAATCTACCTCATTCCGATTCCGATTCCAAGACAAAGTAAACACATTTATGGTAATCCAGCTCATTCCGATTTCGATTCCTACCGTTCAAGTAAACAACTTATACTGATTCTCATTCTCTATTCCCATTCCAACCCATTCTCATTCCTGCCCATTCTGATTTCATCTCATTCCAATTCTAGTTTAGTAAACTCAGCATAAGAGTTTTCAGATATCTCAATTAAGGGCATAGCATGTATCTCATACAGGGGTAAATAATCACTGTTGGATTCAATATAACAAATCCAACGGCTGAGATGAATTTAATTATTAAATAATTACAAAATTTTGACAAAGCTTGAAACTTCTAAAAACGGTAGCAGGCACAACTCCCAACCCTGCTAATTGAGTTTAGCCTTAAAAAGTTTGTGCATGAAAAACAAATCTCACTTTCTCACCTCATGCACGGGCTTGCTGACTTGATTCCTCAACTCACCCTCAACACGTGTTGGGTCCATCTCATTTTAGTGGACCAAAATTCTTAAAGTTCAAATAGATTTGCTTGATTGTAATTATTATTAAGTTTTGGATTTCGATGAAATTTGCTATGAAACTAGGTTTTTTTAAAACGTCACTATATAGCGAAAGCCTAGTGATTAAAACTCAAATCCTACAATTGTGAGGTCATGGGTTCGAGCCCCCACAATACATTGTGGGGATTTAATTTCCTTCCTCAATTTGAGTAAAGGTAATCTTTTCCCTTTCAAAATGTGAATGGAGTAGACGTCCCTCGAATATTAAAAAAGGTAAAAATTTAAACAATGCTTCATAGGAATTAATGTAAACTAGTCACAATAATAGTCTGATTTGTAAATATCAGTTGTAATCTTATGTAATATGAGTTGTACTCTTGAGTAATATTTCATGTAATAAAAAAAAAAAAAGAAAGCGTCGCTATATAAAGAAGAATAAGGGGAGCCGGCAACAACTTTGGTGGAGAAGAAAAAGACGAGAGAGAGAAGAGAGAACAATGACGCAATATTATATTTGGGAGCTTGGATTTTAATCTTTAATTGGACGATCGGAAGGCAAAATTAATTATGTTTTCTCCCAAATTTTGAAGGTAAGTTCCTGGCATCGCCCTCTACAATCCTACTAGTCTTTATTTTTATTTTATCCTCTCATTAGCTGTTATTTGAGATATCCACTTGTTAGAGGGATAGTTATTAAGCTGTTACTGTGAGTCAAGAATATTCAGATTATTGATGTTGTTAACCTTTAGAATTATCTAGAGAAGAATTTGTGCTGTAATCCCATTAATATAGTGGAAGATTATATCGGACTATGGTCTTGTGGTTTCTCCTGCATTGGGTTTTCCACATAAAATATTTGTCTCTCATAGTTGATTTATTGCTTTGGATTTTGTTGGTAATTTTTCTACCTATTTATTTATGGTATACATCATATTTTAATCACACAAAGAGGGAAAGATTTTTGTTGCCGCTTAATTTGCAACTGGTCGTGATAGTCCCTTTCCTAATAGAGTGGCATTAAAGTTTCAGATTTTGTGTTTTTATTTCTTGTTTGGTTGAGATTGAGGAGTTCTCGACATGCATGTTTAAATTAAAGTCATAGAATTATGGTATTTGGAAGTCTAAGATGGAAGATTTGTTGTACATTAAAGACTTACATGAACCCATTGAAGGCGAAGAAGCTAGACCCACCGATTTAGATGATAAGAAATGAGCTCAATTAAATCAGAGGCCATGGGTACTATTAGATCATGGATAGATCATAGTGTGTACCACCATGTCGTGAAGGAATCCATGGCTGATGATCTTTGGAGAAAATTAGAGACGATTTATGAGCAGCCGACAACATAGAACAAAGCCAATTTGATGAAAAGACTTGTTAATTTGAAATACAAGAGGGGCACAGTATAATTGAACACACTAGTGAGTTTCAGGGCTTGGTTAATCAATTGACTATTATGAAAATTATTTTAGATGATGAGTTACAAGCATTATCGTTGTTTAGTTCTTTGCTTGATAGTTGAGAGACATTGGTAGTGTCAGTGAATAATTTAGCGCCAAACGGGAAGTTAGCCTTGGATATGGTTACAAATAACTACGGAATGAAAAATCTAGAAGAAAGAGTGTTGAAACAGTTCTCTCTAAGTCAAATGCACTTGTTTAAAAAAAGTAAGAAGGCAAGGGAAGAGCCAAAGCAAAAAAATCTCACTATCAGAACAATAATAATCCTAGATGAAGATCTACGTCATAGAGGAGAAATATGAAGTGCTTTCATTGTCAGAAAATGGGTCACATTAAAAGGGCATGTAGATTGTGGAAAAGAGAACGAACGAAAGAAAATGATGATGCTTAGAAAAATGACAAAGAGAACACTACAGCCATAGTTAATGTTGATATGGGTATTGTTTATTATGGGAGATCTGTAAATCTCACTTGCCATACTAGTGATTGAGTGATTGATTCGGGTACTTCGTTTCATATTACTGCATGTTGTGACTACTTCACATCCTATGTTAATGGTGATTATGGCCATGTTCGGATGGAAAATGAGGGAGCATTCAAGATTGTGGGCATAAGAGATATTTGCTTAGAAGCCATAATTTGCTGTAAGTTGTTACTTAAAGATGTCAGACATGTACTAAATATTCACCTTAATTTGATCTCAATAGGCAAGCTTGATGATTATGGTTATACTAATCAATTTGGTGAAGGAAAATGAGAGCTTTATCTCGCGGGCTAGGCTTAAAGCCCACAAACCTGGATCGGGCTGGCACAAACTTTTTTGCCAACCCTAATGTCAAATGATTGGTGCATTGATTTTTTGTTTTTAATCTTCTTAACAATAAAATGAAATAAATTAATATTTTCACACTTTTTTAGGATAAACTAAAGTTTGTCATTCGAAATAGGGGTAAATTGAAGTTTAACCATGAATTAATAATTAATAATAAAAATCAAATAATATCATATACATGGCATTAACTGATATATGTGTGACGCATTAGTGAGTATTTCAAATAAGTATCTAAACTAAGTATGTATAGTATTATTAAAACGTGAGTTTAATAAAAAAATTATTTTCTACTATGATTAAAGGTAAGGTCAAAATGATAAGTGTAGAAGTAAGGGGCTTTATGAGAGTTTTTGAGGGGTGCTAATAGCTCAGGGGAAATAACAAGTCCAACATGAATGAAGACTGCATTGCAAAAAAGATTTGTTTGGCTATAGTTTTAATTTCATTGATCCTTTTTTATTATTATACCCTCTATTTGAATAAATTTTTAAAAAAATACAAGAAATTAATATAATATAAATTCAATAAATTATTTTGAATATTAACAAAATTATTTTAATATTTTTAATCTTTCATTTGTTATATTCTTTTCATTATAATATTAGTGAAAAGATATATTAATAAGGTTTTTTTTTTAATTGCTCATGCTTTGTTATTTAATTTTGTGGCTTTTCACTTACCATCATTTCCTCAAACGCAAACCAAAATTTAATTCAATCTTATATTAAAGGGAGAAAAACCGCCTACACTCTCAAAGTCTATTTAAATGGTCATATAGCCCCCTTTTTACTATTATATCCTCTGATTGTACAATCCAAAAAAATTATTTTTAAATAAACTTCTATAATGAATACAAAAAAGAAAATAATATAAAATTTGATAAATTATTTTAAGTATTAAAAAAATACTTTAATATTATTAATCTGTCTTATATTTTTTTAATAATAATAAATATTTGACGAATTAATAATAAAAAATAATAATATTTAACATGTAAAATAATTTACAAAATTTATATTATTTTATTACAATATTTTTTTGTTATTGTGTGTATATTAGTTAAATGTTAAAGTCTATTTTTGGATGTATAGATTTTAATATTAATAAAATCTGTCGGGATAGACTAGTAGTAGGTTAATATTATAAATAATTTTCATTATATATGCTATTTTATTCATTGTATTTATTGTAATATTTTAATTGTATGGTATGTCATTTTATTTATTATTTTTATCTTATTACTATATTTAGTATTTATTTTTACTATAACAAAAGAGTATAATAATAACAATAATAAAAAGGTTTATGTGACCATTTATAAAATTAAGACGGTCTATATGACCATTTAAGAAAATTTTGAAAGTGTGAGCAACTTTTTCTCTCTCATAATAAGTTCAAATCTCTAATATTATGCAACAAAACCATAATTTTGGCTAAGCAAAGATTATGTTATAAAAACAAACAAAGCATGCAAAGCAAATGACAGAAGATTTGCATCTCCTTGACAATCAAGATTTTATTTTGAATAATTCTTCTATTTGTATATTGTTTAAAACTGATTCTGAAGATTAGTTAGCTTAGTTTCAACAACTCTTATTTTTAGGACCTGTAACAAGAGTTTGTTTCGCTTTGCTGTATATATTAATTGCTCTGTAAATGAAAACGTGATGATTTCGAATCCAAATTCTATCATCGTATCAGAGCATCTCCAAAGATAGCCGATCCAATTTTTTTTTCTCTCTCCTTCTTGTTTTATTTCTCTCAGCAGCCATGACTACAAATCCCATTCCTCCTCCCATCCAAAACACTAATGAACCCAACAATACCCTCATCACCATTAACGTAGCTGCCCAAACACCTCTAAAACTCACCTCTAGCAACTACATCTCCTGGAAAATGCAATTTCACACCCTATTCATTGGATATGATCTACTAAGCTATATTGATGGATCTAAACCATGTCCACCAGCCACCCTCAACCAAAATAACACCACAATACCTAATCCAAATTATATCATCTGGGTTCGACAAGATCAACTAATTCTGAATGCAATCATTGGCTCCCTTTCCCCAACCATCATACCCTTCAATGCTCAAGCAAAAACTTCTCGTGAAGCATGGAATATTTGGCTAACACATATGCCAAGCCAAGTTGTGGACGCATCAACCAGGTCAAAAGCCACTTAAAGAAAATTACAAAAGGTTCTGAAAGTGTGACTGAATTTTTGCAAACTATAAAAGCATGGGCTGATGAACTTGTTCTTCTTGGAGCACCTCTTGAAGCAGAGGATCTCACGGAAAAAAATACTTGACGGACTCAGCGACGACTATAAGGAACTAGCTCGTGCTGTTTAGGCTAGAGATACCTCAATAATCTTTGAAGAACTTCATGAAAAGCTGCTTAATTTTGAAGCTTCCTTGCTGCCAAATAAACTAGAACCCTCTTATTTTCTTACTTCAGCAAATCCAACCAACAGAAACACAACAACATGGCGTCTATCAAACCCAAGTGTGAATAACACCCCATGGCGGCCCTCTAATAACAATAATAATCGTTCCTCATCATCAAGCAATGGCGCATCCATGTCCAATGCCGGAAATAGACCTCCTCGTCCTTATTTGGGATACTGTCAGATTTGTAGGATACAAGGTCATACTGCAAAGCGATGCCCCTCAGTTAAACTAATACCAATTCAGCCAACCACCAACTCAAATGCTTCAGCTCCCACTCCTACCACACCATGGCAACCAAGGCAAATTATACTGCAAGTTCCACCACTTCAACTCCACCTTGGCTCTTGGATAGTGGTGCCTCTTATTATGTAACATCTGACCTCACCAATCTCTCAATGCATACTCCTTATAATGGCTCAGGCGACATCATGATCAGCGATGGCTCAGGTCTTCCAATAACTCATATTGGTTCCACCTATCTAGCCACCTCTAAAAATACTTTTCATTTAAACAATGTTTTATGTGTTCCTGACATGAAAAAAAAATTAATATGAATTTCTCAATTCTGTAACAAAACAAAGTTTCAATTGAGTTCTTACCGTCTGCTTTTCATGTGAAGGAACTTCGTATGGGGACAATACTTCTGACGGGCAAAACTAAAGATGGTGTCTATGAGTGGCCAACATTCCCTCCGCGTATTGCATTTTCCAGCACGAAAACCTCTGCATCTGAGTGGCATCGTAGACTAGGTCATCCAACTTTTTCTATTTTGAAACACATTATGCCCAGCAATAATCTTGGCTCAGGTTCTTCTGTGTTAGCTGATTTTTCTTGTAATGCTTGTCTCTACAATAAAAGTCATAAATTGTCATTCTCCAAATCCACCATTGTCTCTACTCAACCTCTCGAGACTATATTTTCAGATGTTTGGACTTCACCTATACTTTCAACAGATGGTTTTAAATATTATGTAATTTTTTTTTATCACTTCACTAGATATATATGGTTTTACCCCATTAAACAAAAATCTGAAGTCTTACAAATTTTCATAAGATTTAAAACCATTGTTGAAAAGTTTTTTGAAACAAACATAAAAACAATATATTTTGATAATGGTGGAGAATACAAAGCCCTTACCATTTCTCTCTCATCCAATGGAATTTCTCATCTCACTACCCCACCCCATACACCTAAACATAATAGCTTTTCTGAAAGAAGACATCTTCACATTGTTGAAACAGGCTTAGCATTACTATATCATGCATCTATTCCTTTAACTTATTGGCCATATGCATTTGCCACAACAGTCTACTTAATTAATCGTATGCCAACCCTTACCCTTCATCTTTCTTCTCCATATGAAAATATTTTTGGGACCACCCCTAATTACTCCAAACTCAAAATATTTGGTTGTCTCTGTTACCCATGGCTTAGACCATATACATCTCACAAACTAGAGTCTCGTTCGAAACCATGTGTCTTTCTAGGATACTCTTTAACTCAAAGTGCTTACTATTGTCTTGATCCCTCTACCTCTAAAATTTATGTTTCTCGCCATGTCAAATTTATTGAAACTTTATTTCCTTTCACCAATCTATCCCAACAATTACCTCGTCCCCAATCCACCTCTATCACTACTTGGATTTCCCCACCAATTCGTGTCTCTGTCTTACCCCAGCAAGAGCCACTCGATTCATCATCTACAGTACATGCTCCTCAACAATTTCCCAACAAAGTTTCATCACCAACTTCCTCACCTTCACCTACACCTTCACCTCATTTGTCTAAGATTATCCTTCCCAACACTACCCAACAGTCCACCACACACCTAACCCATCAAATGACCACCCAAGCTAAGAACAACATCCATAAACCTTTAAAAAAAAATGAACCTTCATACCTAATTAACCAAATCCTTTGACCTTGAACCAACCTCTATCACTCAAGCCCTCAAAGATCATAAATGGCGTCGTGCTATGTCTGAGGAGTGTGATGCATTGGTCAATAATAGAACATGGGAGTTGGTACCACCTGATACAAGTCAAAATTTAATTAGATGTATTTTTCGAACTAAACACAAGTCTGATGGTTCTATTGACAGGTTCAAGGCTCGTTTGGTTGCAAAAGGCTTTCATCAACGACTAGGAATAGATTACACGGATACATTCAACCCTGTGGTTGAACCAACCACCATTCGAATTGTACTTGCTATCTCTATAAGTTACAGTTGGTCTTTACGGAAACTAGACGTAAACAATGCCTTTCTTCAAGGTAATATATTGGAAAATGTATACATATCTCAGCCACCAGGTTTTATAGATAAAGACAACCCAACCCATGTATGCAAACTCAGAAAAGCTATCTATGGCCTGAAACAAGCTTTGCGGGCATGGTATCATGAACTTAAAAAATTTTCTTTTGTCATCTGGTTTCAAGAATTCGTATGCTGATGCTTCTCTGTTTGTCTTTAATGTTAATGGCCATATTTTGTATCTCCTTGTTTATGTTGATGACATAATCATCACGGGTAATGACGCTGCTGTGATAGATCGTTTTGTGACCGATCTTGCTCATCGATTCTCCATACAGGATCTTGGCATGTTAACTTACTTTCTCGGTGTTGAAGTGGTCCATAACAAAAATGGTTTGCTACTCTCTAAAAAATGCTACATTCAAGATCTCTTAACTCAAGTTCAAATGCATGAAGTGAAACTTGTTCTCACTCCAATGCCAACCAGTCCTTCTCTTACTGTACAATCGAGTTCATCTTTACTGGATCCTTCTCAATATAGAACAGTCATGGGCAGCCTTCAATATTTACTTCTTACGAGACCCGACATTGCCTTTGCTGTTAACAAATGGTCTTAATACATGCATTGCCCAAGCACTGAGCATTGGTCTTATGTTAAGCGTCTTCTCCGTTATTTGGTTGGCACCGTGAATGATGGCTTAAAAATCTATCGTGACTCTTCTCTTAGTCTGCATGTATTTTCTAATGCGGATTGGGCAGGGGACAGAGATACTTTCTCATCTACAGGTGCTTATGTAGTTTATCTTGGCAGAAATCTCGTTTCTTGGATAAAAAGCAGAGGACCATTGCTAGATTATCCACCGAGGCCGAATATCGCTCTATTGCTAATATTGCTGCTAAAATTAAGTGGATTTGCTATCTACTTTCAGATCTTGGTATTGTGCTCTCTTGCTGTCCAATAATTTATTGTGATAACATTGGGGCCAATCAATTATGTTCAAATCTAGTCTTCCATTCAAGAATGAAACATGTTGCTATTGACTTCCATTTTATTCGTGATCAAGTGCAAGCTGGTGCTCTTCGTGTCGCCCATATTTCTTTAGTAGACCAAATAACGGATGCACTCACAAAGCCTCTTCCATGTCAACTGTTTTTACAACTAAAACTCAAGATTGGAATTCTCTCCCGAGCTCCATCTTGAGGGGGCATGACAGAAAATTTGCATCTCCTTGACAATCGGGATTTTATTTTGAATAATTCTTCTGTTTGTATATTGTTTAAAACTGATTCCGAAGATTAGCTAGCTTAGTTTCAACAACTCTTATTTTTAGGATTTGTAACAAGAGTTTGTTTCGCTTTGCTATATATATATATATATATATATATATATATATTAATTGCTCTGTAAATGAAAAAGTGATGATTTCGAATCCAAGTTCTATTAGCAGAGACAGTACTATAAAAACAACAAACTAATGAGTTAAGTTTTAGTTTAAATCATTGATGTACTCATATAATATTAGTAATAATAAGATTTTTGAACCGAAGAAATTATAGTATATTGATATTTTATTTTAACTAAAGTAAAATTCAGAAGAAGAAAGAATGAGTTCCAAACTGTAAAGTTTTATATGTATACTTTTAAAGTAGATCAGATTAATTAAAAATATAAACATAGCGAAGGGAGCCGGTGAAGAAATGGTGGGCGGTGGTGAGGAGTGGTCACTGGTCTGCCAGCTGCCGCAATGGAAATTTGTAAAATAGTAAAGAGGGTAGGAGAAATTGCAAGACTCATCGATAATGCTTTGTGTTTTCTTGTTTTTTGTGTTGATGCATGCATATCTTTTGTATCATTTCTCTTTAACTACTACATGTGCATGTGTATCTCATTCATCAGTAAATGGTTAAATTAACGCGGATGGACTCCTCTATAGTTAATAACCGGCAATGGAAAACAAGATAATGAATTCAAGAAATTTAAGAAAGATAGTTAAGTTATGGTTATGCTTTAGAGTGCTTTGAAGTAGGGGGCAGGGTTAAAATCTTAAAGGGCTCAAATTTTAGAGAAACCTTAGGTGCAACTGTGGTACCGTGCCACAGTTGCATCCAACCGTTGGATGCCAGTGGATCCCACCAATTTAAGTGCATCCAACGGCTGGATGCAACTGTAGTACGGTGCCATAGTTGCACCGTAGCCTGATCCCAAATTTTATAGAGATAAACTTTGAAAGATCAATTTTTTTACTTAAACTCCTGATTTTATTTTTTATTTAGTGGATCCATTTAATTTAGGGTATAAATATAAGATAACATGTAAATCATCATCATCTACCATTTTATATTGTGGGTATTAATTAAAATAACTATTAAATTATGTTGTAGTAATATGAGAAATTTGCGTTTCAAACTCCATGTACGAAAAGAGTTGAGTTATCATCAATATGAAAAAAAAAAAGAAATTGTTTTGATAAGTGTAACTCAAATTTCTATGGGATGAAAAACAAAATTACTTCTATAAATTATACAAAATTTAAAGTTTGAATTCCTTATTAGTGAATTGGATTGAAAATCGATAATTCACAATAAAATGGTGGACGAGTCCGCGAACACCCTATAACATAAAATGATTACAACTTAAAGATAAGGCACTAGATTAAGAAAAAAAAAAAGAATATAGAAGTCATAGTAAACGACACATCAACAATTTTAATAAAATTAAAAATTATTTCAAAAATTTTAAAATAAAAATTTGAAAGAAATAAGCGACATTAAATATTGCCTTCAGCTGTGAAAAGAGTTTTCCTCGGCCACACTCGCTAACATAAAATGGGAAAGAATATTTTAATTTCTTTGTTTACTGTTGCGTTAGAGTTATTGGAAAAAAAAAAAGAAAAAAAAAAAGAAAGACAGATCGAAAGCTGGATCAAAAAGTTTAAACAATAGTATGTTTGGATCTGTCCACACTCTGTGTCTCTTGAGTCTTGACATTACAATAAATTCAAAATCTTTCTCCAACACGAATTATAATATTTAATTATCATTAATATAATAAAATTAAAATGAGGGTGACTAGCGTTTTCCTCCGTCACTTAATCATTTGGTGATTAATACATGTGTGTAGCGATATGACAATGAGCAGGTGGCCAGGCTACAATCTTATTATTGTTTTGACCAACCAAAACCACCCAGAACCTTCATCTTTCCCATACAAATTTCACATTTTTCTAATGGTTAAAATTTACGATATGTTATCATTTTGGTCTATTGTGACTTTAAATAAATATATTTATATTACAGTTTAAAAATTTATTACAAACCTGTGGGTGTCAATTAATTGAAATAATAAGATCTTTAGTATTTTAAAAAAAATTATAATATTGAATTTTACTGATATGAGTGGGAAAAAAATTAGTTTGATCTAGACTGAATAAATGATACTAATAAAAGAAATCAATTGAAGTTAAATCGAAAATCTATTTCTTTTAATTTAAACAATTTGCTCATGTTCTACAATTTTGTATAAAAATAAAAGAGTCCTATAGGAGTTACAAGTGATGAAAGCACCCGCTCCCCATTGGACTACAACCAATAACTATAATCTCATATTGAAGAAATAAAAAAGTTTGGGAGTGACTATGATGGAGCATTTCTAAATAATATCATTTATGTTTTTCAATATCTGTACCAAAGTTTTCCTTGCCACTAACATTTTTTTGTTCTATATACACAATTTATATATTTGCGCAATATGTGATACCGAATATTTATGACATGTAACGATAACATTATTACTAAAATCAAAACTATTATTATAGATAATGAAAAATTGAGACCTTAAAATTATAGAATACAAGCAAGGAAACTGCTCAATTTTTGTGGGTATTTATTTATTTATTTATTTTATTTGAACGATAATAGGTTGAAACATAAATTTGGAGAAAGAGAGAGGAAAGATTGGTTAGTTTGACGTTTAAGGCCCGGCATTATACCTTTCTTCTTCTTTCTACACTGTCTATTACGCAGTTTTAGGCAGAGATTTCTGTAATGTTTTAATTATTGTATTTGTCGTAAGTAGGTCAACAAAATAATAATAATAATAATAATAATAATAATAATAATAATAATAATAATAATAATAATTTCATTTAAAAAGAAAAAGAAAAAGAAAAATGGAAAAAAAGGGTCAAACAGACATTTGGTTTCTCTTTATCTTTCTTGCTTCCTCTCTACTTTCCTCATTTTTCACTCACACATTGTCTTTCTTTTTCAACTTTTCTTTCTTCTTCTTCACTTAAGAAGCATATCCCCATCATTGCCATTATCAGTCCATTTGCTTTTTAAACTTTGGTTCATTTCTACTTTCACTTGCTACCTTTGCTTTTCTTACATATTCTCAAACAAACCAGGCCCTAGTAACCTGTTAAAAGACAATTGTTGATTCTTGATTGTTGTTATGGAGAAGGAAGATTTGCTTATGAATGAAGGTGTGAATTCAACACCACCGACCTGGAGCTCTTGCAATTTTAGCTCAGAAAAAGTTATAACTAACTGTTGTTTGAATCCCAATTGGGATTATTCAATGGATCAGAGCGATCCCTTTGAAGCAGCTTTGAGCTCAATTGTTTCTTCTCCTGCAGCATCCAATGCCCCTACCACTTGTAGTGTTATAATTCCTGCTGGTGGTGGTGGAGATAATGTTATGATCAGAGAATTGATTGGAAGACTTGGAAGTATTTGCAATTCTGGTGAAGTTTTGCCTCAATCTTACATACAAGCCCAGAACAATAACAACAGCAACACTTGTTGTTACAGCACTCCATTGAATTCACCACCATTACCCAAGCTTAATCTTTCAATGATCAGAGGAAGCAAGAGCAGCAACAATTTGCCAATTCCTGCTGCTGACCCTGGATTTGCTGAAAGGGCTGCAAGGCTTTCTTGCTTTGCAGGATCTCAAATGAATATGAATTCTTCTGTTTCTGCTTCTGATAGTAAGAAATTGAGGGTCTCAAGGTCTTCAACCCCAGAGAGTAATAATAATGCTGATTCCAAGGAGGGTTCTTCATTGTCAGAACAGATCACATCTCAAACTGTTACTGATTCCAACCCCAGAAAAAGAAAATCCATTCAAAGACCAAAAGCTAAAGAAACCCCACCAACTAATGATCCCAAGGTAATGTGTTAATACAATCCTGTTTTTCAAATAGTTTTTTCAGTTTTTTTTTTTCTTTTACGGTAAACTAAAGAGAGAATTATTTTCTTTTTCCTTTCCAGGTTGTAGCAGAAAATCCTGAAGATTCTAATTCAATGAGAAGCAAACAAGATGAAAATAAGAGTGATAGCAGCAAGACCAAGGACAATTCAAAGCCGGTGGAGCCGCCAAAGGACTATATTCATGTCAGAGCAAGAAGGGGTCAAGCAACTGATAGCCATAGTCTTGCTGAAAGAGTAAGCTATTTAATATTTGGTAATTGTAATGATATGTTAACAATAATAATATTTTTCAACTATAATATTTTGATTTGCATTCATATGTTGTGTGTTTTGAATGTTTCATTCAGGTCCGTAGAGAGAAGATCAGTGAAAGAATGAAGTTTCTTCAGGATCTTGTTCCCGGCTGTAATAAGGTGCTTAATTAATTATGTGTATGAATACTTGAAAAGTACAGTTCTAACTAAAACTAAAGTCAGAATAATTTCTAAATTGAGGTTTTACTATTTGTCACAGGTCACAGGGAAAGCAGTTATGCTTGATGAAATCATTAACTATGTGCAGTCATTGCAGCGCCAGGTTGAGGTAAAATCGAATTTCCACAAGTTCTGGATCTGGCCCTTTTCTTTTTAGTTGTGTTGTTGCTAAAATTTATTAAATTTTGCTCACAGTTTCTCTCAATGAAGTTGGCTACTGTAAATCCACGGATGGATTTAAACATGGAAGCTCTTTTGTCAAAAGATGTAAGTTATGCTTATTCATTTCTTTCATTTTAGGACCCATATTTATTTGAATTGTATACTGGTGCATTGCAGCTGTTTCAGTCATGTGGATATGTGCAACATAGCCTTTACCCAGGGGATTGCTCAGTGCAAACATTCCCTTCCAGATATCAGCCCCAGCAAGGGTCACATCTAACTAGTAGTGGCATAAATAATAATGCAGAGAACCAATTCTCAATCAATGCATTAAACTCTTCATTGCATCGAAATCACAACATTCAATTGCCCCCCATTAATGGACATGGTGAAGTTGGTCCTCGGGTAATTTAGAGATGAGTTATGTAATTACTGAATTTGTTTCTTGTTTAATCATGACCGTGATCCTAGTGCTTCTTGTTGGTTGCATTATATTTCAGGTTCCATCATTGTGGGATGACGACCTTCAAAGCCTAGTTCAAATGGGTTTTAACCAGAATCAGCCACGGAGCTTAAATGGTAGGCAAAAGTAACTTGATGTAAACTCAGTATGAGTTCAAAATGTTTAGTAGATGCAATAATGTATGTTTGGTGGTTTTGGACTGTTCAGGCTCAATGGCTACAACTCAAATGAAAATTGAGATGTAATTATCAATAATCAACTAAAGTGTCGAATTTGATTCCATTGAGGCCCCCTGCCCCCCAGGAGAAAGAGAGGGGCTTCTGTATATAGAGATCAATTTGCGCGGACTATTAGCTTGAAGAAGAAGAGAAAAACATTTCTCTTTCATTTTGGCAATTGTTTCTTTTATTGTATTCTACTCATTCATTCGAGAACTCAACATTTGTATAATCTAACACATTGATGGAATATCCATAAAGAAAGAGGAGGGAAAAAAAAAAAAAGCATAGCATGGTAAGTTACTATTTTTGTTTCGAGCTTATTGAGATTATTTGATACTTTCATTTTTTTCTTAATGCACGCACGCTTAAGTTGTGAGGTTTAATAGGTTTATTTTTTAATAAATTATAAAATTATACAGTTTAATAATATTAAAAATTAATTCGTATTAAAAATTAATTTTTTTAAAATTATACGATTTGATTTAAAAATATTATACATATATATATATATATATATATATATGGGAGGTCTTTAGTTACATATATACGAAGGTAACTTACGGTTCTTTTACAATAACAGTATCTTTTATAGTAACAGTATCACTAGTAGAATCGAGTACTATTGCTATGAAAATTAACGTAACTTAGCGTCAGCTTTTATATATATATATATTCTCTCTTTTATGACAATGACGTGTGTTAGCATGACATTGCTTTCAAATTTAGCTGGAAAATTTTAAAGGTGGGTCAGGATTTGGAAATTGAATAATATAATATGTTAAAATCGCGTAACTTGTGGGGAAATGGATTGTTACTGATAACAGCTTTTAGGTGGGGACCAAAATCACGTGTTTGTTGTTTAAGTCTAATACCAACTTATGATTAAGAATCATGCGTGTTTTGTAGTTGGAATCCAATGTTTATTTCTTTTTACTGCTTAAATCAATTGACTGATTGACACCAAACAACAACTTTTTTTTATTAATATTTAATTTTATTTATGTTTTGAATTAAAAATAAATAGGATGGCAAATTTTTTGACAGGAGAAAATTTTAAATAATTTTTAGAGAATAGAGTGGGAAATGACGAAAACCTCAAATTCTTAATAGGATGAAATTTAGTTTTGTACTCTTTACTCTACCCTCACTCTAATCTCTATTAAATAAATATTTTTTAATTCTTATTTAATAATTTTTATTTTATCAACTATAATATCGATTAATAAATTTTATTTTTATTTTTACGTAATATAAACATATTATAATTAAAAGAAAACCCTAAAATGTAATTTTTTTTTCAACTCTAAAATATTGTCGTATTTTCTTTTCTCTTTTAAGGTGCTGATCTCTTCAAATATTTTTTAGTTTTAATATCATTTTAAGTTATTGTTTCAAACTTTTAGAAATTTTCTAAAATAATTTAAATATTTTATAATATAGTGATGATTTTATTTTAAGTTTTTAATTTTAATTTACTGAAATCATATATCTATACCTACTATAAAATATGTAAATAGAGAATGTGGTGGAGATTGAGAAATCATTTTTCATCCCCACCCCACTAAATTTATTGAAAAATATAAGCAAATTTTTAATTAACGAGGTGGGGAATAGGGCAGGCCTCCCCACCCCCACTCCACCCCATTACCGTCACTAAAAATGAAAAGAATTTAGTGGTATCAAACAGAAGCCCAGATTGGCAAGAAGTGCAGTTATGTTCTTGCTTGGCCGAGGAATTAGAAAGCTTTTTCTAAATCTTATGTACTTTTTATAAAACAAAGAGAAGTAGAAATCTGAATGGATAAGTGCAACAATAAAAGTAGTGGAGTTCAGATGTAGATATATAAACTTCTTTTCAAGAAATGAACCTTTTTCTACAAGAAATGAACTTTTTAGTAAAATTATATATTTGGATAAATTTCATATTATTCTCTTCATGAATTGATTATTTTTTGGATAGTCCCTCTTATTTTTAAAAATTTAAATTATTCTTATATTTAGTCAAAAGATAAGAAAAAAATAAGAGTAGGTTGATAAATTATTTTTCCTTCTTAACAAAAATAAGGAGTAAATTGAAACTTTTAAAAGTGAAATGGATGATTTAAAAATAATTAATTTACGAGAGAAATAATCTAAAAATAATCCTATTTATTATGTACTGTCTAGCCACTTAATAGTCAAGTTAAGAATTAAGGGATTGTAATAATTGATGGAGACAATACTTAAGTTACATCTGATGTAACTTCTAACTAGTTAACTTTATGTGTTGGGATAAAATTTAATAATTAAAAAATAATTTACGAAAAATAAGTGTGGGTCACAAGTAAATTAGCTTGGTTTGATGGACTATAAGATAGCAAGACCCGTTCATGGAAGGGACATTGGTTATCATATAGCTGTGACACGCAAAAGAAGAAGATGAAAATATGAGTAGACGATTCATTAAAAGTGAAAGAGAAGTGTACTTTTGGGCTTTGCATGCGAGTATTCGTGTGTTGGACAAAGACAAAGCTCATTTATATTTACTCTTGGAAGCATGTAAGCGGCATGCTTCCCAACTTTTACGCTTAAACCATAATAATCTTTTAGAAATATTAACTTAAACACTAAGGTGGCGTTTGTTTTTTTATCTAAAATCTGAATAGACCTTAATTAGTCTAAATTCTGAATAGATCTGAATGTCTGAATCTGAATAATATGTTTATTTTTTCGTCTGAATCTCGAAAAATAAGTATTAAGTTGTTTGTTTTTTTCAACTGAAAAAGCTGAAAATATGTACTTTTACATTTGTATCCTTATTAAATTTGAATGTCAAATAAATAATATATTAAATACCATAATATTTTAACATTTATAAGTAAAACTATATTCAAGTGAATACATAATTATTTTAGAATTTTAATATATAAAATACCATAAATTTTAAAATTTTATCGTATATAATATAAGAAAGAAAAAATAAGGATATTTTTATGTAGGGTAAATGTCTATGGGTGAATTTTGGGATAGACATGAAAAATAAATTATAAAACATGGATATTTTTTACATTAGTAAGTAATTGACTTAATTCAAATTTCTCCATTAAGTAAAAAGTTAAAAAAATTAGCTTATTTTATTAAGTCAAGAGTATTTAAAAAGTTTCATTAAGTTATAAAAATAAACACCTCTAATTAATTTAATTAATTATGTTAAGCCACTTTAAGTCATTAAGTTAAAAAACAAACGCCACCTAAGTCATTCTTTATTTTTAAATTCTTTCGGAGTTACCATGATTAAGTAGGACACCACAACCACTAGTTTCCGATTTCAACAGACATATGAGTATTTTGGCAACTCCATGTGTCAACTTTTTCCTTTTTTTTTAAGTAGGAAAATTATCAATTGTTTATCTAAAGTCTAGCGAAAGTTAAGAATTACTTAAAATCCTAAAAAATATCAGTGTGAGGTTTAAAATTTGCAACATAATCAATTGGTCTAAAATAAAGAATGAGGAATGATTGGTGTAAAAAGAATGATAACATTATTCATGTAAGTTTCTCTATGGTTCGTGAGGATAAGATTTTTTGGTATAGAAAGAATATAAAATGAGGTTACGAGGCCAATCTATGGTATATTGCACTCAAAGAAGCCTAAAAAGTTAAACTAAGCTTCATGAGCTTACTTGACATCTAGATATCCTTTGGAGTATTTTGAGATTATAAAAAACACACATTGGATCGGGTAAAATATGGTTTAATTTCTATATTTTGAGATTAATACCTATTTAGTCTTTATATTTTTAAAAATACCTCAAAATATCTTTATCGTTAAGTGTTGACATCCTTATTGGTACTTTTTTTTACTTACTTTTACAATATTACCCTTGTACAATAATATTTCTTCTTTATTGGAAATTAATAAAAAAATTAAATTATCAATTTAACCCAAAAAAAGTAAAATAGAACAAAAAATTTATATTAATTTTTTTTAATACTCTATGAGGAGTTAATATATTATTTTTTTATTAATGTCCAAAAAATTAGTAATTAATTTTTTTTTTCAATATTTATTTTTTTTGACATAGCTTCAACAAAGATTAATATATATTTTCTTTGTTTTTATTTTATTTTTGGAGTTAAATTGGCAATCTTATTTTTTATTAATGTCCAAAGAAAGAAACAATATTGCAAAAAGGATAATATTGTAAAAGTAAGTTAAAATGAATATAAAGTAACAGAAGGGGTGTCAATAGTTTAATTTAACGATAGAGATATTTTGAAGCATTTTTAAAAATATAAGAACTAAACAAACACTAACCTCAAAATATAAGGACTAAAAAAGCTTTTACTCCACTGGATCTAAATACATGCAATGAAACCTTGATGTATTGTTGAATACATCTTGATCTTATGTTACGCATCTTTGCTAGTCTTGTCATCTTGCAATCTTGCACGATCAACCTTTATTCTTAACTATGATATATAATACAAGCGTTAGAACTTCAAAATCTTTGTTTGCATGTATATACTCGAACGACTCATTTTCCGCTTTTGATATACATAAACTATTATTTTTTACTCAATTTTATTCGAAACAATTATTTGATCTTCTAACTCTTGGTATTCAACTTGAGTTAATAAATCTAAGGTCTTATTCGATATCAAGGTTGTGTAGTTTAAAAATTATAATTTCTAAAAAAAATATTAGTTATAAAATAAATCGAACAACTTTATGACAAAATTCAGAAAGTATGATGGAATTATGATAAAATTTTAGTGTATCAAATGATTAATGATGTACCTTTGATAGATTCTTTCTTGTCTGCAAGAGTTTATAATAGAGTAGTGATAAAAATTTATTCTATGAAAGTTTTGTGATAGAAATTTGATATTGACCATGACCAAATTTAAAATTAATATTTTTATTAACAAAATCAAATTGTTTATATCTAAACTGAATATTTTTATTGTGTTTATACACACACACACATATAATACTATGAGTATAAACCAAAGAGTTGAATTATTGCTATCCCTCTTATCTCCTCATAAAATCTCTTTCTCAATTTTATTTATTTATTTTCCAAAATGTCATTTTTTTTCAAATACACTTCTAATTTTTCATTTAATTTTTTTACTATTAAAACTCAAATTAGAATTGAGCTATTTTTCATTTCTTTTGCAATCTTATTATTACCCTACACACAAATTAAAATTTTTTTGTGCTAATAAATTTTGAATGTTAATTATTCACTTAAATTACAAATATATTATATTATAAGTGGAAAATAATCTTAAGTACAAAAATATTTAATCAATAAGAAATTTGAAAAGAATAATAAATTATTCTAAATTTATACAATTTATTTTATTTAGACAGGAACCAACTGGTAGAAAATTAAAAAAAGATTGATTATAAATGAAATTAATTTGTTTGAGAAATTTTTTTTAAACTCTATTTATCTTTAATTGTACATAGAATGCCAACATGAATTCATACATACACAAAGATCTAATAATATTAGATGTTATATATGTCCATAGAAAAGGATCTAATAATATTAGATTTTATTTATGTAAACTTTCTCCTAGTATAGAACTTAGATATATGTGTAAGAATTGTAAGATAGAGGTTTGTAATTTATGTTCAATTAAAACCAATAAAAATCAGTCAGTAGAAATACAAGAATTTAGGCAGGCTATAGAAGCCCAAAATCTAAAAATTGAAAGATTAAAATTAGAAATAGAAAGATTAAAATTTCAATTAGAAAAACAAGAGTTTGAATTTACATAGAAAATTCTTAAACTTGAACAAAATCGAAAGAGTAAACAAATTATTGAGGCGAAAGATGAATATTTTGATGAATGTCTAGATCAGTATTTTAAGATATTTGATGATAAACAACCTCTTAGTCAATCCTCACTTTTTATATCTCAAACAGTCTTACTTAGTATTATTAGTAAAATTAAATTTAGAAATGGTAATACCATAGATTTATTAGCCATGATCAATGCAGGGAGTAGAAAGTCTCGTATAGATATTAATTTAGTCCCAAAAGATTGTTTGCAAACATTGTAACAACTAATATTTGCTTAACAAATGGATGGAACTAAATTAAGGTATGAAAATGTATTAAAGATGAACAAATAAGTTTCTACACAATAGAAAATACATTTGATGAATATTATCCCTTACCACAAGTAGGGGTTAGTCCAATAAATAAAAAATTTAAATTCATCTTAGGATTAAATTTTATACAAAATAGTAAAGGTAGTATGTTAATCAATAATAATTATGTTTTGTTCTTTAAAAGGATAGTTGTTTCCCCAACTGATTTTTGTCTTTCTCGTTTTCCACAAAATCAATATGTTCTATCAGAGTTGCATGCAGAGAGTGGTGGAACTAGTAGTACTTGTCTCAATTTTTCACACATTTAGAAATAGAAACTAGTAGTTATTTTGATTTTCGGCATGACCCAATGATAGAAAATAGTGAAGAATATATAGATAGTTTCCTAGAAGATTTAGATAGACCAAATATCAATTCTTGTGATTTAGAATTTTAAAAAAATTTTGATCTTGATTTGATACTAAAAAATATGGATATACAGACTAAAAGGCCAAAATTTAAAAGATCTAAAAAACAAGAATTAAAAGAAATAATTAGATTACCAAATTACACAAATTTTAGGAGAAGACCTAAATATATATTGGGATAGAAACAAATTTAAAGCCCATTCGAACATTAAAAAAATTAAGATTTTACTATTAAATGACCAAAGAAGATTATAATCCATAAGATATAGAAGAATTTAGCGTTCAAATAGCAGAATTATTAAAGTTAAGAGTAATTAGGTATAGTAATAGTTGACATAGAAGTACAACATTTATGGATAGAAATCATGTATAAATTAAAAAAGGAAAAATACAAATGGTCATAAACTATAAATGTTTAAATAATAATACATATGAAGATCAATATGAAATCCTTGGTAAAGATCAATTAATTAATTGCATCCAGAATACAAATATAGTTAGCAAGTTTGACAGTAGATCAGGATTTTGGCAAATTAAAATGGACGATGACTCTACTCCATGGACTGTCTTCAGCTGCCCTAAGGACATTTTGAATGGAATTTCATGTCACTTGGACTAAAAAATGCTCTTTCTATCTTTCAATGTAAGATGAATCTAATATTTAAAAAATATAGCAAATTCGTTTTAGTGTATATAGATGACATATTAATTTTTAGTCAAAATTTAGAAGAGCATTATGATCATTTACTTATAGTTTTTAATGAGTTTGTCAATTGCAGACTTATAATTAGTAAAAAGAAAATGGAACTCTTTATAAAGTATATAGAGTTTTTAGGAATGAAAATAGGAAAAAGAAAAACAAAATTGCAAGAACATATAGTCAAGAAAATATTAAACTTTCTAGATAAAATAGAAGACACAAAAAAATTACAAGCCTTTTTAGGAATATTAAATTATGCTAGAATGTATATAAAAGATCTTACTAAAATAATAGGATCTTTGTATAGTAAAACTAAATCAGGAGACCAAAGGTTTTTTTAATTCATCATATATAGAATTAGTAAGAAAAATAAAAATAATTTGTAAGGAATTACTAGAATTAACTTTACCACTAGAAAATGAGTACAAGGTTATAGAAACAAATGCTAGTGAGCACAGATGGGGAGCAGTATTAATTTCCAAACTAAGTAAATATGATAGTAAAAGTATTGAAAAAATTTGTAGATGCTCATCAAGACTTTATAAAAAATCTAAAAATAGTTTAAAGGGCAATTATCCACTGACCACCTATGTTTTTACAATTTTTCAAAAATACATAATTCTTAATTTTTTTTTGCTGAACTCCACTCGAAGTTATATTATTTTGCACCTATCTACTTCCGTCTTCAAACTGTTAAGAGAACTAACGGAATATTGTATAAATGACTTTTTTACCCCCAATTGTCCACCAACCACTTTTTTTTTTTTGCATTTTTTGAAAAATACACAATTCTTTTTTTATTTATTTTTTGTTGAACTCCACTTGAAGTTATATGGTTTTGTACTTGTCCACTTTTGTTTTCAAACAATGTCATTATGAAATGACAATTTTACCCTTATGATGTCAGCAAAGTTCTAACAGTGTTATAACATGAGTGGACCAGTGAAGAAAATGTTAATTTCAGGTGGAGTGCAAAGTTCTAATAGTGTTATAACATGAGTGGACCAGTGAAGAAAATGTTACTTTTGAACAAGTAAGAAAAAACAGGTGGTCGGTGAATAATTACCCTAATTTAAATAATTTAGACTACGAAATTTTAGGAGTTATCAATACTTTAAATAGTTTTAGATTATTTCTCAATCAGTCTTTCATGGTAAGGACATATTGTGAAGCAATAATGAGGTTTCATAATAAGACTAATGACAAGAAGTTAAGTAGTAAAACATGGTTAAATTTCATTAATACCATATTAGGAAATGGTTACAAAGTAGAATTTGAACACATTAAAAGAGTAGATAATAGATTAACTTATTACTGAAGTAAAGAAATTTATTTTAATATACTTAACAATTTTGCAGATACATGACAAAAAATGACCTTCAGTCAGATTAGTCTACCAACATTCGAAAATGGGACTAATTTACCTATCAAGCATTTACTTGGTAGCCAGATAGATGAACCGTAACAATGTCTTCTAAACAACATATGGAATGCAAAGGGTGATAGTAAAAGAATCTTAGTAGCTCTAAATGCATCAGCATTTGGTTTTTCAAAAATTCAAAGTAAACCTTTAAGCAAAAATTTTAGTTTTTATGTTGTCTTTAAAGGATTGCACCAGATATTTACCATACTTGCCTAGAAGTTCTTAAGAAAATTACAAAATTTTATAAACCAGATTATCAATGATTTTATTATTTCAAATCAACCCTTGATGCTGCATAACAGTAAATTGGTCTGAGTTTTTACATAAGTCCATTAGCAAAAGATATAGCTAGTAATTTACCATAGCACACATTATGTTCAAAATACACAAGTTAGTGGAGTTGCTTCATCTTCTACTAATACTTTGTCTTTTTGTGATCACTCTGAAACAATGATAAAAGATTTAAAAGGATTAAATGACAGATGCAGAGATTTGTACGAAGAAATAGATTTTCTAAAGGATAAGCTCAAGACTTTATTAGTCACATTGGCAGATAAAGGTAAAAATCCTTTAACCCCACTGGTTAAAGCAAATATCAGTGTAAAACACTGAATCATGTGAGTGGAAATCCC